>NW_020897694.1:37002839-37103867 GCF_003984885.1 Neopelma chrysocephalum | reverse complement strand
GAAAGGAAAGGAAAGGAAAGGAAAGGAAAGGAAAGGAAAGGAAAGGAAAGGAAGAGAAAAGAAAAATCGCTTTCATATTATGGTTTAATCTAATGAAGATGGGCTTAGGCAACAAAATACAGAAAGAAAATCTTATTTGTCAAAATTTCAAGATCAAATTTATCCTCTTTTGCATGGTAAGTATAATAATTATTCAATGTAATAATAATTTAAAATGTGTGTATATATAGAAAAAGCTGTGTCAAATATTGAGTCAGACCCCCCAACTGCTTTAAACCAATACAGGGCTTTGTTGCTGAAAATATATCTATTTATGTCAAATAAAGAGCTGAACATTAACAACAGATATATTGATATTAGGAAATAACTTTTATCTTCTGTTTTACGAAGAACAGAATATTTCTGTCAGTAGAATTTAATATGTGTTTTCATGTATCTGCAAATCTATCTGTCTATAAATGTGGAAAAATATTTGTGCTGGTTGAAATAAATATTTTCTGAAGCCTTAGGAATCAGGTTATTCCTTTTGCTTAATTTCTGAGTAAATCACATATATTAGGGTAAAATATGAATTTTGCTCATAGCTTTTATAATTAAAATTTTAATTGATTTTGGCATTTCTAGTAATGTGATTTTGTGAAATTGTATCAGGAACACTGTATTACAGAGGCTCATGAAAAGCTTTTTTCTGTCACCCAATAAAAATTGAAACATTTCCAAACATTTCTTGCAGGATCGTATGGCCTAAAAGTTTGTACCTAGACTGTATGAAGGAGAAAAAAAAGTATATATTCAGAGAGACGGTACACAGAAGTGAAAGCAGCAGAACTTCTTGCAAACCACCCTCAGTTGTGAAAAGAGAGAGAACAGCGGCTACCATGTGGCACAAAACCTAAATATATATTATTTTGTTCCTTTTCGTTAAGACTGCATAGGGCATAAGTTGTTTTCAAGCATGCCTCGGACTCCTACAGCTCCAGCTGTCATGTGTAATTAAACATTTGGCCTCCACAATTACTCTACAGTGTACATATGCCAGTATTTCAAGCCTGGAATATGCATTTCAAAGAAGAATAATTCCCTGGAAATCCTAAATTGACAGGAGCAAAGACAGCCTGAAGGAAAGTAGTCAGAGAAAACTGTAAGGTCGGGATCTAATGATTAAAAAAGAAACTTCAAGAAGAACTTCAACCCTTAACTAAACCAATGGGAAAAAGAACGACAGTTGGCAAGCAGATTTCTGCATAGGGATCCTGATTAGGGAGCCTCTTGGGTTAATTTAATATTATCAGTGTTGTTCACCTTGCTGTAGTATGCCTTACCATTAATACCATTTAAACAGATTTCTTTTTTCTTAAAGCATATTTGGCATCATTTATTTTCCATGAATACTGATCACGGCAATATTAAATTTGATGAATCATATTGAATCTGAGGTTGGTTTATAGCAAAGGGAGTCGGGTTTTCAGTTGGTTTGCTTTTTTCTTTTTTTCTTTTTTTTCTCTCCTGCTTCACATGCTTGCATTTACTGCTGGTGCTGTTGTCCTAAGTAATGCTGAGCTTGCATTTCAGTTAGGAATCTGCTTTTTTTAGCATTTTTTTATGAGGACCATTGGTAAAGAAATAGCTAAAGGCCCTAATATTTCTAATGTAAGGTTAAGAACAATGGAATTAGAGACACCAAAATGTTTTTAAACTGGCAAATAAAGAAGCTAAATTGTGATAAAAAATGAGTGAATACATTTCTTATTTATAAAAATGTTTTCCTTTAGAGTCTCTGGTGTCTAATGATCTATTTTCCACCCTTAATCACCTGTTTAGTAACCCTTAAATGGAAAGGACTAGGAATTCAAGGGCTTGAGGAATGAAAAAAAAAATAGAGAAAAAAATGAGCATTCTATTAAAACATTTAAAAATGCTCTCATTTACTTAGCTTTCCAAAAGTTAGACATTTAAGCCTGAATTGGTCCAACATAGGTTCCCTTCTATATTGAACAGATAAAAATAAGCACTCCCAGTGTGCAATGCACTCAACGCATTTTACACTGATATTATTATGCATCATTGTAATTATAATCCATTATTCTTCATTAGTAATCCAGAAAGACATTATAAAAGACAGACATGTATGACTAGAGCAGACCTAAATATCTAAATGTGCAACATGTACATTAAACTGGGTAGAATTCCTACTTACAATGGACATTTTTTTCATGATTCTTGCCCTAATATCACTTAGCTTTAGATAAATCAACAGGAGGGACAAGAGCACTTCTACCAGTGGAACTGTATCAGTGACAATGGAGAATTATCCCAAAAGGGTGTTATAAACCCTGCTAATCTGTTAGCACTGCAGGCATCCCAGCCTTTATTCCATTTCAGACTAAGCTAAGGCATTTATCTTTAACTGACTGTAACTTACTATCTTGATAAAAATTAAAGTTCACATCATTGTAAGGTGCCATGGCATGACAGCAAGTTACAATGCCTGTCACTGTGAATGATGGAATGACAATAAATTCATGTGAACCCTCATGCACAAACACACATACAAGGAAACAATTTTTAAATGCAGATTAGTATTAGGCTCTAGCCTGTCAGTGTTTTATACTGAAAAAGTGTCTTTGGAAAAGAAGTAAGAAGACCACAATGTGACTGAATCATCAACTTCTTTTCAGCCCTACTCAGGTTAAAGTACAAGGAAAGTCACACTAAACTATGGCTCACTTTTCTCATGATTTTTGGTTTCACTTCCAAATCCAACTCTGCCAAGTCTGAAGCTGTTGATAAGGAGTTGAGCACAGCTTTTCCTTGTTAAAGCTGATCACTGAGGCACCAACTTGGTAAGTAGGAGCTATCAACTTCATTGACTTTAACTGCTAATTTCCATATTTCTTTTAATAGCTGCTAGTGTTGCAGACTATTCAGGAGAAGAGGCAGCCTACCTGCTAATTCTGGCAGTGGAAGCACTTTGAAGTACTGGCATGAGACTGGTCCTTCTGGTTAAAAACACAGAGGAGTAGCTCTGAAAGACAAGAGATCTGTGTTGCTCTTCCCACCACTCTTCCCCTTCTCGTAGCAATTCTGCACCAGTCAAGCGTGGGAAGGTCTTGCTCCTGCATTGCATCTTTGTTCTTTGCATTTAAAGTAAGCAAGCTAAATCCACAACTTGAGAGAAATTCATAGTACTCAACTACTGGAAAAATGGGCCACAATATGGTTGTAAAATGCCAGTACAAAATCGCTCCTTCTTAGAAGTCCCTTCATTCCTTCATCCTGAGACAGAAGAATTCTGCTATTTCAAACAATCTTTTGTTAATTTAAGTTGATCTAGATGTCTCAGAGGGTAGGAGCTTCAAAATCAAAGCCCCAAACATCCACTTATTGACTACATGCTGCATTTTAAGGGTGTAGTATTAACAAAGAAAAATACTTATCTCAGTCCCCCCCCCAACTCCCTCCTTTCACCAGTCTTCCTTTTGTTTTCAAAAGCTATTTGATCTTGTCCTTGTATTTTGAGAAGATGATTGTTGGAGGGAGGAAGGATGTTGAGTAGAAGAGAGAATAGAGAAAGAGCAGGAAGGGAGAAGGTATCACAGGGTTTAGGAAAGTGTCAGCATGACTGAAAGGCACTGACCATTATAATTCTAGTAAAGTTCCTGTAATGGAAAAAATCTTGTGCTGCCTCAAGGCTGTAGATCAGAAGTAAAATCTTACGTCTCCCCAAATCAATTGGAAAAAAGTCATTGTTTGTGGTGCACACAGGGTATCTACTGAACCTTAATAAGTTTCTTTAATAGTTAGAGATGAAGAATTCTGAAAAAAAAAAAGGTACGAGTCTGGAAATGTCACTCCATATTCAGACCTCAGTAAGTTTTTTTATGAAATTGGGTGATCTAGAGTATTGTCTTACCCAGTGGTACCTACTACTGTTGCACTTTTCCCCTACTTTTTTTATTTTCAGCTCATTGCCTCTGTTATCAGCCAATCCTCTTATCCTCTTGTTGCCTGTCCAGATAATCTCTGGAATGGTATTCTGCTATTGATCCATATTCAAAAAATGAGAAACAGTATGAAGTGAAAGACACCATTTTTAGTCTCTTAGTTGATGCTCTACAGTGATTCTTTAAACATGTTGTCCCTAAGGTGGTCAAATGACCTCATTCTGTCCCATATCTTACCTCCAGAACTAATTATAAGTCTGAAAATAGTTTAGCATGCTGGAAAATTTTACATCATGAAAAATAGGTTGTAGTGAGTGGAATTTGTCTTTTGATCTCTAGTCCTTTCTTCTTTTTACTGAAAAGTGAAAATTTTTTTTTAATGAAAACTTGTAAATTTTGCACCCTGTGGGGATGTCTGCCCACTCATTTCTGAAATCAGTTGAAGTCTGGAGATTTGGAAGCACTTTTTTTTTAAATCTAAAATTTTATGTGCACTTATAAAGTGAGGAATGACTGCCCATGAAGAAGTAGAACTGAAATGTAGTGCTCATAGTGAGTTGAGAATTAAAGGTAAATTGATAACACAATTTTCTTACCCTAAATATTCTCATTTTGTGGGGGTTTAGCAGGGTTGTCACACTCACGATACAGAACACTATTCTGTCCAGCCTACCTTAGTGAGCCTGCAGTTCCGTGTCCACTTTTGAACATCACACTTGAAGATAAATGGGAGAAACCCAGAGGAGAGCATGAAAAATGAGAGAAGGTTTAGAAGACATGACCTGTGAGGAAAGCTTGAGAGAATTAATTTAGTCTAGAAAATAATAAAAAAAAAAAGAGTGAGAACATGACAGACATACTCTACCATGTAAAAGATGGTTATAAAGATAGTACTCATTTCTTCCTTACTGTAAAAAAAAAGTAGAGAAAAAAGGCTTAATTGAAAAAAAAAATCAACCAAAAACCAAACAGTCTAGATATTAGGAAAAAGACTGTTGCTGTGACAAACTCACAGAGAAGGCTGCTGAAAAATTTCATTAATCCCATGCTTTTGAGATTTTTAAATCAAGATAGACAAACACAAATTAGGAATGTCCAAGGAAAACTTGATTTGCTTTAAGATGAACCAGATAACCTCTTGAAATTCTATCTATTTGTGAACCAGATAACCTCTTGAAATTCTATCTATCTCTAAATTTCACCGATCCAACACCTTCTTCAGACTTACCTCGACAATCACGAAATGGGAGAACCATGCTAGTTGTAGACAAGGCTCCCTCTTATTAATCATACCTAGACCTTCAAAGTCCTTGTGTGTAATACACAGGCTGATTCACAATACTGTCAATTTTATTGTAATTTCAAAAGAAACAGTACATCCTCCCTGCTTATAGTGGAATGGGGTTGGAACTAGATGATCTTTAAGATCCCTTCTAACCAAGCCTTTCTATGGCTCTATGATTTTGAACCCTGATGGTTGCAAAGACAAATTCCTTTATTGAATCAAATATTATTGATGCAATGTTGTCCTCCTGGTCTGGAGAAGACTGAATCAATTGTTCTGACAGATGTGAATATCCCTACCTTTTATGCATCTCCCTGAACTCCATTGCTGGTCACAATGAAGTAGAGTGTGATTTATCTCACCTTTCTGAAAACACCTAAAGTCAATTAAGTGTAATGCTGGACAAATCCTCTGTATTGCAGATGAGCAATTTCAGATGCCTAAATATAGCAGATTGAAGTTGGATTGTAGTTATCTGCAGTCTAGTTAATTTATCCAGAAGAATTTCTGGAGTGATTTGGCTCACCGAGCATACATGCCTACTTGAAGGTGAGCTGGCAAACTCCCCAAGTGTTGTAAATGGATTGACTTAGATTTCAATGGACTCTAAAAGTATCCTAGGCAACTAACTCATCTGCATCTTCTGTGGGATACCGGGAGCACAATGGGTCTTATTTTGGATATTTACTGTAGGATGGACTTAACTGGGCTAATTCATATGCCTAAGCATAACTTTTCATGCTCTATGTTGTGTCCACAGAAGGATGCAGTTCTAAGTATTTCTATCAGTCTGGTACCAGACAGCAATGTTCAGGCAACTGAAGTGTACCTGTCATTTCCTAAAAGTGCCTGATTCTGTCCATTGATTATAATGGGAGTCTGCTGAGTAGAAAGGGAAAATCTTACTCCTACACACTTCTTTACACCAACTTATGTGAAATTAGACAAGATGAACCCTACCCACTCTGTTTACACTGAAAATATAAGCAAGGCTTTAGTGGTTAGGTAAGTGATTAGGAAGTAGGAAAAGATGAACATTTTTGGGGAAATACCAAAGGAGTGAAAGGGAGACATACAAGTCTAAAGAAGAAGCGGGAAGCTGGAAAAAGGAAAATGAGGGAAGAAAATAAAAAGGTCAGAAGTGTGGTTGTCATATGGAGGAACTCTTTTCCTTGTTGCCTTTTACAAAGAATAATACAATGTACTAAGCAAATATATATTGGCAATAACATAATTATAGTCACAAATAAAATATTTTACCCTACCTTTAACATCAGTACAAATAGCATATAAAGCAAGATGTATGTAACTCTGAATCTGTTTCAAAGCCAGTGTAGCTAATATAAAAATTGAATTAAACTCTTTCTATCAGATGATTTTGATGTCCCACGATTAAGAGGAATACTTTTCCAATAGCTTTTCAGGGTATAGCTCTGAATAGAGATGGTGCAGAGCATTAGTCAATAGGGAAACACATTTTTCTTTGTATCACTCTCAAATGCATCCAGTTTGCTTGAGCACCATGAGGTACTGTGTACTATGTTTTCCAATTTCCTTCAAAGTTGAAGAGTTTGGGATTTTCTTTCTTTGATTTCTGGGGCTACTTTAGCTATTTACCCTTTGCCATCAGCAGTCTCCTTCTTATCAGAACGAGTTTCTAATTGAATTGCACATATGTGATAAAGGTACCATTTTAAAACTTAAAGATTTGATACCGCAGCGATGAAAACACTTTATTTGTATAAGTATCTGTAGGACTAAATGTTTTCACTTACATAGTGTGTGAACATTAACTAATAATTATGTTCAGCAGAAACTTGTCAGTCTTTCACAATAATAGTACAAATAATGCAAGAGCTATGAAAGAATACAAAGCAAAGCAATGATTTTGAAATCACAGCATAAAGTTATGAGTTAAAATATGTGTCATTGCAATCTTTGTATATGAGGTATCACTGAAAACTAATCATTTTGCATGTTAACAAGAAATGGGAGGGAGATTAGATGGGAATAAAAGTAAGATTACTCATTAACTTGGTAGGCATAGAATATATATGAAAGGATGGCTATGAGGACAGTATAAAAACTGCAGTCAGTGGTCAGTTCAGAGCTGAGCTTATGAATTAGATGAGGTCACTAGAATTTCCCAGATGCCCATGTCAGCTTTCCTCAGCACTGGCCAGGAAGATAAAGCAGCTTTTGATTAAAAATTAGTTAAAAAAAATAAAGCCAACATACTGAATTTGCCTTCCCTCTTCCATCTTTCACCTCTCTGAAGTGACTGCCAAGTGGTAGCATAGTGTCAACAGAGCAACATTACTAGTAGTTCCTGTAATGTAACATTTTCCGTTAGAAACTAATATGGAGCTGCCAAGATTGTTTTATATATCATAACAGCTGTAGTATGGCCAAGTAATAACAATGGCTTACAGCCAGCCAACTCACCTGTGTTTCATCTGAGCTATTTGTGTGCAGATTAAAGTTTCTAAATTCAGTCACCTTTTAAAAACGTTCTATCTGTTAGGTTATACTCATCTACTTGGCACCTGTTTCCTCACTGAGGAAACAATTCTCACCCACCATGGACTCCTACCACACACACATCTTCTGCTTGGTTTGGAGCAGATAGTGTTTACAGATCATACCTCAGTTTTTAGAGTGAGCTCTGGTCTCTAGCTCTAGAAGATCTTACTAAAATTTTTACTGGAAGAGGTTTGCTTCCCCAAAACAGATTTTCTATCAAAGTGGCAAAAAGCAAGCTCAGCCTACAAGTGAGTCTATTCAGTATCTTTAGTTTGTGATTAGGTAAGTATCTGGCTTTGAATGAAGAAGTGTATGAAATCTTTGGTAGCAATGGTTGAAAAGAAGTTTGCAGAAACTTTTCCTGTAAGAGTCTGTTTTCTAAAGAAAATAAGTCAGTAAAATCTGAAATTTGTCTTGATAGTTGATTTTATTATTTGGAGAGAGATTTTTATCATCTATCTCCAATTGTGTATTTCTGCACTGATGTCAGACTGCCCTTCCTTCTCTTGCTCCAGAACTGCTAAAGCTAATTGATGTTCATTACATCTTTCAATGACCTGAAAATTAAATATAGTAGCTTCTGAAGAATTTTGTAAGTTCCTTTATTTATTTATGTCTTTATTTGCAGAAAAGAGACCCAAAGCCCAAAATGTGTACCTGTATCTACATTTTAAATGTTCAAACTAATGAATAATAAGATTTGACAGGGTCACAGAAAAGGTACCCCAGCTACACGCATATTTAGGCTGCAGATTTACCAAGTGATTTAGAACCACTGACTGGTAAGTCTAGCTTTGGCAGCAATATTTTCCACATTTGAAAAGAGCAGAATTTGCGTACCATCTTTACTCCCTTCAGTTAAAGTGTTTATAAGTTTTTTTCAACAAGTTGAAAACAACTTTTAAGTTCAAAATTCATCTATATTACTCCATATCTCAAAGTATAGAAGCAAGGTTGCTGACAACACAGGGACAACCCTGACAAGCCTTCAAGGCTCTTTTTTTTTAGTGGTTGAGTAAACTAAACTGAAATATTTTTTTTTCCTTCTTTCCAACTACCCAGCAGACAAGTTCACAAAAATATCATGTCAAAATAAACACTTGTCTACACAGGTGACAACCTCAGAAAGAGTCCCTAACTGAAATAGCAGTCAGGCTTGGTGATGTGACCACTCCTCTGGGGAGCCTGTAATAGTGCCCAACCACCCTCTGCAGGAAGAATCTTTTTCTAATATCCAACCTAAACCTCCCCTGACACAACTTCAGGCCATTCCCTCTGGTTCTGTCACTGATCACCACAGAGAAAAGATTGGTGCCTGTCCCTCTTCTTCCCCTCACAAGGAAGCTGTAGATTGTCATGAGGCCTCCCCTCAGTTTCCTCCAGGCTGAACAAACCAAGTGACCTCAGCCACTCTTCCTGTGGCTTCCCTTCTAGACTCTTTAATAGCTACATGTCTCTCTAATATTTTTATATCTTTTTTATATCATGGCACCCAAAACTACACACAGTGTTCAAGGTGAGGCCATGCCAGTGCAGAGCAGAGCAGATTATTCCCTCCCTCAACCAGCTGGCAATGCTTTGCCTGATGCATCCCAGGACATGGTTGGTCCTCCTGGCTGCCGGGGCACTGCCGATTCATATTCAGCTTTCCAACAAAACTACTATGTACAAATAAACCTGTCATAGGCATTTTGTGTGCTGCAGGTAAAAATAAACACGTGAGGTGATTAAGCTAGCTTATTGTTAAATATACACTTAATTTTGAGTCACCGGCAAATAGCATTTATGATTCTGAAGGCAACAGTAACCACAATACTCAGGAGAGAAAGCAATGATGAGGTGAAAAAGAAGGTTAGAGTAACTATTTGATAGATTACCATTCTACACTGGTTTAAAAGTATAAAGTAATATATGCAACTTATTAAAGTAAGAGTTCATAAAATTCTCTTGGACTCTGATTTGTGTACTTATCAAATTCAAAACTTCACGTATAAAAACGACTAAAACTTGATTTCTGGTCTCATATAAAAAAAAAAAGGTGATTTGTATTTGAAGTAACAATAAGTCTCAAGACCCACAACTATCTCTAAGTGAGGGGTTTTTTTCTCCCTGGGGGAAGAGAAAAGCTATCGGAGCACACATAAAATTTAGGTGCTTTAAGAATTTCTCCAGGACTTCTGTTAGATTTGCTATCAAAAGAGGCAATAAAATGGGAATTTATGTTTTTTCCTTAACAAATCTTATGTTTTCTGATCTAGTGTTTTGTCATTGTAATTAGGGCTGGTCTTTGAACTAGCAAACTGAAAAGTGGGTCATAGTTTATTCTAGGTATGAACATTTAAAGAATATGAAGAATGTTGGGGAAATAAAGTTCATATATTTTGTTCAAATATTTTTTCTGACAGATTGCCTCTTCACAGAGTAAGGGTATGGCTTGATCATGACTTACAAGAGACAATGATTTCAGTTACTTTTCTCAGTAAAGATTGCAGCCATGTAGAAAATTAATTTATGGTTGCAATAAGATTTCAGGCTGTACCTATTCTAGGTAAGAACATCTTCCTAATAACTCCCCAAAAGAATTGGCAACTAGGAGTAGAACACTTAGGACATGTAATAATTTCTACTGTCAGTGCTGGATCACTTCTGCAGTATAATAATGTTCTGTAGAGCATCTTTAAATAGTTTGGGTAGGGTTTATCTCATCCACGCATCTCCTGCATAAAGCCTGCTGTGATGTTAGGAATATTTACAGGACTTAGCTGGATTCACTCAGTTAGTGAGCTTTCATTTATGATAGACTGCAAATCAGAGCTGGATACAGGAAACATACTGGGGTACCCAGGGTGAATGTGGCAAACCCTGAAGCACAGACTGCTGACCTCAGCTGGAGCACAAGTGAAAAGGAGCTCTTCTCTTGGTTGTTCTTCAGCTCAAACAGAGAGATGATTACTGGACCGCTTCTACTTTCATCCAATTGCTGTCTCCATTAGTCTGTGGAATGTATTAACACTTCTAACACAAAGACCAGAACCTCATTCTAAGATTCTTTTTTCCCCTGCTTCAATAGCATCATCTAGAAAATGTCTGTGATTAAACATAGAGACAATGAAACAGGGGAAGAGGCTCATGGTGGGTTGACCTTGACTAGCAACCCAGTGCTCATCAAGCCACTCTATCACTTCCCTCCTCAACAGAAAAGGAGAAAGAAATGCTACAAAAAGCTCGTAGGTCAAGATAAGGACAGGGAGTTTGCTTGTCAACTACTGTCATGGGAAAAATGGACTTAACTTGGGGAAATTAATTTATGGGCAATTAATAACAGAGTAGAATAATGAGAAATAAGAACAACTTAAAATCCTACGCCCCTCCCTTCTTCCCAGGCTCAACTTCACTCACAACTGTTTTGCCTCCTCCTCACAACCAAGCAGTGTAGAGGGATGAAGAAAGAGGGTTATGATCAATTCATAATGCTTTGTGTCTGCTGCTTTTTCTTCCTCATGTTCTTCTCTTGCTCCAGTATAGGATCCCTCCCATGGGAGACAGTCCTTCACAGACTTCTTCAACATGGGTCCTTCCTGGGGCCTGCAGGTCTTCAAGAACTGCTACAGCATGAGTCCCTTCTACAGGGTGCAGTCCTTCAGGAACAGACTGTTGCAATGTGGGTTGCTCTTGAGGTCACAGGTCCATTCAGAAAAACTGCTCCTGCATAAGCACCTCTCCACAGTCTGCAGTTTCCTTCAGGTCACATCTGTCTGCTCTGGTATGGGGTCCTCCATTGCCTGCAGAATATCTGCTCCACAGGCTGCAAGGGAATCTGCTACAGTGCGTGGAGGACTCCTTCCACTCCTTCATCGACCTTTGTGTGTTTTGGTATTCCTCTTACACTGTCTCAGTCCTCACTCACAGGGGCTGTGCAGCAGATTTTACCCTTTCTTAAATATGTTACCGTAGAGCTGATATCAATGTCACTGATGGGCCCAGCTTTGACCAGTGGCAGGTCCATCTTGGAGCTGTATGAAACTGGCTTTGTCTGACATGAGGGATGCTCCTGGCACCTTCTCACAGAAGCCACCCCATTAGCCCTGCTCTTAACAAAACCTTGCTACATAAACCCAGTACTACCATCACAAATCACAGGGTGTCTAGATGGAGTGTTTCAAGACCTGTAAAAGAGATGAGATCTGTGCACAGCTTTAGGGTTCTTGATCCCCTAGCTTGAGCTCAAAAGCCATAAACATGTAGGCATAACTAAAAACTAAAACTTCTTTCCAGATGAAATCTTCTGCATCACTGGTAGATGTCCAGATGCGGAACTTCAGAATGATGTTGCCATCCATTTCTGGGGGCTTGGTGTTCTCAGCATGTTCAGGTGAGGAAATGCAGGAAATACTTCAGCTGAGCTTTGAAATACAGTGGAGTAGACATAATGAGATTTACCTTGCTTTCAAACAGGGACATGCCTGTACACAATCTGGCATTCAAGTTTAAGTATCCAGGGAATGTTGAAGTCCAAAATGTGCAGTTGGTGTACAAATGCCTGAAATACTGCACAATTCTGAAAAATAGATGCTTTTTAAGCACTTTATTGAGATTTGGATCTATATTTCAGCTAAACACTGCCTTGAAAAAAGTAGACAATCCAAACAGGGTTTTTAATCTAGCATGGTATGGTGGGATCCTTTCAGGTGAAAGACAAAACATAATTTAAAGAAAAAAAACAGTATTTACAATTGAAGAGACCCACTCCTTGAGCTCTAAATTTTCGGACGTTGGGAGAACATTCTTGGAAAGACACCATATCTGCTTTCTCTGATCTTGTATTTCACCCAACAGATCTATATTGACAATCATGAGATGTGTTAGGTCTGCTGTCAGTCAGAAAGTATGCCCAGAAGGCCATGTACATTGCCACCAGCATGCAGATACAACATTTAAAGAAAAAAGAGAGCAAATAAAAACTTGTCTTGGAATCAGTTGTCTATATACTCATTTCAAACAGTGATCACCCTCTTTTACTGTTACAAGACAATGGTGTGAGGTTTTCACAATTTTTTAGAAATGTCTGAGAACAGGTGAACACTTCTGTGATAGCTCTGTCACACCGAAAATCAAAAAATCAATCTTTTCAACATTGATGACTCAGTTTTTGTTTCAGAAAAATGGGGAATGAAATACAGAGTAGTCTTATAAGGTACTGAGGAAATAATTAATTCTTTCACATGTCTACAGTGCTTTGGAAAGAAAAAGAGTTATCTTTAATATTAGGTAATCTCATAAACTTAATGAGACATCTTACATGTCATCACTTGAAGCCATTGCTGTACTCCACAGAGTTGATTACAAAATATGCCCCAAAAATGCAGATTATTTTTTAGTATATCAGTCAACAACTCTTCACTTTTTATGAACATACCAAGCTCTTCAGATTTCTTTGATTTTTTTCCAGTCAATTCAGTATGAAAACATGTGCAGTAAAGCTGTAAGAAACTATCTCTTAAAGGAAAACAATCACAAATCTGGTTTATGTGCCCTGGTGGTCCAAATGTAAATAAGTACTCAGAAGGGAAATTAGCATAATAGGCATGAATTAACTGACTGAGATAAACTAGAAAGTATTTGAGCTTCAAAATGGATCAAAATAATTCTGCATAAATAGAAAAATATCTTTAAATTTGTGTATGTCTTTTTAAGTTCTTAACTTAATATTAACTGAAAATGCCACAATATTGCATGAAAGGTTATTTTTCTCATATATATCCCTTTGGCTGTGATCTGGGAAAACCAATAAGCTAATATAGAGAGTCTGTTCTGAAAGCAATGTTGTACATTAACTAACACATACCAGTACAGAAAAGCTAAATGAATTCTTTTTCTTTTGAGGTTATCAAGTTGTGTAGGAAGTAGGGATATGCTGCCCACATTACAATAGACAAAGGGTGTGGGGGTTTTTCTCCCTGTAGATATACATTTGATGAGTTTGTCTTGGGGCTCGTTATGTGTTTTGGTTTGTTTTTTTTTATTTGTCCCTCAAATATTTCTGAATAGACTTAGCATTCAGGTTTCTATATAGCACTTGAAAACATTCAGAAGAGATTGCAAACAATAGGAACCTATTGAATATTTCTGGAGTTTCCAATATTGGTGTGGAACAATAGACTTTCAAAACTGATCACTCATAACCTTCCATGAAAATCATGCATGCCATACAGTTTTGCAGAATCACATGGATCAAAGATTTTTTCTGCTTTCCATGGACCATTGAAAAATACCAGTTCACCATTTGGGCTTCAGAAACAAAAGAAAAGTGTACCTAAACAAAGATTTGTTTGAGTGTGTAAGAATCATATAAATGAAAATGCCAGGTATTACAGTCTCATATAAATGGTATATCAACACAACTTTGCATCTTTACCCTATCAAGAATATGGCTGGAATTTTTTTAATTGCAGCACACAAGTTTTGATCTCTGCATCTATCTCAGCAGGTTTTTGAACAGTTTAACCAAACGGGTTTTCAGAATTGATTTGTCTTTTTTTTTTTAAATGAATCTGAAATTTTATGTAAATTAATGACATAGTGATTCTTAGAAAATTTTTTGTCCACAAATCATTTTTTTGAATCTTTTATTCCATTTTTCAGCTGATCAAAGAGATTTCTTTTGACAGGAAAATTTTATAAATAAAACAAGCAAGCATACTGCAAATTTTAAGTAGATTGGTAGATATGTAGGTAGAATCTAAATTAGCACATTGTCTAGGGTAGTCTGAACTGACCTATTTAGCTTTAAAGCAGAGCTGTAAGAGAGTAATAATGAACTATAACTGCTTTTTCTACATCACACTTCACACGTGATTTACAACATATTTGTTTAGTATTGGCAGAGGACATGATGCAAAGTACCTGGCCTGTAAAATCCAAGTATAAGGTTAGAAATAACAGTACCATAAAGTTTGAAGACCCAAAGCAACTCAGCATTTTCAAAGTTTCAAGCAAGGTATTTTGAGTGTCAAACAATCAAAAAGTTGTTGCCTTTGGAGCAGGCATTAGCAATTGAAAATCTGTTTGCATGTACCTCTCAGGCATTACAATTCCCCAGGCATTTTCTTTAAGAAGGAGGGCTTGGCTAATAATTTTGAATCTGTGTCTTACCATTCTCCATTTGCTAACCTAAATACCCAGTTTTTCTTCTGTGACGTGTTTAGTTCGAGCATGTGATCATCTGCCTACCTGGTAAATAACACTCACATGCAGAAGACAGATATCGATGGTTTTACCAAACCTGCCTCAGGAGACACAGAAGGTACTGTTAAAATCAACTGGATATTTTTTTCTAGACAAAAGTCTAACACACTTGGAGAAAACACAGTTTCTTGTCTGAAAATCTTCTATGATAATCAGAAAGTGATAAAGATAGAAACACCAGTGAGATTTAAGGAGAGGTGACTCCTTAATGACTTTGATGGAAAAAGGAGGGGAAAAACAAACAAATCGAGAGTAGTTTATACATGCCAGACTGTGCAACAGAAACACAGCTTAGGAAGGCAGTAAAGTGAAAAACTGGGAAACCACCTGCAAGCACAAAAAGAGGATCTCTCATAAAAAGTGCTACCACCAAAACGTTATATTAACTAAATCCCACTTGAATTTATATTTCTTTGGTTTAAAGAGCATAAAAGAGTGAACAATACTATGTTAATTTTTTTTCCCTGATACCTTTTGCAAGCTTGAAAGCATTTATGTTTCTGTGTGCTGTTTTCATTCTTTTCTCAACTGGGATAAGCGAAATAATTTACCAAAGTATATCTTAACATTCTTCTACTGTTGATAACTGTCATTCAAAGTCCAGCCAGTTTGTTTTATCAGTTTCTTTGTTTCTTTAATAATTCCTTTGTTGGTAACAAGGAATATGCAGGAAATGGTAAACAAACTCCTGAATAGATTAATGTTTTTAACATCAGCAGTAATGTTGATGTTAGCTAAAAACAAGTTAAAATTAAAAGTTCAGGCACACAGTGTACTTGTATTTTAATGAGGTGATTTGTGTAGACCTGTCATTGAGTGTTAACATTTACAAATGTAATTAATTCAGTCATATAAAACAAATATTAGATAGTTATATTTTAATGAATTTAAACCTATGTATAAATGCCAGCAGAAAGTTCCAATCATACTTAGTCGGGAATATGCATTAATCTTGCTTAGTTTTGCTCTGTATAGTGCACTAGACAAGATCTTCTGGCAAAATTAAAAATAAATGCCTACGTTTGACCTCTGACTCAGGCAGTGTGGAAACATACAATATTTAAGTTTTAATTGTGCTATTTTTCAGCTGCACCAAATCAGACCATCTGTCCAAAGTCTAAACTAGATTTGTTTTTCTACATATATTGAAATGCATTTTTTAAAATTAGGTTTTATTATTATTTCTGTGTAAAAAGTTCAGAAATATTTGCATATATCCAAACAGAAATAGCCTAACATCCAATTAACAATAAAATATGCATTGAATAGGAAAAATAAATATTGATCTGCAAAATACCATGCCAATTTGTTCTCATGGTAAGCATCCTTTCCCTTCAATCAGCTGATTTTCTTTGACAAAGGGAATGGGAAGAGGAAAGTGCTCAAATGAAATATAAGTGAATGTTGTTTATAAAGCAGAAATGTATACCGATGGCAAATACTTCAGGCCAGATTTCCCTACAACTTTCAGTTTTTGTGCTTCACTGAAAACAAAAAATTAAACAGATCCTGAAAATCACATTTGAAAAAACTGTCACAGATGGCGATGCTTATTTGTATACTCACTAGATAATGCTCACAGTATCATATATTTGCATTTTATTTTCACTCAGAAGTTGCCTCGCCACCCCTTTCATTCCAACAGGCAGACCTCTTCTACAGCAAAGAGGGAGATGGTGGCAAGATCAGTCTTAAGATGTGACCGGAGGTGCAGAATCATATCACTCCAGGAGGTCATCTGGAAAGACATGTTTGCAGAGCAGACAGGCTTCCAAGAAGACCATGAGGCTGATATCCTGTGACTTAAGGCTGGTTGTTAAGGAGACCAATGAAGAATGGACTCTTTGGACCTCTGTGCCCATATTCACAAGGTGGCCTGTTGTCTTCAAGAGCTTGGCCTTGCCAGGAAGAGCTAGGTTCCTGTATCTCTGCCTGCTTACTCCTCTCTTGCTCTCCAAATGGCATATCCTAGTCAAGTAGCAGTTCATTTGCACTGCCACGTGCAAATGTAACAGACGGTCTTCACATCCATAAGAACAAATTTCAGCATTTCAGAAAACACTTGAAATTACTTTAGCCAAATACATGCCCCCAAAAATGCTGAGCAGTGGGACTGTTCAGGTTTTTCTGCTGTTTTTCTTCCTTATGTCAGCACCACTTCAAACTCCAGACATGCTAATCCCAAAATATCTGCACAGAAGCTTAAGAATTTCTTATATCTCCACAAGACACAAAGATGAAATATAGATGTTTTCAAATCCGACATGCATATCTGAGTTAATCACCTTAGCCTTTATAATCAGTGAGTGGGTAGGATAGGAATTTTTGGGGCATGGTTCATCTCCTCCCAAAGTGGAAGTTTTTCAAATGATTGATGATCTAAATGTGCCTATCAGTCTCCAGAAGACCATGGTATGATTAGACGAGTTTATAGATGTCTAAAGTTAGGTGAGATGAATCTCACCCCCAGTGATGTATCAGATAAACAAATGGTATCAAAATATCCCAAAACACATTGAGTTGATGACTGTAGTTTTACATCAAATATTCCCCCGAAGTGCCCTTTACTTTATGTGTTATTGTCAAAATGAGGTCATGAAGACCAATAATGAACAACCGGAAAAGTGCATATTACATAAAGGTGAAGAACATTTGGAGTATTCTACAAAGGATCCTACAGAGGTTTGATAGAATTAAATGTAATTCAACAAGATAGAATTGCTAACAGCAAAATAAAAAAGCAGGGGGGAAAAAAAGAGGGAAAGTAAAAGAAAGCTGCCATATTACAGACTATTTATTCTGTAGTTGAGAAACCCTGAAAACTTAGATAGCTTTTGCTAAACTTGCAATAGTATCTGATATTTCAGTGAAAGTAGACTTGATGATCAGCAATATTGAACACTCAATACCTGAAATATTGATAACATTTTTAATTGAAATATACATTTAACATACTGAAAAGAATATATGACCAAAAATATTTTTTCAGAATGTTCAAGAGTATTCAAGACTTTGGAACCATTTGCAAGGATAGCACCAATGTCATAGAGGATTTTCTGGTTTGCTAAAGAATATGTTTCTGGAGGAAATATGGTAGAAATATTTGGTCATCATGGGGCATACTGAAGTTATGTGTGTAATCATTACCTATTCGCTTTAGTTTTCTCTATGGCTTCGGAATGAATATTGAACAACAGCTAAAAGTCCTTCATGTACAATACCTGGGATTCAAAGTCACACTTTTTTAGAAAATGCCTACTGTATGATCTGTATTTATTAACAGTGTTTCTATCACATTAATACTTTAAGGTAAGTCAATAGGAGTATTATGATACTGTAAAATTTTAATATTAATAAATTTGCCTATGGTAATAAAATACATGTACATTATTGCTTTTATGAGAATGAAGTTGATTTATGTTATGTTGTAACCCCTTGCTGAGGAGGATGTCTTGCTCTATGTTAGAAGTGTCTATATTGCAGACTACTGTATTTCTTTTCACCATTCTAAACATAATAAACAGTTGAATGGTTATGTAGAACTATTAGAAAAACTAGCATTGAAATAGAATGGCATACCGTATTAAGTGTATCAGATATTTACCTTTTGAAGAGATTAGTTGTTCACTTTTAATTTCTTAACCACTACTTATTTCAAACATTTTCAGATTGTTGACAGGCTATCAGAATTTTCTAGTGCATAATACAGATACAAATAAAAATACACCTGACACCATTTCTCTCTAAGATAATTTCATCTCAGAGTCTGTTTACTACAGTTCACACTAATTATTTGTGACTAATGTGTACACAGCATGAGACCACAGAGATCACATATAGATTGTTGAACTAGAAATATTTTTTTTATTTTTTCAGGTATTATATCTAGTTAGTGTCATGGTTTGACCTTCCCCCCCCGGGGGGGGGGACTGGAAGTGGTTGGTCCCAGGTGAGTTTCCAATGAGGGGCCAATCAGAGCTGTTTTTCGCCCCTGTTTTACGACAGCCGGAAAGGAAGTTGTTGGCAGAGAGAGAGAGAGAATCAAAGCCATGAGGTGAGGCAGAGAAGAGAGGTCTGCAGGCCCCTTGTGGGGGGCCAGGCCCTCTTTCTCCCCCTGGCCAGGCTGCGGGGGAGCCCAGAACAGTATTATAATTGGACTGGGTGCCTGTGGCCAAAGGCTAGGGTTTTTTTTCCCCCCACTGCCCAGGAGAGGTAGTGGTGTGGACTTGAGAGGCCAGCCAGGGGGTTGTAGCTAGCCCCCCCCGGCAGGCAGGCATGGCACTGGAGCCGAGCCAGAGATGGGTCGAGGGGTGGCCCAGAGCTGAAGAAGCAGCTGCAATCGTGCAGAGCTGGAAGAATTCCAGGCAGAGGAGAGAGACCGAAGCAGTCTTGCTGCTACCTTTCCCCTCACCACCATGGCAGGGCAGGAGGTAACTCTGAGCTGCGACTGAAGCAAAAACGGAGATGGGCCAGGGTGCTCGGAGGTGCTCTATGTGAGGTTTGGGCGGGAGCAGCCGAAAACCAAAGGAAGAATGTGGGGGGGGAGGAATGCCTCCTCGTAACATGTGGAAGTCGAGCTGATGCTGCAGCTGAAACAGAGAGAAGCCAAAACAAGCAGGCTTTTTCTGGGTAAGGACTTTTGGTAAAAACTATTTGGGACATATAAAAGACTGAGCAAAACCCAGAAACCCTGCAACCTGGAGAGGAAGAGTGAACATCTTACTCTCTGGGAGGAACCTTAATGAAACAGGGAGAAAGGATTCAGAAGCTGACTCCCTGTAACTCATGATGCAGACCTGGTAAAACAAGTGTTCCCTTGTAGTCCAGGAGGAGACCTCAGCAGAGGCCAAGCAGCTGGTGGGGGTAAAGAAGACCCCTTCCCCGATACCCCAATGAGAGAGACTTTAGCTATCGTCCTGGAGGGTTCTTCTGGATTGATGTGGAAGGACCCCAGGGGTGGTAGAGGTTGTATTAATACTGTGTATTTATTTGCTTTTTAGTTTCTGTAGTATTTATTGTGTTAGTAATTAATTCTGATATAATTTCCCCTTGCTGAGTTGTGCCTGTCTGAAAACTTCTGTTTCACATTGAGGCAAATTGTGGGGGAGCTTGGAGTCTGGATTTTTTGGGGGGTGAAACCACCACAGTTAGTTTTCAATGTGCACTCCTTTCATTATTTTATGCTGGTGTCTGTTGTGTAGTCTTCTATGAAACTACTGGGAAGGCTTGTTTTCTTCTAGACTGTTTTGTTTATTGCACTGTTGCATGCTATTACCTTTAGTGATAACTTATTTTGCTGACTTAATTCTTTAAATACAAAAATTTCATCATTGTTGAAGGCTCCTCCTCAGTTCTAGAAAAACACTCAGTTGAGTACAAACTGCAAGTTTTCCTCTTCAATCCCTTGAACATTCACAATACATGTGAGACTGGAAGATTAAATCATGAAGCTTATACAGATTTTTCCAGAGCAGATTTTTCCAAATGAAGATAACTACATTCAACTAAAACCTGAGTATTTGTTGTGTGCTGCAACTTTGCCATCCTCACTAATCTAAAACAAATAAACCTGCTACAGTGTTGCATCACTGAATTTATAAAAATCTCCAGACTAGAGTAACCTAGAGCTAAAGAGCTATGTAGGCAATTTGTTTTTCTGTAGTGAATTCTTAATATTTTATATGTTTAAGCAGCACTGTTGTTGATTAAAAGTCACAGATGTCACCAGCTTCTCCCATATTCCTTATGCTCCTTCCTTGACAGGGTTAGGTAGTTAAATGATGTCATCACTTCTACTCGGCTTGTTGCCTTGTTTCAATCAGGGGAATGAGTAAAGCAAAGGTGTGGAAGGGAAAGACCCAACATCATAGTCTGTGGCTGACACCTTACAGACAGACAAAATCCTAGCAGGAAGTCCTAGGAATATAGAGGCACAGTAAACAAAACAAAATATCACAACAACAATTAGGTTGTGTAAATTATTTAATGTCTAGGTAAGAGCATTTCCTTTCCCTATTTTAAAGGTCTTGTAGGTTCCTCCTTTGATTCATTTACTACCTTTCTGGTAGTTGGTCAATAAATGTACCCTTATAAACATTGAACATTTCTACACTCTGCAGTCTTAACTGTCAGCAGCAGTTGCCTACACTAAGTGCAATAAAATATTTTTGCCTAGGGAACTTCAAAGCTGTATGGTTTTCAGTGAATTTTTCTCTGTGGCTTTGCAAATAAATGTAACACAGGTAGCCCTTCTCTAGCTGTTTTATCTTTTTTTTTAATTTTCTTAGAAAACCAGTGTTTATAATCCAGCTCTGTGAAGAATCACTCCCAGATATCATATGTGAGGATTGTTTCAGATTTAAGTCTTGAACTTCCTTTTTTAAAGATCAGCTAGATATATTATACAAGTCCTATAGCCCTAATTATGGAGTCACAGCTTAGAGGGATATATTTGCTATACCTTTAAAGAAAGTCACTACTACCTTCCCAAATTTTTTTTTAACTGTGCTCAACATCTACTCATGTGCTGCTATGATTTTAATAAATGAGATATACAAGCTATTCAAACAGTAGTAAAGAGACAAAAGTCATTGTGTGGTGTTAAACAAAGTGTTAAATCTTGCTACATGAGTAAACAGAAGCATAGAGATTGTACCTCTGCTTGTGCTGTATACTTCACTGTACACCAATAACCTAGATGTCTCCATTACCATGAAAATAAAGAAATTTTAAGGGTTATTGAACATCAAAAATTTTCTCTGTATGCCAGCACATTTATATCCTGCATAGGTGCTTCTCTAATTGCCACACTCTTATAACAGTCAGTATTCAGTGATTATAGTCCATACTTCTAGTCTAGTTGTGATGGTGATGCAGCATTTATACAATGAGTGACAACAGGAAACCAAGCCAGGTCAGAAACCATTTCTCAGATGCTTTTAGTTACCTCACATTTTCCTCCCCACCCTCACCCCACCCCCACCCCACTTCAGCTAGCTACATTGTCTTGTTTTCTGTACATTGTTTTGTTTTCCGTACTCTGAACCTCACTATTCTCTCTTCCACTCTCCAGATATCTCTCCTGGGCCAGATAACCTCTGTGGGCATGCTTTACCTTCATTAAATATATCATGTGTGGTTAATTTGATCCAAACCTGAAGAATTTTATTTAGTCAAAACTGAAGAATTTGGATCAACCAAGTATTAAAACACACCCACTTACCCTGTTGAGCATCCTGGTGAGCACTCAGTATCCTACTGAATGAAGTCCTGGTACTGCCTGCTTTTGGCTTTCTTGAGCAGTTCTCGTGATGAACCATGAGGGCCTCTGCAGAGGAGGGAAGCAGAGTCTAATTCTTTATCTACTCTAAGTGATTGCTCTCTTCGTTTATGATCATCCTCTGGAAATCAGTAAGACACCACTAAATTTGAATAAGGACATTGGAATCCCATACTGTGCTACTAGTGAGCTTGTTCTCAAACGGCTGTAAAGCAGAACCTATCAAACAGTTACACCATTAAATGGAGTAACTGAGCTTTACCTATGGTTGAAGTACTAGAACATTTTTTTAATGTATTGTTCTAAAATCTTTAACACAAATATCCATTTGTCTCCTCCTACCTGTCACAAAAAAGACTTATACAGATATTCCAAGTTTAAAATATATTTGTCCTGTGTAAAAGCTCAGAAAAGCTTCAATGATAACTATCACCTGTTTGTTGCTACTGTAATCTCTGAAGTCTGTTTCGCTATCCAGGTCTAAGGGATAGCAAATGATCTGAGGGACACCTGCCACCTGATACTTTTATTGTCAATCCCGTGTATACTTCTCAAGTAGCAGGATGCTTGATGAAGTCCTACTTATTTGCCCATCTTTATGCCCACGGGGATCATATACATGTATTTCAGAGACCTTTCAGCAAGCCTACTCAATAAAATTTCAGTCCATTCCAAGTTTATAAGGGTTCAATCAGGCAGGTGTTAATCAGTGAACTATGCATAAAAAAACGAGCAGCCGTTTCCACCGTCTCCAAGATACTTGCCATAGAATCTATTATTCCAGTAGCACAATTGAAAAAGGCCTTTGGTTTCAATTGAATCTCTTTTGCGGTCTCAAAGAAATTAGGGCTCCTCTAGGCTGATACTTACTCTAATGAGCCTGAATACTGTGAAACTCTCCTTTTCCACCCCCAAAAAGGCTTCTCTGACCATAAACATGACTGTATCTCTGGAGGATTTCCTATGATCTATTGATCTAAAGATATGCTTTATAGTGTCTCAATGGTATTTGTCTTTATATCAAGTTCAGAACCAGTAAAATTACCCCAGACAATTTTATTAAGCTGATAGAGAACTGCTCATTTTAGGAAGAGAGAAGGACCTTTGCTTTGTTGGTCAGCTACTTAGAGGCTTTTTATTTACTCCGTATGAAATTGGGATTTTTTCCAGAAATCAGAAAGAATTTCAGACAATCTGAGAGTTGTTTTGCTTTCTGGCATGTCTAAAACAAGAGAACCCAAGGAGTTCTTTCCATATAGGTTTTTGTATTTTATAAAAAAAACTCAAACCTTTGTGTTTGATACCTAATCTAATTCACATCAACGGTAATGAAAAACTTGTTATTAACTTTACTGGAACTCAAAGAAAGCCACATTCCTGGTGAGGGTTTCCAAAGAACTTTGATTTCTGAACACTTGCATACTTAAACTCTTTAGAGGCAGACAGGTAAATTCTGCAGTTACATGCCACCTATATACATAGAAATCCAAGTTGATTGGAGTTTATCTATGTGTGCTAAGCACAGCCCGTAAAGTGACAGGAGTGATGTTTCAACAAGTGTGCAATCTAAATTAATCAGGTAAAAGGAAAGAACAGAGAGAGAAGGAGTAGGATGTGAAGAGGAGAGCACAAAGACAATAGAAGCCAGGGGAACACTCAATTCCTTTGTAAATGTAATTAAAGATTATCTCTCACTGCTTCAGTGAAGGTGATAGAGGTACTGACAGATATTACTAAGATATTAAAAATAAGTGGCATGTAACCATATGTGAAGCCTTAGTTTGTCTAAAGTTTTGTTGTAGTTATCTGCTATATCTGTACTTGCTGCAAGGTTGAGAGTACAGTCAAGATGTTGCTCAATTGAAAAAGCTAATATATGGAGCAGAATTCCAAACACACCATGAAGAGATTCATATCTGCCAATGTATATAAAATACATGTATATGAAATCTAAGAATTTGATATATTTGTTAGATATTGCCACTATTTGAAAGATGTATAGAGATATCCTATTAAGGATGAACTGATATAATTTCACTAGGCTCTAAGATATTGGAGAATAAAGCATAGAGGAAAATGCAGTGATACATAAGAGAAGAAAAAAAAGAAAACTTCACTGGGAATAGGGACAATTGAATGAAGAAAGTAGCAGAATAGTCCGACTTGCATCTATATTTTACCAGTATATTTTAATGACCATCACAAAAATTAAGGAACAAAGAAAGTTCTTTTACAACATAGAAATTTTCCTTTCCTGTAATTTCTTTACTGGCCTCTTCCTGTGACTGACAGGACTTCCTTTAGTGGTGGAGAAGAGTAGATAGTGCTAAATTCATGAGTCCTAACTCATGAGCTATCATTCATTCAGAATATGTTTTTCTTTCTGGTATGTCTAAAGTATGATGCTTCTTTCATATAGGCTTTTAGATTTTTTTGGTGTTTGTTTTTTTTTAATTAAAAAGCTTTTTAAATCATGTGGTTCATTCAAAAATTTTGAAAAAGGCTTGTATTTTGATTTCTGTGTTAACTCTTTAAAAAAAAACAAACAAAAAACCCCCAAAATCAAAACAAAATAAACAAAAACAAACAAAACAAAACAAAAACAAACAAACAACAAAAAAAACAAAACAAAACAAAAACCACTTGCTTTTAAATGATGTTCCAGGTATGATTAACACTTGCCTTTGGGTATCAAAGGGTTTTCCATATTGGTTTATTGGACTACCCAATGTGTCGGTTCACCATCTCTTTCAGCAGACAGTCTTCAGAGAAAAAGCCCGTGATCCAGAGGGGCACTAGCACCACTGCATTCCAGTCACAGCAAATGTTCAGACACTCAGTGGCAGAATGGAATTCTTACTGTAGGTGGTTTTGTCATGTGGCATTAAGAGTTTAGATCACTAGAGGGCAAAACATAATTTATATAATCTTTCTCTGAGTATCTGTGAAGGCAAAAGTACTGTTAAATACTGAGTAAAGTGAGCAGTGCTATATTTTAATGACCATCTGAAGTCTCCAGCTAGTGCTCTGAGTTTTTAGAGAACCATGAGATCTTTGATGGTCCACTGAGAAAAAAATCTTGGTTGCAAATGAGTTTGTACGACTTCTCTTGATCATGGAGCAGGAAAATGCAGACATTCTTTGTTTTCTATGTTTCCTTCTTCCCTTGTTTTCATTGTCTCCATGAGTCAATGAGTTTTGCTGGTGACATTCCTTTTTTCTCCTGTGAGAAAATGACCTGTAAACTGTCTTTTTTTACTTTGATTAAATAAAACAAGTCACTGTTTTCTTTCACTTGATGCTATATAACATTGTCATCTATTTGACCCAACTAAAAAAAAAAAACAAAACAAAACAAAACATTAATCTGTAAAGGTAATTTAGCACTGTTTCAGGACACTTCGCACAGAAGGGGATTGAGTTGCACTTTGAATTTGGAGTTTTACAGATATATTATTAAAAACATATTTAAAAACATGAAAAAAACTCAGGGAGGAAAGTAGTGGGCTCAGCTCTGCGTTTCTGAAGGCAGAGAACCAGGGTGGTGGTGGCTCACAATTGCTACAGGAGTGGAATCATTTCAACATTCTCAACGTAATCTTACCAGACAGAAACCAGGAAAGCTTTATACCACAAGAGTTTTAGGACTTCTGCTTGAAGAGTACAAGCAGAAACATTGCAAATTAGATGGCAAAGCTTGACTAAAGGTGACTTTTGGTTGAAGGATGCTGCAGGCCATGGTTGGTTAGCTTTGTTCTTGGGCCATGTTTGATGTCACTTGTCAAGTCTCAGACACAGAGAACTGGGGAGGGGAAGGAGGCAGAGAGAGGAAGAGATAGCTGCGATTAAAAATAGGTATTTTCTAAACTGCAGACTTTTATTTTTAAAGCTGGTACATTCCTCAGTTCAGACCTTTCCCAGGGTGAAAAGAGTTGATTATTTCTTATACCATTTAGCCTATGTCAGGAGGGCTATTTTAACTGCAAAGAGAAATATGTGAAACTGTCAGCCACAGACCTTTAATTCCCAAGTTTATTTTTGTAAACAGTGATGCCATTTTTTTATGGCACACTCCCTTTCACAGAGATATAAAGATCAAACATGAATGTTTCATTTTCCATAACTCTTTCAGACAAACATAGCTCTTCCAGAGAAATAATAATAAAACCCCCAAAGAGGTAAACAATGTTCACAGAAGGAATATAGTTTAAGTAATTCACACAGTATACAAACATGTAGCGGTACAAAACCTGCAACATGAGTTTTTTGTTACATTTTAACAGTGTTTCCTCAAATCTTCAAAGCTTGCTTGATGGTTTGCTGAAGTAATTGAACCACTCTTGAGTTGTTTTATATAGGACATCTTATCTTTCTTTCATTACGCAGTCCGTGGCTTCTTTTCTATTCCCATGAAATCCATGTACACACTTTAGAAGCCCTCCTGAACAAGCTTGCTTCTAACTTTCACAGAGCCCTTAGCACAATTTGAATACGAAAGAGATACTGAATAAAAAGCTTTAATCTCTTGTCTGCTATTCTTCTTTCCCGCCTCTTCATCTCCCCCCCTCCCTCTGTCCCCCTCCCCCTTCTTCCAAGAGCTTTTCTGTGTTAGTAAAGTGAACACTTTCTGTTTTAAGTAAGTAGAATGCTGGAGAAGATGCACTGGGAGAGTGAAACCAAAAGCCTGGCCTGTGATGCCTCTCTGCCACAATTTAGCAATAGTTGTACTGCATTTACTTGCTCTTAAGCTTTTTACAGGTAAAAGATTAGTAAAGAGCTCTCCTTAACAAAATCACTCAATCGGTAGCAAGCATAGGTAGTATCAAATGTGCCCTCTACCTCAAATACTGTGGGGCTCTTTCTTCTGATACCTCTTCCCTCAGTTAGCTGGAACTGCTTTGAAAGGGCTTTCTGTTCTCTGCTCTCTTGTCAATTTGAATGCCAGGAAATGAGCCCCCTTTGTGAGATTAATTAATAGCAGAAGCTGATCGGCCCAAGCCCAATTGCCACGCAACAGAGCTGTAATTGCTACTTTGTGGAAAGGAAAGAAAAAGTTTTGGTTGCAGTTTAAGAAGAGGGTTTAAAGAAAGTTCTTTGAACTAGAGGTCTCAGTGCACCGGATTAAGGCAAGAAGCAAGAAGGCCTTTGAAGTTTGTTAAGAGGTTTTGGAGGAGAAAAAAGTTGGGTGGCAAATGGGAGATGGCAACATCAAAAGCATTTAGCACCATTCCTCACCTGCTTGTATTCAGAGCAGGGACCACAGGCTGGAAGCATCATT
This sequence comes from Neopelma chrysocephalum, assembly GCF_003984885.1. NCBI lineage: Eukaryota > Metazoa > Chordata > Aves > Passeriformes > Pipridae > Neopelma > Neopelma chrysocephalum. The sequence continues at coordinate 37,076,313 of NW_020897694.1, read as the reverse complement.
TGCTTGCAGTTTAAATAGTCACTTTGGGGCTCTATTTGTTTTGATCAGAAACTGTACCATGTATAAATGTCATTATGTATACAAGGATTGTTACACCTGAACATACGAGAGCTACACATACCCCATCACATGCACGTGCATATGCATTGCATGTACAGGGATACACGATCACTGAGTTCAATATAGTAATTGACATCTGTCGTTTTTCTTCCTACCACATATTACTGACTGCTACTTTGTTTATTACTTGTGCACTACACATACTAGTAGTCACTGATTACTGATATTACTGATCCTACATTTGATTAAAAGGTTTAGTAGCTTCAGATTTTTCTAAATGTTTTCAAGCATTGCATACATATACATATTTGGCAACATCACAAAAGGTAAGGTCATCTTCAGGCAAAATTTGACCATCAGAAAATGGACAGAAGCCTCTTGCAAAAGTCAAGGCCAAAAACAGGCATAGCGGAAACCTTTGCATGAGCTGGCAGTACAAACTGTGTGACAAATTAACATCCCTTCGTCTTTTTAACAAGGATGCAACTTTACAAGCAGAGCACAGTTCTGAGTGCAAAGATCCTGGAAAACTGCCTTAATGAAGGCTGGGGGATTACCCTGGAGCCAAGGAAGCCCCAAGCACACCAGAGCCAAGGATCTCATTCTGCTCCACACCCCATTGCAGGGCCCATGGCCACAGCATATGTGCTGGAAATCCCTCAGTGGCACAAAGCCACCTTGGAGGGTATTACAAGCCAGTGGAGCTTACAGCAGCCTTCAGGTGTTCTGAATTATACAGATGAGCCACTGTCAGCCCTGAAATGCAGATAGGGCAAAGGTAGAGGAAATCTGCTTTTATGCACTTCCTCTGCATCTGCCATTTACATCACCACAGTCAATGGGTCAAATTTCCATCTCATGTGATCTGAACGTAGCCAGTGATTTCTGGATGAATTTGGCCCGATATCTATATTCTCTTAGTACCAGGACAGGTCTACAAATTAAACCACAGGTGTCTTGTCAGAAACTTGGTGAAGTACTTTAAACCACTTCCACTTAGAGTATGGTGACTGTCTTTTTTTTACCTGTTTCTGCAGCACCCAGTAGAAAGGACTTCTACCACTGAAATGATGCTTCTAGTCAAACATGCAATCCTCTCAACAAACAGGTCTTTATGCTGTTAATTTGGGTGGCAGGATGAAATTGCAGAGGAACATCAGTTTCAAAATCATTCATATCTCACCTGCCTGCCTTACAGTTTAGGAATAATAAGAAAAAGTGGGTTTTTTTCTATTTCATAAATTTCCAGGGTCTGTGGTTTAGTATATTTTCCCTTTTTCAATCTCTTGTATAAAAATAAAATAGAAAACTAAATGTGCCTTCAAATAAAAGTCAATAGGCATTTGAACTCTGTCTACACCTCTCAATTCAACCCTTCAAGACATTATTTTTCTTCTCTCACCTCCCAGTTCATTGCAGTACTTAAAAAGGTACAATTAAAAGATAAATGTGAAATGAAGCTTTGCTGAAACAAAGTCCAGACAGAAAAACATTTTAATAGTGAATGCTTTAGTAAGATTACAAATGAAAACTTTAAAAAAAACCAAACAACCAAACCTAAAAATCCCTCAAAAAACCAACAACAAACCACTTTAGCCTTTGTTTTCTCCAGCCTCTACTGGTCTCCCTCTGCCTCTGAAGCACAAATCTGCCACTCTGACATGTGGGATAATTTGCATAGCTATGTCTTTCCAGTGACTTTTAGAGGTATTCTGACCACCTAACTTAGGGCAGCGTGTCTTGCAGCAGTTAAGGCTGGGCAGTGGAAAGCCTCTCCCAGCATGGTTAAGAGAGAATAGTCCAAACATTAACAGATGCACTGGAATGAGACATTCTGTGATTCCTGTTCATTAATGGATGATATATTTTAGCTTATCCTTGAAACTGTTTAGAAGAATACCCTAGAGTCAGATACAGCATAAACACCAGATAGAATGCAGTAGACCCTGTTCTTCATGATGTAGTCCATTTTCAATACTATTGACCCAGAGGTCACATCCAGCTCTCTGTCTGTCTATCTATCTATCTGCCTACCTACCTACCTACCAGATCTATCCATCATTTTTTTACCTCAAAGTACATCACAAAATAACAAAACCCTCTTGAGCACCAACAATAATTGTCTCATCTTAAACTCATGGGTGCACTCCAAAAAAGTTTATGATGGATAGTTGGATGATTCTGCATTCTCTCTTCTCCCCTTGCTTTTTGCTGTTCTACAGCCTCCCCACTGTCCTGCCAACCTCTCCTCAGAACAAGAAAGGAGTGGTTGCAATCTTCAGCTTCTCTGGAAGTTTATTTGCTTATACATTACATGAGAAGAGAGTTTCTTTCTCATACAATAGCCAAGAAGCAAACAAATATAAAAATTAAAGGAAACAGTAATCCTGAGGCTGACTGGATGAGCTGTAGGAAGTATACATAGTGTTTTGGAGAATATTATGCCACTGACTTGTAAATTTATCTGCTGAGCTCATTTAAGCTATCTTTCATCTCATATTTCAGGTTCTCATCTACTAGAGGGTGACCTTCTTGGAAGCCAACTGAAAACAGTTTGTAATTCCGACTTTTCTAGGAGGCTGTAGTGAGGCCAGAATACAAGTCTTCAAGGCACCAGTTTATCACCTTATCCTAACCTGAAGCTCAGGACATGTAAAATTCTCAGACTTCAATATCCCAAGGCCACACTACATGTCACAGTAAATTTTACTTACCTTAGGCAAAACAGTGATGTAGATCTTTATTTCAACATACAAATTAATTCACAAAATGTCTAAAGGATATCCAAGCCCATTCATATACCATTGTTTTTCGGTAAGGTTTTCTATAATTACATCTGTTAACAAATGTAGCAAATTCAATTAAAATTTAACTGGCAGTGCATGGAAGCAAAACAAGTTCACTCCTATTATGTCAAACACCTTATTTTATGCCATGCATGTTAAGGTTTACCACTCCTTAAGGCTTGCAACTGCAACATTTTAACTGATATCTGGAGGCTTGTAATTGTATGTGTGCACATCAATTATGGATTGGATTCAGCATTTTCAGATAACTTCACCAATCACAAAGAGAGCCCAGTGGTCTCCTGGCATTTTCCAAGCGGTTTGATTACAGGTGTAATACATACAGCCTTGTTAGCTCTCAGTGATGAGGGATTCCCTTCCCTGCTGGGTTCTAGCTGAGGCACTGACCATTGCTTTTCACTAACAATTTCTATCTGTTCCCAAGAGATGTTTTAATGAGCCCCTCCGACATGGCCAAAGGCAAGAAATGTTCTCTGGGCCAGTGAGGTGAAGAGCCAAAGCTTAGCCTACTAGGCAAGCAATAATTAATAAGGTATTTTTGATTCATCTCAATTCATTAACAAAGTTACTTTTTCATTATTATTATTACTGCTAAGCAACACAATGTTAAGTCTGTCACATTACTCACAAGTATTGAATGAAAAACTCGTGCCAAGGTATGTAAAAAACCAAAAATTATGACAAAAATAAATGAATTTAGAATACTAATTGGGAGAAAGCAACTGACAGATACAGTGAGAGATTGATTTTAGGGGAAAAGGAGAAATCTGTTTTCTGTTTATTTTAAGGACAGGGAACGAATACTGATTAGAAATGTATAGCCGGTTAGGTTAGTGTAGCATTTGGTTAGGTTAGTACAGGATGTTAGATTTGTCTGAAATTTTCCTTTAATTCCTGGGTACTACTCAGGCAGAGTAACTGTGGGGCTGTGGTCTGTTTGGATTAAAGGCAATAGCTCATTGAGACCCTCTGACTGTGTTGCCCCAAGACAAGCAGTTTGTCAGGTTACAAACATGTTTCTTTCCATAGGAAGTAATGTTACTTAATATCAGCAATAACTGATTTTAAAAGGGCCAAGCTGCTGCTGGAAAAATCTAAATAAACTGCTTAGAGCTGATTAAGGGATCCTTCAATTTTTGTTTTCATAAGTCAGGATCTTGGGAGAGACAACCAGCTTTGATAAGTTGTTTGGCATTTTGTTTCCTTCCTCCTTTCCCTGCATTGAGGATAAAGAGAAAGACGCTGCCAGGAAGAGGAGTAAAAAGAAATATTAGTTAAAAACAGAGTGCATCAAAACTGAAGCTCTTTAGAGATATGGAGGGGACATCAATCACTTCTGCGGGCACATTAAGCTGTTACATATTATAGCCATCTCAGTTTAAGTGGTGTAAGGCTCATCTCATTTGCATTTGTTGTGTTACAATCTTGCTTCAGGCCTGTCTCCACAGTGAATAAGGTGGCTGTGCAAGGCAGCTTGTGGCTGGCATAAAGGATATGTTAGAGTCAAGCTGCTTCACTAATCAGCTTTGCTGGGGCAGATACATGATAGTCTATGTGAAGAAATTTAGATAATAGTATACAGCATCCACTGGAACTGTATATAGTATATATAGGGCTTTAGACCTACTTCTAATCCTTCATGGAAAATTTGTAAATACTGCAGCGATGTTCTAGTGACCTCTAAAGGCAGCTGGTTCTCGCTGTGTAGCACGTTTTGTTAAACCTCATGCTTTGTAAGGCACATAATGGTAATGTTCCTAAAGGTTCTATGTGAAGAATATCCCCCAAAATATGATTTTTCCAATAAACCTTCTACGTTTCATTGCCACCTTCCCATTCATCCCCATTTTGCAGAGGAGCTGCAGGTGAATCCCCGCATCCCAGCCCTCATGCCTGCATCCCCTCCTCCCATTCGCCCCTCTGCCTTCCTCTCCCCCTGGTTTTGTCACACTGCCTGCGCCGGGGGCCAAGCCAGGGCTGCGCGCCCAAGCTAACAGCAGTCACAACTAGCATGACCCTCCCCTGGGGCTCGGCAGTGGTAGCCAGCATCTCGTGCTGTGGTCTCGCTTTCCGTTCCTCCTCTAAACAACTTGGCATTATCATCAACTTTCCTGCATCCAGCAGGCCAGGCCAGGGGCTTTATTAACATAAAATAACAGTACCTCGCCACAGGCCAGCCAGCATGGGTGCTGCTCCGAGTCGAGTTTGACTGCAGCGTTAAGCTGGCTAAAAATGTAAGTTTTTATAGACATTACTCTTCTGTTTCACATTTTCTTTTCCTTTCCTTTTCCTTTTGGTGATTTTAAAATGACATTTATAACAGAAAATTTAAAAAAAAAAAGCATGAACAAGAAGAGAAGGCTGGAGTTAAGATTCAACCCCCTCAACTCTTTCTGGTACAGTGTTTCCAACTCTCTGTAGCATGGCATTCTTCTGACTATCAACCCCCTTGGAGATCAGCTAGCAGGTCTAGTGTGCCATTTTCTTGAGTGCCAATTTGCAAAGATGGCCAGATCACAGTCAGAAACCTTCCTCTGCCTGGGCAGGTTGCTGCTGTCATGCACCTCTTCTGCATGTTCAACTCCTCCACTCAGCAGCTCTGATGGTGAGCGTAAGACACTGTGCTTTCTTTGCTTTAGTCATGATTAAACAATTAAGCTGGACATTTGGGTCCATTTGGACAATGGTGTGCATGCACACAGGCACACAGATTTAGATGATAACTAAAAGCTATACAGTGCTTTAAATGCAGGTGAATTCTACAGAATAATAGGTCAGTAATGTCTTTTCTTGCTCATCTAGGGGAGCATTTTTTAAAACAACCCTCCTCCTCTTCCTCACAACCACTGACACTCCCCTCCCACCCCCGCCACACACACACACACATGATGAAAGACCTATAAAGTTGAATAGTTGAGAGATAATAACTCTAATGGTAAAGGTCCCAGCATACGTATGCCACCCTGCCTCTGGCAGTAATCCTGGCTTTCGGGATCTGAAATTTCCTAAAGATGTATTAGTGTCTTATACACATGTGCTCTTGTGCACTCATAATCCTTTTCACTAGCTTCTTAGCTGCATGCTTTGTATTTAAATTTTCCTTCTGACCAAGTAAATCCCTTTGGATGAAGTGACAGGAGCTTTTCAGCACCCATAGCTGGGTGACAGCTGGTGCAGAGACTCTGAAAGACTGCAAAGTGTTCCTTACTAGCTTTCTTCAGGACCAGTGTCAGCCACCAGCTGAGCGATTTGTTAGCTCCCCTTTGGGCATCAGTCAGCTGAAGAGGCTCACATTAAAGGCTAAAGTAATACAATGGATATTAATATAAAAAAACCCCAATATCAGTGCTCCTGGCTTTACTGTGCTTTTAATTAGGTGCTTATTCATTATATGCGAACACAGTACATTTTCATTAATTCAGGAAACCCTTTATTAATACTGTATGAAGTATATATGCCTGTTTCAGAAACGCACTGTTAAAACTTTGGCTTGAAAGACATAATTGTCAGAAGCCTTTCTAGGAGCAAAACAGCGGTTAAAGTAGTTTACTTACAGATCACAGAACAAGATGTTTGTATTTATTTTCCCTCAAGTAAAGTTTCCCTGAAAATGCCCAATGTGTAATATGTTCTGTTATTTAATTCTAGATTTGAAGGTTTGCTTCTCAGGGGTTCTGGCAAGTTTTTGCTATTGGAATTAGTAATGAGGACTGCTGAAACTGTGGAAGTAAATTGTGCAGTGTAATCAGGTTGTTAAAGGAAAAGCAATCCAAAAATGGGAGTGTTTCACAACCAAACTAGGGCTGATTGTAGCATTACAGGATGCTGCCTGCACAGGTTTTCTGTGAAGGGGTGCAGGCACAAAGGCAGGGGAGAAACTCTACCATTTCTCCAAGTAAAGCCAAGATTAATTTAAAAGAAGTCCATTTTAAAACACAGTGACTGGTATGATAAAATTTTTAATTATTTATTGATCTCTAAGAAGGCTGAAGTACTGAGCTAGGTAAAACTCCCACAACATTCAAGTTGTTCTGCTTGAGTAAGGACTATAGGCTTAGACCAAAGACTTTTGAGAATTGCTTCACAAAAATAGTAATTAATATATAAAACTTTGCTGTTGTGCCACCCACACCTATTTGTGAAAACATCTCAACTTTTAAATAATAATCCAGATGGGTGATAATCACAAAAGTAAAAGTATTTTATTATTTTATAGAAGTTATGATGTCATAATAAATTTCTCATTTACAAATTGAGATAAAGGGAATTGTGAAGTTTTTTTCTCTGGGCTGATATGTTTCAATAAATTTGGGATACATGTAAAAAAAGTGTTTCTCTTTTTCTTATTTTTCCTTGTTCTAGAAATGAATGGGGGATCCTAAAGGAATAAATCAAAATTCCAAAAAGAATTCCCTCGAAGCTTTGAAACATTATTATTCCTAAAACAAATAGCTAAATCAAAACTACAGATATCTGAGATAGTTCCCAATTCAAATTTAGCTCTTGATGACTAAAACTAAACAAACTTTTGGCCTTTGATTCACACTCAGTAAAAAATTTTGAAAGTAATTTCTGCAAGAATGCTCATTTTAAAAAAATGTAACAGCTTTCAATATCATACATTTCAATGTTTCTTTCCATTTTAATCAACTCTGGAGGTTCATTGTCTATTTTTTTTCAGTGACAATTGCTAATTGAATAAGATCTATTTTGTAGAAATAATAAAATTCACAAGGTGCTTCATATCTGTGAGTGATAGATCACAGAAATGAGGAAGATTATTCAAATGAATTAAAATAAAACATTGGTTTTTGCCAGTTCTTTTTACTTTAGAAACTTAACAAAACTGATTTATAAAGAAACAATGAGGTCTTTTTATTTTAAAACATTTTACATTTCTCTACAGTTTCATACATACCACGAGAACGTACAATGTACTTAAAGATGTTGCATTAATTTTCACAGACCAAATCAGAGATGCATTTACAGTTCTCACTTCTCCTTTACCCTTTGAATGTATTCTTGCTATTCATTCTTACATCTGGATTTTGACCCTTCTTTGCATACATTTTTCCCACTTCCAAAATGTACTGCTGTTGAGCCAGAAAATAAACACTCACTAAAATCTCAAATTAAGCTTCCCCGTGAATCAATTCTTGAGGCACCTGATCCTGCACTCACTGAAGTCTGTAGAAGTTTTAATCACAAATCACAAAAGCAAATAAGGCCAGGGGCCTTATTTTCGTAATACCTGGACAATCTTCTGAGCTGCAGAAGTGAAGGCTTTCTTGTAAGTGTTGTAATTCTAGAAATCTGCTAATAGTAAAAACTGAATTTAGGAAATTTTTAGTTTGAACTCAGGCATTTCACTTAGGTCATGATCCCAAGCACTTCTTCAGCATGTTTTTCCCTTATGAATTATTAATACAGGACTTGTAATGGACTCACAAGTGACTCCAGAGTCCTTATTAGTAAATCATGGTCACAATATCAAACTGAAAAATTCACAGGACGTATAGTAAACATAATATTTAATATCCACAGGATGATATTTGAGAGAGAAAAAATATACAATAGCAAAATATAAGGAAGTTTCTATTTCCTCTAAATATCAATTGTTGTTTTCCCAAATTGGATTAATCAAAGTTCCTAAAAAATTGAAGCTTTTTTTTTTTAAATCTTTGTTTTAAGAATATTTTTCCTGATTGTTTTATAACAGCTTGTTTTACGGTTTACTTATTCGCTCTCTATATAAAGCACTCTTGGTGCTTTTTTATTTTTATTTTTAAATATACAGCAACTTTTTAAAAAATATAGGGCATACCTGTATGTTTAGTGTCTGTTTACATTTTCCGTAATGTAGTCATTAAGCATACAATGTAGACTTAAAAGATGTCAAAACTGACAACCACACTATGATTGATGATGCTGTGCTAGACTAATTCTTACCAGGTGTGGTGTGATGTGAATTCAAATGCAGCCCAGCATTCTTATTTGTATTAGTAAAGTTGTGCTTTGTCAAAGTTCTGTGACTTCTTAGCCCACTAAATCCACCTCCTAATCCAAGTTTTTCTTCACCGTGTTGCTGTATGCAATATTTTTCTTCCTGTTTCTCAACAAAGCAATCCTTACATCTTTGTTTGCAGTCGGGTTTTCTTAAGACATCCAGTTCGTGTAAATTCCAGAAAATACCAAGTCTGATGAGGTTATGTTAATTAAGTGTAAAATCTACATAAAGGCTTCCTAAGTGACTTGAGCTAGGGTAGGCAAAATTATGTAGGATGAAATTCACTCCATCAGCATAAAGTATAAACAGGAAGCTTTGTGTGTATAAGGAGTAAAATCCATGGTCTTCAACCAGAAAAAGGGCTACAGCACAGACTTCTTTGGTCCTTACATACATTGTCTTCACTGTCATCCCCTGTCATTTGCAGAACGTGGTGGGGGCAGCATCAAGTTATTACCTCTTGTTAAACGTCAGTGGTAAATATTGGGTACTTGCTCCTTTGAACAACAAAAAGACATTTATGTGGTAACGGGGAGTGTTTAACCTAAACTTTAAGGTTTGGGGGTTTTTTTAACCTCTCTCGCCCTTTCTCCCCCCATTGTACCCCTTCATTTTTGATTCTATCTTCATTGGTACACTGTTATCAGCTGGATCATTGTCAAGCCAAATGTCCAGCACCTTTGATAACAGAGAATTGTGTTGACCTGGGTTGGGCAATGGAATTGTATCTGTTTGTTTTCTGGCTGAATGATTTATCATGCTTGATTGTGCTTTTCTTGATTTTATTTATATTTTACTAACAAAAAAGTATTGATCTTGCAAACAGAGTCCTGAGACATTAGAAAACATGTATAACAAAAGAGTTCAATTTACTTCAACACTAAATAATCTAAAAACATAAATAATCTGAGTGAACAAATCACAGCAAACCACATCAAATGCGCTGCTAATCTATGAAAGCACCTATTACCCCCCACCACTACCTCCCCCTTTCCCTCACCAAGCCCTATTTCACTCAGGTCTAATTTTAAGTGATCGCTTTCTCATGCAAATATCCATTGATTTGAATGAGATTTTGCAAGGGGAAAGCCTGAGCAAAGGCTTTGGGATGCGATCTTCTGAGAAAAATCCAACCCCTTCTTTTTATGGATACAGAGAGTCACTGTACAGGAAAGTTATTGTACTATTACTGCACAAAAGTAGTGGAAGAAGGGCCAGCATACAGGACAGTAACATATGCAATCAGTCTGCAAGAGACTGACAGGCACTGTTTGCACAAGCACCAGAGTGGGGGGATGGCAGGAGTTTTGGGCGTCATCTAAATTACTCAGATATTTCTCTCCAGGATTACTCTGAAACACATTGAACACCTCTTTTTAGAAATCCATAGGCAAAGCAGGGGGCAAGTGGAGAGGGACAAATTTTAGGTCTACTGGTAAATCATGTAGTTGCCCCATACAATAAAACATCAAAAAAAAAAATATTACTTTCATTTGTCAAAGTTCTGATAACAACCTCTGATAGTGGGATAGTAATTTTGTAGGTTAAAAAAACAAAAAAAAAACCAAAACAACAACAACAACAACAAAAACACACAAAAAAATGAAAAAAACAACAACCAAAAAACACAACTGTTTTCTTATATTTAGATAATTTTGTGTTGGTTTGGGGAGGTTTTTGGAATTCAGTTATATTAGAGGCTGAGGAAGTCACAGTGACCCCTGCAGGCAATACAGTATCCTCTAGAAAGACCTCATGAAATTAACATTATAATTATCATTACAATTTTTATATATAAAACTACCTTTTTTTTATTGGTTAGGGGTTTTTTAGGTTTTTTTTTGTTAAATCCCTTTTTTCAGCATTTCCTCTGCATTTCCAGTGTTTGGGAACCTGCAGATGAACTTCAGCAAGTTGGGGTAGGAACTTTGATAGGAAGGGGGACAGGAAAAAGAGGGATACAAATTCAATTAAGGTAATCTTAGCATCTTTATTTGCTAATACAGTCTGCACTCACAAATTAAGAGCAGAGCAGTAGATTTCACAGCAGAGCAATAGGTGTGAGGAATGATCTCTAAATTTGCAGCCCTGACAACAGCTCTTCCTTCCCCACAAACAGGAGAAGTCTGCTTTTCTAAATACTTATTTTAAAGTCAACACAGGTATATGCATTTCTTTCTGAATCATTACACTCATGAATTAAAATTCCAACTCTATGTCCGCTTTGAAATCCATGTGAAAAACACTAGAAAGATTGCTATGCCACCCACTTTACAGCAGAGGAATTAAAGTATGCCAAGTGCATTGGCTATTTAATTGATGTTTGTGGTTAGCTTTATTTGCCATGTTTAAAGTACTGATGTATAAAAATAGTTGTCCAAAGAAGTCCTAGTGTCACTATAAAAACTGTTGCCACTTACTTGAGATGAGTAGGTATTCTGTGTCCCAAAGCGTATGCGGATTGAATGACCTGGCACATGGCAGTCACTAGAAGGAATGGAGAAATATTTCTTCTTTAACATGAGCAGCTTCACAGCGGGGTGGAGCTCAGGCAATTCTTGGAGGTCTTACTAGTTTTCACTGATCAGTCAGTGCTGTTTTCTTTGCTCCACACATTCTTCATCTCAGTTTGCTCATTGGCATCGAGTTTGTTTCTTCCTGCTGGAGTCCTCTATTTGCATTGCTTTCTGGCTAGTTCATTCTTAGTGGGCTGAAAAAGAGTTTCTCCACATTATCAGTTGATGTTGGTGGTGGAAATCTGATAAAAGCAGATTTTCCAGGAGGCCTAGATAGGTAGGATTATGTACTAATATTTATAATTGTTTGTTGCATCTGTATTTCAGACTTAACAATATCAAGCCCCGCCCTGCAGTTTGGCCATTGTTTTGGCAGCTGTAGAGAGTGTGTCCTGACAGATTTGTGAAGGGATAAACGACTTAGTTATTCCTTCCCATATTTCTGTTGTTATATCTATTAAAATGCAGCCTTTACTTTAAGAGATCATCTGTCTTACTGCTCCTTTTTTTTCCTGCATCAGTAAGATATCTCAGTGATGGCTTAGCAAAACAAAAAATTAAAGCAGAAGAAAAAAATTTGGGAGATCTGAGCTAATATATTCCCACTTGCAAGTCGTATGAGGTGCTCTCAGCAGTGTTCCTCACACTGTACTCATCTATATGTATCAGACTTGTGGTCAATTACTGGTTTTTAACCAACTGTCAGGTGAACCATGGTAACATCATCTTTGAAACATAAGGAGAATGGGAAATAATGAAACTTAAGGTAACACTTTTTCACCCAGGGCTACTCCAGAACACATTTTCTCACCTTTGCTGGAGGCTGGGAGAGCTCATAAAGCTTCTGTGGCTAAGCTGGCCCATGTTAACTCTTTTTGCCGTATACTGTCTTTGATCAAATGTCTGATACCTTAGTTGCATTTTTGTAATATGTATTTGTCTTTAATTGGTAGCATGATTTAATCTTTATTGGTAAATAAATATAACATATTTTTGTTTACTACCATTTCCATAGGAAGAAAAAAATGAAGCGACAGGCAGTCCCAGACCCTCTCATGCCCACAGGAGTGACAGAGGTGGAAGAAAGGATGAATGCAGTAGAAAGGACATGAGTGGATTTCAGCAGAGAGCTCTGAAGAGGAATTATCTCTGAACATAATGTGCTGGCCAACAAAGCACAACTGATAATTTCCAAGGCCATTGTGGACCTAAAATGCTAGCAGTGGTCAAAGCAAATTAAGACTTTTATTAGGAGACCCCTATGTATCATTTTAGTGCAGCAGGATTACACTGTCAGCCCTGCAGAGGGAGATTTAGCCAGGTAATTCTCATTAAGGGGCAAAACCTCTCTGACTTCTGCAGGTGCTTTGCCTGATTAAGTGCTGAAGACCCAGGCCCTATGGTTGGCCCAGCTGAGCTTTAACCTGTCTGCCCTTATGCAAGCAAAAGCTTCGTATATCAGCTCCAGCTCATGCTGAGGAGTCTTACTAGGTACTCTAATCCTAAGGGGAAACATTTCATTGCAATGCACAGCAATTTGCATTCTTTCTCAAAACTCTGCTGTTACATTATCCATTTTTCTCTTGATTAAAAGAGATCAAGAAGTGCATGCTCATACACTACACATGCAGTCTTTCCATACAGGAGGCCTGGAACTCATATTCAAATTCAGGCTGGAGGAGATCTGGCAACTTCCAGCGCTCTTGACGGATTTATGCTGTTCTAATAATAGTCACAATTTACTGATAATTATCAAGGAGGCAAGTTACTGTGGGTTTTTTTGTTGTTGTTGGGTTTCTAAGATATTCAAGTATTTTCAGAAGTATCCAATGCCAAAGATTTCTTAAACACTGCAAGAGCTCTGAGCCTGTGACGATGATTTAAATTTTACTGCTGAAGGTCAATCTATGTATTAGTTACTGCCACATACAAACAGGGAACAAGAGCTACACCGGCACAAGGGAATTTTCAGAAGGTAGGCATGAATTTTTCCAAGTGTCCAGGCCTCTAGTATATTATTTAGGTTACCTAGTGCATCCCCACCATCTTCCTTCTGGGAATGCCCTGGAAAAATAACAATGGATGTAATCATAATGGGCAAGGTTATAATCACCAAAGGCTCTTTCTCTTCTATGCAAAAACATGGATAGTTTTTGAGTTCCCTCCACCCTTTCATAAACGCTTAGAAGATTAGCACACATGCAGCAAGAACCAATCCCTGCTACACCACTGACTTTTCTCAGGAATTGGTATTTGTTGGATTCCAAATTTTGGATAAGAGAAAAAGAAAAACTACTGAGTTTAAACAAAAGCCTTGGGCTGACAGAGACTGAAAAAAACCTCCATCTAGAGTCCAGACAAGGATCCATTGATGTCACAGGTTTGGAATGTCCTACCTAAGCCTGGAGAAACCATCCCCTAATCTCATCAAACCTGTGCAGAAGACCTTTTGTGTTTTATCTCTCCCTTTGTGTTCCCCGAATCCTCGCATTCTGTAGACCGGACTACCTGTTCCCCCCTGTAAAATCCCAGAAGATAAAATGGGTTTTTCCCCATGAGGTAATTGTTAAGACCCCAAAAATTTGTTAATCTGGTTTTTTCTCTTATGTCATCCCCTGAAACCCCCTGTTTGTAATAAATTGTAATAGTTACAACTCCCTATTGAATATGTAGACCCTAAACCCTTTAAATATGAACTTATAATTCCAATAAGGCATTCCAGCTTCTTGCCTCCCTGGGATCATCTTAGCTTTATTGACCTCTGCAGGTATTTGCCTGTGTCTCAATATACCACAAATAAAAGGTAAATAATGACACTCTTCCTCAAAGGAACCAGGAAGTACAAGTACATTGCAGAGTAAATGGTAGTGAAGTACTGCATCAAGGCGGGACCCCTGGTGGCCTAGTGGTTAGGATGTGGCACTCTCACCGCTGCGACCCAGGTTCGATTCCCAGTCCCCCGGGCAGATGGAGCTCGTTAGCCCTGTGAGGCCATCCATCTATGAGAAGGTCACTCTAAACAAACCTACATCCTGAGGACCTCACTGCCATTGTCCAAGCGTGCTTGGCCCCGGCAGATGAACCTTAGGATTAAAGGGTGGGCTCAGTTCAGCGCATGCTGTGCCTCACCGAAAAAATCCATTGCGCAGGCTGGAAAGGTAAAAGACCTTTCCCAAAATCTTCGTTCGTGAAGACTGGCCGTTATTATTACTGCATCAAGGGGACTATGTAAGGTGCCTAGAGCAGGTTGATTGCATGGTATAAAATTGATCTGAGTATGTAAAATAGAAAACACTTATGCAAGAAGCAGAATGTGTGAACTAATAGTAAGGTAAACAAATGATCTGATATTGTCAACATTGCCTCTTTTGTAGTACAGATTACTTAAAAAAATTCGATTTTGGCTAAAAGTCTCCTGCTTCCTCAGAGATAAGTCTATCTTCCTCTCTAAACATTGCCATACTAGCTTTAGCCTGGGGTATCTGAGCAGAAATTTTTATACATGGGCACATGGAGCAAGACTTGCAAGAAAAAAAAGGGGGGGGAGGTGGAAATCCTGCATTAATTTAACATGTCTTATTTTCCATTTTTCAACCAGTGAGGAGAAATAACAGTTTTGAGGCACTTACTCTAATGAGGTACTCAAATCAATGAGACTTATCCACACAGGAATTAGTAAATGAATATTTCTGGAGAGAATCTGGTTTCATACCAGCAGCTTGGTCTGCTCAGATGAACTATTTAAGAAGGGGCTTTTGTGCTTTTGTGGTTTTTGTGATCTGGATTTTCTTCTTGCTATTGCCACTTCAGGAAAAACTAACAAGCCTTTTTGGTCCAAAATTGGCTGTGCATCCAAATACAGCTAGTAGTTATAGGAGGTGCGATATTTTTTTGGAGAACATCAAAGCAAAAATAAAGTTCACTAAGTATCTATCCATTATAAAAGTGGAGGAATGAGAATCCACTACTGCCTGATTGGACATTTCAGTAAAATGTTTCCAAAAATCATTGTTACAGTCAGTCCTTTAATTTATGACTAGAAAATAAGTAATAGTGCATGGTATATAGCACAACCAGAAAAAGGTAAAAGGATTTAGAACAGCACAAGAGCACAATTTTTCAAGAACTGAGAGACATCAAAAGAAGCCTCAGGCATTCTAGCTCTTTGCAGCTGAGAAGAAGTTGCTGTGTGTTGAATCTTGTTTCCCTTATCTCTGTATGAAGAAAAATGTACTGCTACTTGGGTCACTGAACAGTGTATTCAGGGGACTCACTGCTATGATTTGCAGAGTCCCCACTCTACTCCCTCCCGGAGCAGGTGGAATTCTCTTTGAATTGTTATGCTTTCTAAAATTACTGGAGTAGAAGACTAATTCAACTATACAGCCCAGGCAATTGCGTCCCATGTCCGCTGTGCTGTACAGCATTATATGCTCTACGACTCATGGTCAAAATGTAAACAATTGATTCCAGCTGTGCTTTGTACTTTAGCTGCTGGTCAACAGGCTTGAATCATGGTAAATTTCCCACCTAAAAGTCATTTATAAAGTTTCATTTAAACCACATGAATCCATTGCATAAACAAGCTGGAAATGATAAGCAGTTTGTGGTATCTTACTGAACAACAAATATTAAGAAATAAATATTTTCTTGGAATGTTAGTAGAATGCATGATCTATGTTTTCAATCCTAATTTCAGCTTCTGTTGAGATGAATCAAATATTCACATCCCAGCTGCTTCTGAATGTTCTAAGTGGAATTTCTTGGAGCAGTGTGAGCAGGTGGTGTTCCCACACAGCTCCAAATAAAGTTTATATATGCTGGGGATGCTGGCTGCCTTACATACAAACATGGATTCAGATAACTAGTTTTCTTCTAATGCACATGCTTGGTCATTTTGGCATGAAGCTGAGAGATCTTGGCAAGGACAAAGCCACAGGTACAGAACTGTTGCTTGGACGCCTACCTTCTTCCAAGCCCAAGGCCATAATTTTCTGTACCAGAGCCATAGCTTGTATAACCTGCATGCAGGGTAGGCAGTGGATTGTTTCAAGCCTTTTGACAATGTTTTTTGTACTCTGCTGCCAAGAGTGGGTTACACAGAGTAGGATATGAAGTTACGGCAGATATCTGTGGCTACCAGGCCTGTTGGGATACACCAG
The DNA here is from genome assembly GCF_003984885.1 of Neopelma chrysocephalum. Lineage (NCBI taxonomy): Eukaryota > Metazoa > Chordata > Aves > Passeriformes > Pipridae > Neopelma > Neopelma chrysocephalum. Next base: position 37,059,761 of record NW_020897694.1, on the reverse strand, counting down.
AAAAGTATGTCTTGTAGGGTTAGAGATAGTGGTTGGGCTGGAGGGGGTGGCATGGTGGGGCAAGCCAGTTTAGTCACAGCTCAAATCTGGTTTCTGCATAAAGGCAAAATGCTGATGTGTTCTAGCCTGTAGCCCAGTCTCATGTGTCCCTACCTGGAAACCATTTTGCCTGCTCCATATTGGAGCCCAAATTAAAATTGTCATGCAGCACAGAGGGATTCCACACCTAACAGACACATTGAATGAAAGTGCTCACAAACACTTCACTTTTAGCAAGTTAACCCAATCTTTCACCTTCCTAAGTTCTTCCTTGAGAACCCAATCTCCTGTAAAGAGAGATTTATAGCTGCTCAAATACCTGCTGCGAACAACAGCTTAGAGGACACTTTTGGGTACAGAGGGATTTAGGAAGCTCAGCTTCACAAGGCTGGAGTCAGGTTTTCTGACTTTTCATTCTTCTGTGGTCCATTTTGACTTGGATTTTCATCTTTTTTAATTAGCTCAGCAACAGAGCCTATATTTGTCACACTGTTGCAGGCACTTCTGGTTTTCTCTAGCCTGTTATTTCAAGACTGTTTAAGACTCTGCCAACTGGCTACCATCTTGTGTTCGTGGCATCATGCAAGGGAGTACAAAAGGGCAGTAGAAAGTTAAGTTTTGCCCTTTTGTCTTACCAAAATCACAGTATTCCTCCAAACAGAAGACACAGAGTGAAGCAATAGAAAAAAAACCCTTCACTTTGAACTATATAGGAAGTCTTAGGTTGGAGGAATTTTGCTATGACGAGTTGTATCACTGTCCCTTCCCACTGCTTTATGAAAGTGATGTGAAAAGCTTTTCAAATGTGGCTTCTAATCCCCAGTGTGAAAATTCCACCTAACATAACTTTTAGCCTTGCAAGTTGCTTCACCAGCCATGTGGATGCAGTGCCATTGCCAGCATCAACACTCAATGCTTTGACAACAATGATGTTGGACTTCCAGAGCCCAAAGCAGGAGTTTCATCTTTAGAAGTATCATTCTCTTTTTTCAGTATAAGTTTCACTATGCTACTGTTTGGCAGTGGGGTTAGGAGATTCATCACCTGAAGAAATAGAGCCAAATGTTTGCTTTGAATGATTACAACTAAGATTTCCATTCCAGCTGTGGTGCCTAGATTATCGTGTACTCCTTGCTCATGAACACGGAACATATTTCAGTGAACAGAAAATAGACTGTCCTGGTAATCTTAGAAAAGAGTTTATATTCACAAACTAGCTTTTAACTTTTATTTCTCTGAGATGAATAGTAAAACACTGTTTTCTACATTTTTTTTTTACTGCTATAGCCCCTTGAAGCCTTTAAGCTGGCTCTCACTGTGCTAAACTTTCTTAAACAGCATCTATTAAGAGATCTCTAATATGCTAAAATTGCAAGTTATGACTATGTTTCTTACCTTTGTATATTTAACTGTATTTTCTAGAACTATGTAATTGGAATGAGAGTATGAGAACTTTAGCATTCAAAATCCAAAATAGACATCCAAGTCCTCAGAGGAGACTACTGGACAACTTAATTGAAAGATGAGAGACCTCTCTGCTGTTTCTTTCCTGGGTTATGTTATAGATCCTTTAATATTTTTCTAGTTCTCTTAGAAGAAAAAAAAATTTATTCTGGTTTGTTTCAAAAACAAGGTAATTAAAAAGAAGAGTATATAAATACACATTTTTATACATAAATTTTCAATGTGTATAGGTATCCATCTATTCACGTACCTCATCCACAGGATACTCACAACTACAAAATGTGTTGTACAACAAAAAAATATGTTGAAATACATTCACAGAATCATAGAATCAGCTGGATTGGAAAGGACCTCTGAGATCATCAAGTCCAACCCTTGATCCACTACCGCCGTAGTTACTAGACCATGGCTCTAAGTTGCCACATCCAGTCTCATCTTAAAAACCTCCAGGGACAGAGAATCCACCACTTCCCTGGGCAGCCTATTCTAATGCTTGATTACCCTCTCTGCAAAAAATTTCTTCCTAATATCTAACCTAAACCTCCCCTGGCAGAGCTTAAGACCATGCCCTCTTGTCTTACTGATAGCTGCCTGGGAGAAGAGACCAACCCCCACCTGGCTACAACCTCCTTTCAGGGAGCTGTAGAGAGTGATGAGGTCTCCCCTGAGCCTCCTCTTCTCCAGGCTAAACAACCCCAGCTCCCTCAGCCGCTCCTCACAGGTCTTGTGCTCCAGTACCTTCACCAGCCTTGTTGCTCTTCTCTGGACCTGCTCAAGCACCGCAATATCTTTCCTGAACTGAGGGGCCCAGAACTGGACACAGTACTCCAGATGTGGCCTCACCAGTGCTGAGAACAGAGGAAGAATCACTTCCCTGGACCTGTTGGCCACACTGTGCCTTATACAGGCCAGGATGCCATTGGCCTTCTTGGCCACCTGGGCACACTGCTGGCTCATGTTCAGCTTCCTGTGTATCCAAACTCCCAGGTCCCTTTCTGCCTGGCTGCTCTCCAGCCACTCTGTTCCCTTCAAAGAATTATTTCTTTAATAATTTCACTTAGAAGTGAAAGCTAATGGGACCTGAGCATAAACCTATGTCATTTTTCTCGGGTGAGAGGTAGCAGTTTTCAATGAAGGATTACAACAGATGCTAGCTTGTTCTCACTTTAAACCATTTGAGGTTAGTTTTATATCTCCTGATTCACAAGCTACAGCTAGGGTTTTAGTTATGTCATATCACTTGATTATTGCCATTTGAAGATACCACCAATATGACACAATGAGCTTCATGCACAGAAAATTCTAACCCCTACATTTCAATGTGAGATTTGTTCTAATGCCTAATCAAATTCTATCAAACTAGTTCCTCAGAAGACAACAATTTTAATAGAAAGAGTATCTGTTGCAGCCTTTTATCAGTTGTTTTACTTCCCAAGACTGGATGCACTTGAAACTTTTTTGTTTTGTTCAGTGTAAACCAATAATAAAGTGTGATGTTAAAATACATGTTTTCAACCACTCTGATTAAAGGAATTAAAAAAAATTGGGGGTTGTCTTTACTGACTATTCACTGAATCTCAAGACCAGCTGGAGCAGATACATCAAGGTAAACACACCAACTCAAATAAAAACCATGTAAATATGATTGGGATATAGGACAAAATACCTATTCAAGATATCCAAGATACACAGAAGTGACATAACAGTAATAAAATTCTTATTTGATAATTATATAAGAAAAAGATACTTATAAAAAAAATTGGTTTTGACCAAGGATACAAGACACTAGATTCAACATCCAACATATTTTGCTGGTAATAGAGAAATTAAACATGATCATAAAGGTCTACTCTATTCTTTTTTTTTCTTTTTAAACTAGAAATATTTTCTTTCACTGGTGTCTAGAAGATCCAAAACACCTCTCTACAGTCAGTATTCAGGAGACACACAACATATGGTTACTGAAAACTGGCAAGAGAACAGTTTCTCATTCTCCAGTCAGACACTCATTGAAGATGCTCACAGGACTATCAACACAGCAAATACTCCTTCTTGCTGATGCACTTTTTTACTGTAGTGACCTAGATAATCTTCTGATAAAAAAGGCATTTTAGTCACATAGCTCATTTATTCAAAATCAAGTGTTCAATATGCTTGGTTTAAATTACTGGATATAACAGAAAAATTGAAGAAGAGTCTTGTAAGCATGAATCTTGCTTTTCTGTTTGTTTGGGTTTTTTTCAATCATTTCTGTATATTTTTACTCCTATTACACATGGTTCATTTTTGTGTCTTTACACTCACTTCAATCTCATAGTTGAGTTCATTCTAGGAGTTCATATGATACTACAATCTGCAGGGAAAAAAAATAAATGTAGTGTGTCTAGATCCACAAATTGATTGCTTTCAAACATTTTTATATATATAATATATATATATTATTTGTGGAAAAAGTTTGCAATACAAAAATCAGAGAGTTAGCCACACGTCTTACTCTCTGAATTTACCAGTCCTTGCTTGCCTTTTTCTGAAGATAAGTAGATTAGGGCTTTTTACTCCTACCTGAATTCCTTTTGTTCTGAGTATCTACATAGTTTCAAGTTATGGCCTTGACTTATTATACTAGACTCTATACAGTACCTTTTTTGTAACTCTGTTCCAATAAAAAGGCACTAATGCATCCTAAAAACAGGTTGGAATATCAGAAATGCTTACAATGAACTTATTACCACTGTCCTAGGCTTAAGGATGAGTAATGACCTAGACAAGAGCATGACCATAGGAAAATTAGACTACCCTTCCACTGAAATATAGAGTAGGCAAATTACTGAGATTCTATCACCCTGAAAGTGTCTGCAGCCTTTTAGAAAATGGCTTGTAACAGAGCTCTTTTCTTGGTACAGGACCAAGAAAAATCTTAGAGGCAAAAATATCTGTTTCCACAGACTTGCTACCTTCAAAGACAAGGCTGTCCTCAGCCCTCTTGCAGGCATAGAAAGAAGTCAGCCCAGAGACAGGCAATTCTACATATATCCTCAGGGAATGTCTCTGTAGACATACCCAGGGAGTTTGTGAATTCTCCCTCCTTGGATATACGCAAAATCCATTAGACAGTGTCCTGGACAACCAGCTCTAGATAGCCCGGCTTTAGCAGAGGAATTAGACCACATGATCTCCAGAAGTGCCTTTCAACTTCAGCCATCCCGTGATTACATGATTGCTAAAGCCCTGAAATATCTTGCATCCACAATCAGTAGCCTCTGCTGTGGGAGTGTGTGACATAGTGTAGTATAGTAGGGTGTATAGTTTCCTGTCAATAGTCTGAGCTTTATGTCTAGAAAGAAGGGGTGGAAAACTAGAATGAATGGAGCTAATTACAAGGTCTTTATTGTGAGATAGGAATTATGGCTGAGATCTTAAAGAATAGCTTTCCTAGCTCCCTCCAATTTTATGGGAGGGGGAGAGCTTCCTATCTGCTCAAAGATGACCTGGTAGAGTTCACTTGCACAGAATACGCACTCAGATGAAAAGGAAATGTTCATGTGGGACGATACAAGGCAGAGAAGTGGAAGATTCTTCAACTACTTCTCAAACAGAACACACCACCTGATTACAACAGTGCAAACAGATTTAACATTTCCTAACATACTGAACATGAACACAAGTCTGATGAGTTAGCAAGCATGGCATCTACAAGCCTGGGATCATCATTTATTTTAGGTAAGACCGCCTAGTGGTATAGATACACTTTCTAGCAATCTTGCCCCCTTTAAACCAGAGGAATATTGTTTCCACTGAACCTTCGGCAGATGTCTTTTCCTTTCAGTTCCTAAAATGAACCGTCTTACAATGTCTCAGAAATAGGAGGCTGATCTTGAAAGATCAGACTTCAGAAAGACACCTTTCTGTAAGACTTTGTGTAATGATTTTCCTTCCTACTTCTCTGTACTGGAAAATAACAGCTTTTCTGTCAAGGGTTTTGTGTAGTTCTATGTGTAAACTTAGATTGCAGAAAGACAGTGAGCAATATCTGTGTACCATCATAAGCATTCCCTTGTGAACTCACAGAGCACAAAAGCATGTCAATGAAAGAAAAATAAAGGAAAAAAGATAAGAAGATAAGTCTACAGTGTTTTTCTGGAATTCTCACAGGTGCACATAAGATTACTTTGGAAACCAAGGTAAAGAGTAAATATTTAGCACAAAACAAACTATGAGAAAATAATATAATATTAAAGTACTAGGAAACAGGAAATTTTCACTTCAAGGATTTCAGAGAATCCATTATTTTATTAATTTCTGGAATTATTGCTTGTAAACAACAAAAGACACAAAAATGACATGTTACATGATAAGTGTATGATAATGTAAGCGGTCACTCACATTATCATGCTGGGCAGCAGGTCCATTTGAATGACAGAAACAGTAACTTAGCAAAGTCTGGCACAAGCCCAGTCTTTCAGAAACAAGGTGCCTACTCCACACTTGGAGCGAGGACTTCTAGATGAATCATCAGTGGGAACTGGTGATTCTGAGAAGGGTTTGTGTCCAGACCTTCCACCTCCATTTAAAAAAAAATGTTGTTGTTTTTAAGGTGACAAAGATTAAAAAGATAAATTATCTGAGGCCTGGAAAACCCACCTTATGGTAAATCTGTTTCTTTTGCATAAAAAGGTTAAGAAATTGCATGACAACGGCCTAAAATTACCTGCATTATTTCTTGTAATGGAGTCTTTAATCTAGTAGATAAAGGCATAATAAGGGGGAACTAAAGCTACATAAATACAAATTGAAAATAATCTCTGATTTTTAAGAGTAAATGAAAATTACCTATTGAAACAGATGTGGTGGTTTCTCTGCAACCTTTTTCAATCAAAATAAATACTGTGATTTTTATCTTAAGACACATATCTTAATTCATAGGATAAAGAAATAGCAGAATAATTAAATAGTATATATATTTAGGTAAAGGTATTGGATATCTTTAAACAGTTGTTAACATGAACTATATGCAAAAATCACTGGGAAGTGTCACTTTTATTTGGGTGATACAAAAAGTCTACATTAATATCAGTACTATCTAGTACTAGTACTATCAGTTCAAACTGGAGTTCATTTTTATTGGAATTCAGAGTTGCAAAAAGAGACTGTCTTCTGTGGTACAGACAGAGGTATTTCAATCACCATGGACTATGTGTTAATCGAGACTCTTGTGTTGGTATGATTTAGTGCTACTGATCATTTACACAGATGTGCATGGTAGTACTTTGTCAGTTCCAGGTTTTCATTCTCTCTCAGCAGTTACACTGGATCAATGACTAAGTAGCTGAGTGGAAATTAAAATGCTCAATACATTTGTAAACCAAATGTGAAGATCTTGGTGTCTGACACTTGCAGGTGCCTGAGATGCCACAGGACTGTTCAGTCTACAGAGTTATGTTCCCTTGGTGCCCTTAAATGCTCCTTCCTCAGCTTGGACTAGAAGAATATTAGGAGGCAACCCAGTCAGAGCCTGACAACTGAGCTTCTAGGATGCAGTCCTCATTGATTTAACCTGTCAGTTTGTCTCTTCACAGCCACCTTCAACAAGGCATTACTCAATTTTCAGTAGACCAAACTGAGCTCAACCAAATACTTTGGAAATCAAACTGATTTGATCAAACCCAGATGTTTGGCAAGTCTAAAGCAAACGGGCTGTTATATTGGTGGAAGAAAAGAAGAAAATATAGACTAAAAAAGATGGGACAGAATAATTCTCAGGAGCTGTACTACTGGTTTTTAAATATTTGCTACATATAGAAGAATGTGAACTCTCAGACAGCCCAAATCCCATTAAATACACTGCTTCATCTGACCCATTTGGAGTCCTGAAACAGTGAATAGATCTGACTGCTTATTTAGAAGTATTACAGGCGTTGTATTGGAACAACTGATATAAAAACATGCTATCCCATTCTCCCACTTTTCCCGCTATTTGCCAATTCGTAATTACAGTATGTAAATACACAGCAGAATGGGTCTTTGGTTAATCAAATTGATTTAATTGCTGAACTCCCACAGATGAATGTGAACAGAGTCTTCTCTTTTCTCATTTTTTGTTGGCAAAACATAGCCACACAAATGATAGAAATTCCACCAGAAATGGGAATAGGGTTTGAATAACTCACTCATTGGAGCACTGCTAGAACACCTGTAGTCAGATTCAAAAGACTTTAACAAGGTAATTCCTCATAATTTTAGAGCTGCAAAATATGGCATACCCTAGAGATACCGAATTAATTAGGCCTCTGTAGATTATCAATGTATATGTCTATGTCTACTCTTTATGGAAATCTGACAGTGTTTTTCATTTTCTGAGTTACGTTATTAAAAAGGAAGTAAGACAAAAAAATGTTGCAAAGGGTTCACCAGTTATCCTTGTTAGTTCGTAGTCTGAATATAAAGCTCCTGTAATAGTTATGAGTGTTACTGTTAATATCACATTTAGCATTAGTCATTGGAGCCACATTATCCTGATTGCTTTTGGCAGGTAACTGAATCATATAATCTAAAGAAAGAAAGCCTGAAGATGTCCTTGACAAAATAGTGGGCCATTAATATCTGATGACTTCACAAGCTAGTGAAAACACTTGTAACTTTGAGAGTTTTGGACCTGCATTTAATGCATTCATGCTATAGGACCCAGGAATTTGTAATTTCCTCAGGCCAGGTCAAAACCTTTCCCAGGTCCAAGCTCTGTATCAAAGCTGGACACATTGCTGTGCAAGCCTTGATAAACCCTTCTTTCTGTGTGAAGTAGACATGAGTGCACACTCTCGCAGGGGTGCTAGCTTGAAGGCTTTGGGTACCAAAATCCCAGAGCATTCCCTGCTATAAATCAGAAGTGGAGCCTCAAATTTGATACTTGTGGTAAGATAAACTAAAGCTATTTTTTATAGAAGCTTTGTGTCTGCTGTACAGCAGAGTCCCAGATGCACATGAAAGCTCATTGCCCCCACCCAAGGTATTGGGTCCTCAGGATCAAACAAAAAATTGATCCCAGTCCTTGCATATCCTGGATGAATGTTGTGACCATTCTTGTATATCACGCAGAGGGAAAACCCTTCTTTGAACAAAGCCAGTTGTCACTGCATACCAGGTCCTATTCCACCGACATTCTGAGTGGGCCCATGGGAGTTAGTTCATCAGGGGATGCTGAAAGGATATCTCAGCTTGATAAGGTTTTGGGACACATAGGTTTCAGGCTTTTCTGCCCTGATAATTTTTTACTAAGCTGCTTCTAAGAACCTTAAAAATATTACTTGGGAAACATGAAGGTTAAGAGGTCTGATCGTATGGATGTTAAAGGTCTGGTTCTTTTCCTCATCCACAGGTCTGCATTTAAGTGTCTAAAAGTATCTGTCTGCATGTGAGATGGAAGACTGAATTCTTATTATATTCACTCAAAACCTAGTCAATATGGTCAGGTGAATCTAGAGAGATTTTTGGTTTACCAAATGAGATGTTTCCTTTACGTTGAGTGAACTGAGCCTTGCTGATTAACAGCTCAGTTTATTTGCATAAGACATATGCATTTGAGATGCCCTGATAGCTTCCCTGACCAATTGCTATTAGTCAAATAGACTTCAACTCCTATGTTACATCTGCCAAGCCTGTGCAGACATCTTAGGTACTCCAGAATACCTAAACATCATTAGACGACCATGGTTGGACATCTGAGCTGAACCCTCAGCTTATACTGTAAAAGAGTCTTAGACATTAGCATACTCCCAGACACTCACATTTAGATAAATTATTCTAGATTTCTGAGGCTGAAGGTGAACCCTATCTGTCAAACTCAGGGGTTAGTTACCAGCTGAGACAGTGTTGTCAGAATCAGTTTTCAAGTTAGGCACTGATAAGTCCTATTCAAAGGCACCTATTGCCCTTATTCAGCTCTGTCCATAAATGCTTGGAGTAAGCTCAATCAATTCTAGACTACCTGAGCCTAGAAAAAGGTCACTCATATTTCACAAATAATGCCATAGCTAACTTTTGGTCTCAGCAATGATTTAAATGCTTACTATACGTTTCTTTAAGACTCAGGATAAAACTACTGCCAGATTTCAATTCTAAACAAAATAAAATTCTTTACATTGCCTTTCTATTTGCTTTCTGTGATAACTACCTTTTCAGCCTATTACTACACTCAATTAGAAATTCTTACTCGTGCTGCAGTACTTTGCTGAGGCTAATGAACAAAGTTTCATAAAATCAGCTTGTGACCGTGTGATGACTATTAAAACTTACAAAACCCTTAACAATTATCATAAGGAAATCAGCATACTATGGCATTGTTATAGGGTGCATCGTGAACCAAAGTACTTCTAGCTCATCAGAGCTTTGCCTGTTCATACTGAAGCACAGACCTGGTTTTAAGCAAACAGATGGAATACAAACCTCTGATATTCCTATTCCACTTTGTGCAACAAACATGTTTAGAAAGAGGAATTACATTGACCTTGAAAGACTATTGCACTGTACTCCACACTCAACTTTCTTCCTTTCACAACTCCCCTTCCTATCATTTTCTATCAATGTTATTTATAAAAGAAAGTTGTTCATGGTTTAGTTTTTTAAACTAATAAAGTAGCTGCCACACACTGTTAAGACAGTTTTATTCCAGATAAATGATTAGTTTTATACTTTTATAATTATTTTTATACTTTTCTTCCTTTCCACACTATTAGTAACACTGTATATTATTACTTGCTGTCAGCCTGGATGCTAATCCTTTTTGTCAGTGTTTTTTGCCCTAGTGTCTCTTCTAGCAACAACCAGAGTTGGCCCCTCATAATTGTCTTCCTCCTTCAAATGTTGGTTAGAAAACTGAGAGTGTTGTAGCCAGGCTGGTAATTATTTCACAGTTCAGAGATGCTGAGGTACATTTGCTTTAGAGAACACCATGCCTGGACACTTACACATGCAGCAGTCAGAAGCTTTCCTAACATTCAAGTCTTTCTGCAATTCTGTTTTTATTACTAATGTCCAGTATTTTTTTTATGCCTTTTTCTAAATCTACGTTCATAGCTTGCCTGCTTTGTGTATTGTAGCAGACCATTCAGAGGGACCAGGATCCTTCTTTATTTAAGTATCTACATGTGAGCTATTCACACTAGTCTCTTCTTAGAAAAAAAACAGATGTCCATTTTAGCTTGCGCTCCACAAAGTCCTCAAAGAAGGTCAGGTGAATTGCACCTTAAAACTACACATTAGTCTCCACTGGCCACAAAAAAAGTTTATTTTAATAAACAGAAACATATAAATATATATACACTTCAGATGTCTACATTTATGTAGGAATCTGTCCATCTGAACATAAACTATCTAGCATAAGTAATGTGATCTTTAATAATAAATTTTATATGCAAGTGGATACCATAACAAAACATACAAACAAAGGCAGCAAATTTATTGTCTATTCCTTTATACTGCTTTGCTTTCTCCACCCTGACACAAAACACCTATAACTTTCGTGTCCAGAGTTTTCGTTGTGCACTGAGCACCACAACACTGAAAGTATTGTACTTAACCTAACAGCCACTCAAGGAAGTAATCCAATAGCATATTCTAGGTGCCTACAGAAACAGAAACATCCTGGCCATAAAAAATAATGCCCTTGAAAAGCTATTTGGAGAAACGTTTAGTTCTCTTTAGTCTTTCAGAATGAAGATGTGTTGCATGAGGTATTTTATACGTGCAAATGCTTCATTTTCTTTCTTTAATTCTTTATAGTACTATTTGTTTTCAAATGAGTTTTGTGGTTGTTTGACACAGGGAGTGCAAAAGCGAGGGTACATGTCACCATTCAGTGGCTTGCCATATATTTTTCTTTAATAAATCTTCGTTGAAGATGTGAACAAGTTTAATTTCACAATGTCAATATTTCTCTTTTCAATTTGTGTGTTTGGATGTGTGTGCCAAAACCAGATTTTTCTAAAAAGCAATAACCTAAAACCCCACAAATTTGGCATAGCATGAAGCTATGCCAAATAATACTCCCACAGAAAAACTGCAAATTATACAGACCATTTATATTTATGAATGCTGAGCTTGAAGAAATACCCACATCTTTATTCAGCTTTGTTTGGAAGCCATATTCAGTGATTTCTGGCTTCTTGGTAACATAATGATGTATGTAGATCACAAATGTCCCTCCTGCTGTTTGTCTGCCCAGAACAGCCCTTTGGGTAAACAAACAATCTCAAACATAACTGAAGTATAGGTATATTCCAAATGTCATTACAACTTTGAAAACATGAATACCGGAGAGAGTATCAGATACATGGAATCCTAGAATCATTAAGTTAGAAAGGACCTTCAAGGTCGTTGAGTGCAACTATTGACCAAACACTGCCAAGCCCACCACTACCAAATGTGACCATATTCGTAAGTGTTACATCTACCTGTATTTTAAATACTTTCACAGAGGTATTTAAAAGAAATGGAGAATAATAATTACTCAGTTTAAAACTGCTTTTCTCCGTTTAATCTACTTTTTCACTCATGACCATGACATAGTGACTAGAAAGTGGAAAAGCTAGTGGAGCCTACCTTCTGAATACAGCTCTGCCATGTTTTAAGCCAGGTTACAGCCACGGTAGCCAGAAATAAAAAGGGAGAAGGGCATTTGTCAAACATGTTCCAGGGGAATAGTTGGAAGAGACAAGCTTCAGCAACATGAATATCTGCTATGCCTCATCTTCATCTCAGGTAAAGTAGAGGTGCCTCTGCATGGTGCTTATGTGCAACAGTGGCAGGAAGCCATGCGGTTTTTGCAACTGCTTTGCACTGCTTTTTGGGTTAATTAGACCTAAAATAGAGCACTAAATAGGAGGATTCTCTCAGTGCCCACTAATCCAGCAGGGAATCAGAGACTTCTGATTCAAGAACACAGTGAATTCATCACTTGGGTGATGAAATTTATTGTTAAGAGAAGAGGTTATGATTACACATAAAAAAGACTCAACTTATTTTTACTGAGTTTCTTTCTGTTGTGAATGAACCAGTTTGATCTAATATTAACTGAATTTATGACCCAGTTACTTGCTAGAATGAAAATTCTGTGGCATAAATGGTCTTCCAACAGACTAGGAAAAAAATGGATTAGAAAATACAAATCTACTTTCTGGAAGGGTCAATGCAATAAAAAATAAAAGTCTTTAATCCTTCTTGCTTGTTTTATGTGCTGGAAACCAGTCAAGTTTAAACTGTACTAGGATATACACCCCAGTCACAAGAGCAACTACACAGACTAACATAGCCTTTCTGGGATCTCTGTAGATGGAACTCCTATTCATCTACTGTCTGAAGTAACCTCTTTTATCACTACCTTAGTGTCTATGCACTACCCTGACATTGTATCTCAACTACTTCTGTGAGAGCAATGAAGACATATTCTAGAAGAAATATAGCTGACATGCCACAAGTGTGTTACAGTTACTGTGTCCTTTCAGCCAGTACAATGGAAGAGCTAAATAAAGGCAGATGTTCAACCATTTCCCAGTATTGTGCATCCTAATTTCCTCAGGAGTAGAACTTGACGTACAGTCTGTTCTGTTGTCTCTCAATTCACCTAGATCTAGGCAGGCCAGACCCTTTGATCTTCGGGGCTCACTGTCATAAATGAGACTTCAGTTACAGAGCTCTTTGGAAAAAGACCTCACACCCTTTCATTCCAAATTCCAGGCAACACTGTTGTCCAACTAAAACTTAGAAAAAGAAATTACTTTACCAGTTAGCCAATAAAAACTTGAAGCTTTAAGGAAATATATCAGGGAGATTTCATACTTTCATTCTTAGTCATATTTCTTTACCCTTGCTTCTCTCATTTTGTTATTTTTGGCCACATTGCTGGATCTGCTCTACTTCAGTTCTTTTGGACTCCAGGAGATCTATAATTATTATTTAGGAACGAGATTTTTGTCAAAGCAGCACAACCCAATTAGCCTGGTTTCTTGTAATAAATCTAATAAAAATTGAGGTTTGGAAAATGTATTTGAATTGCAAACAGTAGAAACAAACCACCAACGTAGACTTAAATGCCCTCTGACTGGTTAAAGCTTTTTAATTATCTAATTTGCCCTAGAGCAAACAGCCATCACCATTTTGAACATTGTGATTTCCAGGTCTAGTAGCCACAGAAAAGGAAACTTCCAAGAACAACACGATTTCTGGGGACATGATGTTTAGATGATTGGTTCTAATTATCAGACTTGGTGATTATTCTCAGGACTTATACCACAGTCACTAACATGTTGTTTTTATTAAACAGAAGACTGCCAGGAGCAAATTAATAGCAGGGTTTGGGGTGATGTTCTGTTCTTAAAAGTATTTTCACTATCAGGGAATCAGCTAGCAAGCCGCTTGCATTAGCTTCACACATATATCCGTATCTTCCTGTGACTTGTCCTCCCTAGAGCATAGTCCTCCCTAGAGATCAGGGGTACTACTTGCAGGAACAACATTTACTGATCAGAGTAAGGAACAACAGGCCAGGACTCAGGCATAAACCTATGAATTCCTGTCCTGTGTCAAACATATTGTGCATGTATTTTACTGAATGGAATTTCATTAAAACGTGTACATCAGGGTGTGGCTCCTCTTAATAGAAATATAACAAACCAATTAACTTCACTGATGTTTTATCAAAATAAAAAGTGCAAGACCGGGACACCGTTCAACAGAAACAAACAGCCCTACCTCCTTTTTACCAGCAAGAAATCTGCCTAACAGAAATGCATTGCTATTAGAGGTAAGGAAAGAGCCTTGGCAAGTATAAATACCCTTCAACAGGAAGTCCTTTAGCCTCTTAGAAGAGAAATTTCAGCACTGACAAAACCAAGACCACAAGAGCATCCACAAAGATTTTTGAAATTAATCCTTCTTGATTTAAAGTGGAAGACAGCAAAATTTTTATTGAATCGTCCTACTGCTCTCAAATTATAATGTGCTCTACTAGATTGCAGGTCAGTCACACCAATCTGGAGGATATTATTTTTTTCCTTTTCCCCCCCACTTATTCTTTTTATTCCGACAGCACTATTGATGAAGACCTCAGGAAAAAAATACCAGTGCCCAAGACACTTTGATGGCCTTTCCACTGTGTAATTATACTTACTCTTGATAACACTAAAGACATGTCTTATTGGTAGTGGCACAGGCTGCTTTCCTTTTCACAGAGAGATGGATTGTTTCTGCAGGCCTTGATGGCCTTCAAATTATCTGAGCACAGAAAAGAGAGCAGAGTGAATTTTATTTTAACTCATTTTATTTCTAAATTTATTTCCCAGTAGCTAGAAGGTGATGACTGCCCCAGCAGTCAAGTCAATTGTTATCTGTGGGACTTGATTATGTTTAGACCCAGTCTCTCATTTTGAGCAAGACACAGTTAATGAGGAGAGAAATGAAAAGTGCATTGAGTCACAGTGTGTTTGTGGTAATTTGTGACACATTCACTCTACTCAGTTCTTTGTTTATTCCTTCCCTCCTCTATGCAGGTCCTGTAGAAAAAAGGAACAGATAAGCGAATTCAGTGGTAGACAGTTAAGGGTGTTGAAAGTAATGAATCTATATCTCTCTATCTCTTTCCCCATTGTTGGCAGTAATTGGAGCAGTGTTCATCTATACAGTAAAATGCCAGTGAAGCCCATCTTAATGAAACATCTTTTTTTCCATTATTTTGCAACACATTTTTCATTGACACTGCTAGTTTTTATTTTCACTATATGCCTTTTTTTTTGCAAGCTCTTTGCCACTCTTCTAAATAATAGTCCATTAAACAGTTCACAGTGTGTGTTCTGTAGAAATGTAAAAAAGTGATTGGATGATACTAATTAAGGAGAGATTTTGTTTCCACTTACTGCAGATCAATGGTGGGTTACATTAAAGCTGCATTTTTGTGATGAGTTTAAACACAAAAGAACAGCTGTGCTAAATACATATTTCAAGGCTTACAGGTAGGTCAAATAAATCTTTCTTTCTTTGCTTGTCTATTTTAAAACTATAGCAAACTGTATGTGAAGAATAGTAGTAAAATAAAAACGGCAAATTTCTCACTGCAGATATTTTTCACTTGTGGTAGCAGAAACTGCTAAATCAGGAATGCCAATTGTAATGCATTGAGATCCTGTTGGCTTTTAATTTACTCTATAGCCTAGTGTGCATTTATTTTAATGAGACTTTTTTCTGTTTTCTACAGTTGTCACTCTAAGGTATCCCCTCTCTGATTTATGGCATTTCTAGATATAGAAATAAAATACATTAGGAGAAAACTCTTCCTGTATTTGAACCCACAATTCTTCCATTAATCCTAAATTATTCTGAGCATAAAATTTAACCAAAATCTCCATAAAGAGATATGTTCATGTACAAAGAAGAATGGCAGCTCATTCGAGTCAGATCGATTAAAATAAAAATTCACTATTTGTTGGCATTCCTTGATCAACACAAACAAAATTCAGAGGAAATTCACCTGGTTGCCTCCAAGTAACATAATGAATCCTGAACATGTATGACAAGGAACTACAAGAGAAAATGCTTTTCAGGCACTTGCTCTAAATACTAAATGCACAAAACTGTTTTAAAATCAGTTCACTCTATTTCAGAAATATATTTTATTTAATATAGGATGCTAGATAAGGAACCTATAAGCACCATGTTTTTATCTAAATAATTTCACTATAAAAAGCAGAAAAGAATTTGTCTCAGGGAAGGTTTAGGCTAGATGTTAGAGAAAGGTTCTTCACCCAGAGGGTGGTTGGGCACTGGAACAGGTTCCCCAGGGAAGTGGTCACAGCACCAAGCCTGATAGAGTTCAAGAAGTGTTTGAATGATACTCTCAGGCACATGGTTTGACTCTTAGAGATGGTCCTTTGCAGGGCTAAGAGCTGAACTCAATTATCCTTATGTGTCCCTTCCTTCCAACTCAGCATACTCTGTGATTCTGTGAAGAATTGTTGTTCACACTTTCCTTGCATTACAACAGTCTAGATCCCAATTTTTAACCACTGTTAGCAGATTAGAACATGACATAGGCTTTGTATATCAAGAACTAAGGAGGCTGCTTGATTTCTTTGATTTTGTAGAAACCAAGGTCACACATAGATTTTGTATTATCCAATCAAAGTTTGTATGGAATAAATAAAAAAGTCCATCTTTACTATTTTAAGTTTAAACTATGAATTCAGTACTGTGTGCCTTCTGTCAAATCAGCTTGAAGCAAAACTTAATTCATAATTTATAATATCTTTGTTTTGTGTTGAAATCTGGGTGGTCTCAAACTCTTGAATCGTGTATGCTAGAAATGTACCCATCAAACTCTAGATTTGCTCACTTTACAAAGAGGTGTATTTGTGATAACTTTAGGAAAATCTTCTTTGTTTGTACTGCTCTTAACAATGCTACCGGCAGTCAGACCTCCTGCACAAAGAACATCCATGGCTAATGTGAAAGGCCTGCTATAAGTCTGAGGACTACTTGTTCATAAACACATGATCATTAGCACCTGAGCTCCATGCCTTACTCCACAGTGGGTTAGCTACCTGTTTTTCCACTGGTCAGATAGAGCTGATATTTTCCTTAATGTCATTATTTAAATGCCTTTTTTCTTTACACACCTTGAAATACAAACACTGCCATTTTACAGCACATTTTTGTTTCAGAAAGATGCTCTGTTTAGGCTGTGCATCAGCAGATCGATCCCATGACAGAAAAGACTATTCAGTCACAAAGTCTGAAGGCTTGTAGGGGGGGATTACAGAATGTAAAAGCTGCGCTGAGACCAGGAAATGTTCGGCAAAGGCCTGTTTTCAAGACTCACATCCACTCTCAAATTGAAAACAAAGACAGTGGAAAGCATTCTGCTAGTTACGGGACACACTTCCAGTGAATAAAATGGTCTTTAAAACACACACTACTGTGCACTCCGCACTGTTTTTACTGCTGTTATGAACTGGATAGATTAGGGTAAGTAGCACCACTTTAAGTTCAATTTTGCTCAGTGCCTCTGTAGTTGTAGAATCGACACATACAGAAACTCTTTATCTAAGCATGGGTTATCACTGGTATTCTTACAGCAATTTATACAAGGAAACTTCTCCTGGTATAATTCATTAAAAATTAATCAACCCATTTCTGTGCAAATCTCTGTGACATATGTTCTTTGATGCAGTGAGTACTGAATAGTCTTTTCTTTATTATGAAATGACAAAAGTAGAACTTTCTAATTGGCTGTCAGTGATGTCATATCCAAGTAAATGCACAAGTTGGCTTATTTCTCTTATTAGGAGCATACTCCATGACAGTCTCTGAGTTTCTGGAAAGCTCCTGTCCCTCTTTGGTAGCGCAATGGGTTCACCCTGTCTGGAGTCCAGGTACCCACCAAAGTCACTCTATCGCTCCCCTCCGCAACTAGACAGAGGAGAAAAAATATAACAAAGGGTTCATAAGTTGAGACAAGGACCAGGAGAGATAACTCATTGATTACTGTCATGGGCAAAACAGGCTCAAAGCGGGGATATTAATTAAATTTATTACTAACAGAATCAGAGCAGGATAATAAGCAGTAAAATAAATCTTAAAAACATCTTCCCTCCACCCCTCTCTCCTTCCCAAGTTCCACCTCCTCCCCCCCAGCAGTACAGGGAGATGGGGACTGGGGGTTATGGTCAGTTCATCACAGATTGTTCCTGCCACTGCTCAAGGAGTGGAGTCCTTTCCCTGCTCCCCGTGGGGTCCCTCCCATGGGAGACAGTCCTTCATTAACTTCTCCAGTGTGAGTACATTCCATGGGCAGCAGTTCTTCAGAAACCGCTGCAATATGGGTCACTTTTCCATGGGATACAGTCCTTCAGGCACAGGCTGCTCCAGTGTGGGTCCCCTACAGGGCCACAAATCCTATCAGAAAAACCTGTTCCAGCAAGGGCTCCTCTCCCCATTGGTCAGCAGGTCCCCACCAGGACCCTGTTCCATCTCGGCCTCCCAAGGGGTCACAGCCTCCTTCAGATATCCACCTGCTCCAGCATGGGTCTCCTCAACAGGCTGCAGGTGGATCTCTGCTCCCTCATGGACCTCCATGGGCTGCAGAGGCACAGCTGCTCCACAATGATCTGCACCACGGGCTGCAGGGACTCAGCCTCGGTGCCTGGAGCACTCCTCCCCTTCCCTCTGCACTGACCTTGGTGTCTGCAGAGTTGTTCACAGGTTCTCACTCTGCTTTTCTCTGGCTGCAATTTCATCTGCCCAATAACTTTTTTTCCCTCTTCTTGAATATGTAATTACAGAGGCATTACTGTCATTCCTGATTGGCTCAGCCTTGACCAGCAGTGGGTCCATCCTGGAGCCGGCTGACATTGGCTCTACTGGACATGGGAGAAGCTTCTGGCAGCTGCTACAGAAGCCACCTCTGTAGCCCTCCCGCTACCCAAACCTGGCCACACAAACCCAACACAGGTAGTTAACACCACTTTACTGAGAGGATTACAGTTATGCCTCTAATAGGATAGAAACTTGCCAGTTTGTTTTCCTGTCTTTGTTTGCATGTGGAGGACACTTTTCTTTCTTTTACTTTATTTCCCTTACTGCTGAGTTCCTATCTTTTCCCACAGGGGCAATGAGGAACTTATTGAGTGAAACTAGTAACAACTTTCTTAGGCATCCTTTCAAGGGTATCTTTTTGGGTGGTTTCATGGATTCTGTTAAGATCAACAAGAAATGTGGTCACATTTATATCTTATAGTTAACAGACTTCAGAAGTTTCAGCAGCACAACCACTAACAGTATGCAGCCAAGAGACATATGGAAACAGTGACATTTTTTCTTATGGTTTTCAACTTATTTATGTATTTGGTTAACAGTGCCTCATTAATGCAGAAAGATTTCCAGCCTTTCCAGGAGGGTCTGCTTTCACTGCAGGAGGATATGCTCTCCAAAGAACATGCTTTGGCAGAAAAACTGCTGCTTACATTTGTTTATCTCAGTTACCTGTATTATGCACTTACAGATCTTAGATAAAGAGCAAAAGTTTTGCTTTTAGGAGCCACCTTCCAAAATCACATGGCAAGGTGCCATATCCTCTAGTCATAATTCATACAGTTCTCTAAACCAAGATTACAAAACCTCTTTACTACCTCAGCTCCTAACTACTTTCATCCAACTTTGTAAGCAGCTCCCCTTGCACATGCAACTTCAGTTTACACCCAGCTTCAAGATCCCTAGTCCCCAGATCTCTGCAGTCTGACACCACAGCCAGGACCACCCTCATGAACACCACAACCTCTCTTCCATTCTCTGGTCTCACATGAACTCTCTTCAACTCTTTCTGATCACTCCCAAGCAGGTTTATCGGGAAAGAGGGATTGCAGGCATATGCTGTTGCTGGGGAGAATATAGATGTAAGTATCCTCTAGGGTGGTCTGCTGAAGGCAAGGTCATAATCTGAGCTTCAGCTCTACACCTGGACTCTCCCCCATCACATGCCCCTTATGTTACCTTGTGTTTCAGATATATGAAGTAGCAAAAAGACAATATACCTGGGGACTCCAGCTCTTTAGGTGATTTGCTTATAGGATGCTCTCCCAGATGCCCATGATTATTACATACACAATGACAATTCAGCTTTGGTAATTCTTATTCTCCAAGGTTTGGAAAAAAGTCACAGAATGTAATGGGTAGTAATCCCACCTGATGGAGCTAGCATTTTGCTGCTGCAAGTGAGGCTAGAGTTAAGTAATCAGAGGTTGTCACTACTTAATTAAAATTGTATAAACAGTGAATACAAAACATAGCTGGAGAGAGAGATGTAAGTGGCTTCTGCCAGTTATCAGGTTGTCCCATCTTCCACTCTCAATATTCCTTGGTTTGTTTTGTCTTGTTTTAAGAAAAATAAAAGATAGATTTTTGTAGCAGTAAACCTGCATTATATGGGAAAACTGTGGTTTAAGCATGTTTTAAAATGGCTTTTTTGTGGTCTTTGCTAACTCATGTTTCTTCTTCCCAAAATCCCCCATGGCCAATTCTTATCTCTGTCTCAGGAATGTCCTGAGAAGATATCAAGAAGTCTTCTCATTGGATCTTGTTAACCCCTTCCTTATTTGGCTGTTCCCTGCCTGATTGGTGTTTTGTAAGACCCCTTACCTTACATGGTCCCTTTTGACCCTCCCAAGAGCTTTATAAACCCCTAACCACAATAAACTTCCTCTCTCGCCTCCTCTCCAAGTCCTGTGTGCTGTCTCTCTCCGGCTGCCATGGGACCGCGTGGATGGGGGGAGGGGTGAGCACCTAACCCCTCAATGCGTCCAGGACCCTGAAGAAACCCCTGAAGCTGGACTAACCCCTTCCCTATCCACCTCAAGCCTTCGGAAATGGAACCCCACAATGGGAGGAATGCACCCAGAGATTTTTTCTTTTTATTCCTCTTTTCATTCCTGTTCTTTTTTTTTTATTTCTTTTAGATAGACAATGGCTTAATCTAAAGAATAAAGACACCATATGATTATATCATTTTCTAATCCAATTACAGATCTTTGATATGGTCCCTTATCTTTTTTGTTCATGCAGTGATACACAGATCACATGGTTCTTTAAACTTGAAAATATCTTTACTTTTCAGTTCATGCCTTTACCTTTCCTTCGCATTTCACTAAAACACAAATGTATAATATTTAATTATTTGATTCCTATCTTACGAAAAGAAGATTAATAGAGACATCAATGAATACAGTAATCACTGGTTAACTTTCACAGAATAATTTGATTGGGATTTCATTTTAGAGTATAGGGTGAAATCATGGCTCCAGTAAAATTACAGCATTCCCATAAGATTTATTAGGACCGGAATCTCATTATCTACTTTCTGATGACCAGCAAATTTCCAGTATTTGGCTCTATGGTCATTTGATATCAGTGGAACTGCTTCGTTGTTTTATTGTGTGTTAAACTTGAGAGGAATATTCTCCCAGCTCATTTGCCTGTTAATAAAGAGTTAGAAAGAGAAGAAGTCTTTTCCACAATCTAGAATTGGAATAAGGACCAACAGCCCAGCTAGGCAGAGCTGTTGCAATGGTGTATACAGAAGCAGTCATACTCACCATTAGGGCCATTAAATGCACTCCCATCACTCCGTGAAACCTGCCCATGTCCACTGGTGACAAAAAGAGTATTAAGCACATGTACTTTTTTGCTAACAGTGTCTGAAAGTCTATTACAAATGTTCCATTTTTTACTTTACTTCTTTTTTTTTCCTTCTTTTTTTTACTCATGTTTACTAATTCTTACCCAACTACATTGGAACAAGTAAGCAGCCCTTTCACGGCTTAAAGAGCTAAAGAAGTTGCACTCACAACCAGCTGGAGTGGGTTTCCAGATGGGTAGATGGGATCATCCCATCTACCTCAATAAGAAAAGCCAGCCACATGTAAGCAGTGGAGCTACAGTTCTGGCCCTCCCAAAGCTGGTTGCTGAAGTTCTTGTTGGTTTAATAAAGAAAATAACATTCCAGTCCAGTTCCTTTTGCTCTTACAATGAGGATGACAAGACTTAAGGATTATGACAGGGACCCCAAAAGACATTTTTGTCTTGCTCTTTTGCAAGTACCTTTCAAAGCTAGCCTCCTGCAAGACCACAGAAACCCCACAGTTGGACTTACAGATGTACTACAAGGCATTAAAATTTTCAACTTGTTATCAGGTCTGGTTAAAGGGACAGAATGGCCACCCAAGCTGTGAGAAAGAGAAGTCAGAAAAGGACAGGAAGTCAGTAGTCATCAGTGACAAGTTGATTCTGAACAGCTTGTTGTGCCGGGGCTGCCTTCCTTCCCTTTCATGATATACTTCCTTTTTCAGTCTTTCAGTGTTCAGTTAATTAGCATACACAGTGGCAACTTTCATGTGTTTTTATGTCCTGGAACAGGATCAGATAAAAATTTATAGTAGAGTCGCATGTACATGTGGACACAAATGACAAAGTTTAGAAGTTTAGAACAATATGGAAGTTTACAACAATATGGAATAAAACCAAGAAGAGTAAAGTTCATTCATTATGAAGACAGTACAAAGATGGGAATGCTATGTTGTTTTACATTGCAAATGCCAAAACTATCGTCATCATCTTGAAAGTTTTGAGTTTCTTCTGTGTTCCCCTCTACATTCTCAGTCTCAGGCCAAGCTACTGTATCCTGGGGATAGCCCCACTGATGGCAACTGCTCAGGTAGATGAACAAAAAGAAACTGTGTAACACAACTGAATATTAGTAAAAAAAGAAAAAAAATCTCTGGAGTCTTTTTAAGTATTTTTAAGTATTTTGATATGTTGTTCCAGTATGACACTTGTTATCTTTGAGCAGTTCTTGTTTTATGTATTTTTCTTTTAAACCTCTGCTTTGTATCTCTGTTGCATGCCACTATTAAAACTGATCTTAAATATAAAAGGGGTTTAATAACATGTATAACCCTCTCTTGCAGATGGGCTCCCCTGACTGAAAGGTGCTCGTGAGTTTAAGATAATTTATGACATCAGAATTGCTTCCTTTCTGCTTAGCTTAAGCCCTTACCTGTAGGTCCCATGAGATAAAGAGGTCATGAGCTCTTCCAGTCTTCTCCCATCTCTGAGGGAAAGCCTTCTCCCAGAGAAGAAGGACTTTACTGAAAGGCCCACTGCCTTGGGCATAACTGTCAGAGTTTGGGTAGCAGGGAGCTGCAGGATGCCCTGTGTGGGGAGAAGTCTGTGATAGTCATGGACAGGTTCAATCAACTCTGAAACTGATGTGAGTAGCCCATCAGGTGTCAAAACTGCAGCCTTAAGGGGAGTACCCCACACCCCAGATCTGATATGTTTATTAAAACATTGCAGCCATGACAGACATGAAAGACACGGGGACATGTCCTTGAGGACATGTGACTGGACACATAAAAAGGTAGAGGCTGCTGAGGACTTGGCTGAAGATAGACTCTTGGAAGGAGGCACTCCATGATGAAGTGGTAACTTCTGGAGACTGAAGTCATGGGCAACCCACAGCAGGGAAGAGACATTACTGAGGTTCTGCAACTGTGGGCAGGGACACCTTTGAGCGATTTTAGTAGCGGGTGACTCATATCAGAGTAAAGACACCCTTCAGAGTGAAGATACCTTTAAGGGGTTGCAACCATGGCTGACCCATGCTGGGGCAGAGGAAAACCATTAAGAAGTGAAAAGAAGCAGACAGAAACCATTCAGCACACAACCCAAAATCTTCTGGGCCACATGTTTCCTCATCTAAGGAACTGGGATAGTATGAGTGTAATTCACAGCAAAAATACAGGAGACAGAGATGAGAAAGGGAAGGAGGAAAGATCTGGCTTAAAGTAAGCCCAGGGAAAGGAGGAATCCCTTCACTTTTTGTAGGTGTTTACTTAAGAATTTGCTCACTTTTTGATGGGTTCTTTTCTCAAAAACCAAATCATTGATCAGAAGTTTCCGTGAAGTGGTATTAAATAAAATAAAATAAAAAAATTCCCTGAGTCTAGATTGTTTACCCACTACAGGCACTGTGATGCTGTTTTTCATGAAAGACGTGCACCAACTTTAATACTTTTTTGGCTTTTCCGTGGCTGAGGTTCATTCCATGTTTCAGCTGAAGTTTAAGCAAAATATTTAGATGGAATAAATGGAATAAACTTCATTCGAGCCTCACTATTGCAGGTTCAGTTTAGCAACATTTTATCTTTCTCTGGTTTTACACCCACATGCAAGTGGAACAAAATAATAAGTTCTGCAGACTGCAATTTTCTTTCAACCAAAAAACACAGTAATTTTGTAACATGGTAGAAGAACCATAGTAAACTGCTTTACCTTGTAGAAAACTCTTATGCTGTTAACAAAAGGATTTTAGTGTATCTTGAAGTATTTGTCAGCTTCCATGGACATAAAATGCCTGAAAACTAAATATCTTTATAGAAAAAATGGGTTCAAATATATAAATCACTATCAGCTTCCCTTATCTGGCAAAATTAGGACCTAGCTTTGAAATTTCTCCATGGTCCACATTCAGGAAATTGTCCCTACTTGTGGTAGTAGGAGTCAAACATCGATTTATAGTTAAGCACCTGCTTAAGTACTCTTATAGGTTATGTTCAAAAATGAAATGTGTTCATGTCCCTCACATGTAGATAAGGGTCAGATATAAAATTGGAAGACAAATTTAGATTCCAGTCATCTTCTAATTAATTAGTGAGTACTCAGATCAGAACCTCTATATGGGACCATCTGGGCAGTGACATTTTTAATACCGTCATTTATTTTTCTGTTTCATCACTGGATCTCTTGAGTTACAGGTCTGTGTTTTTGAAGAGTATCAAAACAAAGACGACAAGGTTCCTCATTTACTGCCTCAAGGAACAAAAATTTTCAGTGAGGGGGTGCTGAATGAATTGCATTTACTGTTTTGAATATTACTTGCTCACAACATTTTGGTTCTCGAAAAATATCAGGAAAGTATTTTTTCTGCCAAAAAAGAATTCTAACAAATTATTTACATAAAACAATTTTTTTTTAGCTGTATTATTTTTTTAGGGTATATGTCTTCAGTGTAATACAAATTACCAAGAATAATACAAACCATTCGTTGATGGTTTTTTTAATGGCATGAGGGTCCTTTTAAACATCAGTGCTGCAGTTGCCAGAGAGATGGACAGAATATGTGAACTTTAACAAAACATCTGCTTCAAAGTGCATATGTTGTAATTTATGACCATTTCAGTATCGCAGAACTGTTGTCAAATTTAACAGAATTCAGTACTTCCATAAAGATTTTAGCTTAAAAAAATATGGCATCTAAGAATAAAATTACAGATGTGGTGTTATTTATGTTAAGAGACTGAACAAAGATGGAGGTAAAGTACCCTTAAGAAAGCAAACGTCATAAAAACCAAAGGGTTGGGTGTTTTGGGGAAAGGGAATGGTTATAAATAGCTAATTCTTCAACAGAAAATGTTGCTTAATAACAGGAAAAATAAAAATATGAACTTCAAAACTGATTTCCGCAAAATTAACAAACACATTCTCTTGCCAGTTACTGGATGGTGAAATGCTCTCACAAAGTTTTAGAGTTGAACGAGGAAGTGTCACAACAGTATGGATTGACATCTGCCTCTGTCAGGTTTTTACAGCTCACACAAAGGAGGATGAAGGCACACTACCACATAGGGAAACCTACCATTTGACAGAAAAGAGCATTTTTTGACCTGACCAACAGTGCTGGGACTTAAGTGAAAGCTCCCCAGAGTGGATGGTCTAAAACATTGATTCATTAGTCTGTTTAATCTTTATGGCTGCTAAGGGAGAGATCCTCCTTGATTTACAGTCTGACAGACTGTCATCTCAAGAGGTCCCTGATCACTGTTCCTCCACCTAACTGATAAAACAAAACAACCCTACTACCCATGATGCATAGAATTAGCATAAGGTTCAAGTGGAAAATGGAAATAAAAAATCGCAAAGGACTGAACTCAGTATAGGCAGAAGTGGCTGTCAGGGAGCTACTCATAACTTCCTACTTTGGGAATATATGTGCTACTTTCCAAGCCCCCCATATGTAGTGCAGCCTTGAGGGAATGAGGGAACAGGGAAGCAGTGCAGGAGAGCTCAACCCCTCTACATGCTTCCTGCTCCCCTCATACCAGCTACACAGCAACTACACTTTGTGTACCAGTGTAAACTGATGATACAGGCCAGATAAATAAAGTTGTCACCTATTGCCACCGAAGATGAAGGCAACCAAGAGTGACATGGGAGGGTTGGAACAAGATGATCTTTAAGGTCCCTTCTAACCCAGACCACTCTATGATTCTATGATTCTGTGATTCTGTGACTAACCAAGATGGACACAGTTATTTTGTAGATGCAGAAAGCAAAAGAAGAATTTCATTCTGTATGTATGCCAGTATTTGGTCATCAATTACTCCTGATAGTACTGTGGTAGCACAGCGTGTACAAATAGGAAGATGTGAATAAAACAAAAGTAAAGGAACATGGTTATATTCACTAGGGATAAGAATGAGCTATTTCTGGGAAAAGTGAGGGCCAGCTGCTCCCCATGGGCTGAAAAACTGGGTACCAAAGGAGGTTCCGTGGTGAGGCCAAAACATCAGTGCAAAGCTGGTGTCAGGATCAGACTCACTGAATGGACCTTAGCTCAGACATAGCCAAGGCTGCACAGGCAGGGCTGTGGGGAGAGGCCAGGCCAAGGCTGGGCCAGGATGTGGGACCTGGCTCAGGGACCATGGCCAGGCAGGGCAGAGCTGTGGGGAGATGGAGACCGGCCCTGCTTCAGCGTCACTCAGAGCCCTGACAAAGTACACCAGTACCATTAAACATTTGCTGGCTGCGAGGGTAGGAAAGGAGAGGTGTCAGATTGAAAAGATCACATAGAGAGATGTCCACATGAGGAGAAGAGGATGAGGCCCCCTAAGAGGCTAAAAGTGCACTCAGCAGAAAAGAGCAGCCAGGCACACAGTGTCACCAGGCAGAGAAATCTTAGGATGGCTTCTGACACAGCCCAGGACCGATCCTCTCTCAGATTGCCCCAAAATGTAGCTATGTGAAGACAATGGTATAAAACCTCCCTTGCCCAAGGACAACTCTTTGTAAGCAGATTTTCCAGGCAAATTTTTGTAGCAAATTACCCAGGAAAACAGCAACATAAATGCTTGGAAAAAGGCAACTCACATTTTTGCATAGCATTTCCTGCCACTCTGTCCTCTGTATTGCCAGAGAATGAGGGACTCTGGCAGTATAACCATAAAAAAATTTAAATCATACAAAGACAATCTGAACATTCAGAGCAAATTAATATTCTTCATTTCCTGTTAAACCTCAGTCCTTTATTTGCATTTATCTCTCTGATGGTATTTCTGATTCTCAGGTACTGTAGGGTATATTAACAGTCACTTTAGATTTAACATCATTAAACGTTCACTGTCAAGTCCCCACAAATCCCACATTCCCCTTGTCTCTCAGGCTTAAAAAACTCATTTAACACTAAGGGCTAATTAATTAACTGGATTTTCCTATATTTAGTGGAGACTACCCTAAACCATAGAACCAAACCCCAGTGAAATTTAGTTCACTGGGGCAACCTATAATTATACCCAACCATTTTTAACCACTGTTCTAATTCATATTTATTATTATAGTAGCAGTATGTATTGTTATTATTATGAATATGCTCACAGGGAAAATTGCACAAGATTCCATATACAAGAATATTGTATCATGAATGTACTTTGTCAGGAAGAAATCCAGAACCAGTTTGTGCCATAGGCGTTAGAACTGGTTTTCATTCTGAATGAAAGAATATAAAAAATCAGGATGAAAAAGAAAGACAAGTGCATTGTTTAACAAATTGGTAAACTCAAGGAAAAAGATCTTGCTCAATTTTTACACCACATTCACAAAAGTTTTCATACACCTCAAGATGGTTGATTAATTTTTTTTTTTAGTGTCAGCAAACTGGTTTTCTTTATTTGCATTGTCCATGCTGGCTTCTGTAAAATTTATTTTTGTTCACTATCCTTTATTTATAGCTGTCTGCTAGATAAGCATATGACTTCGAAAAGGAAGTCAAGGAGTGTGTGACTGTTACTTGATGTAGGGTGATTCACCGGGGTGAATTAGCAATGAGGCACAAACTAGGCATGTAGCACTGTATGGTTATGAACATCTGCTTCAGGTGAGTTGATAGGCCACAAAGGACAGGCATCTGCTCCCCCTATGCTCAGTGGGAACTCTTCTACTGACATGTAGAAACTAGTTCGGAGCTTCACACAGGTATAGATAAAAACATCATGATCAGAGAAAGCTCACTCTTTTAGAAATTGATGATTTTTTGGTTTTACAAAACCAGTGGAATATTATTTGTAAGTTTTTAAATTTTCCCAGGGAGATTGATATGGTTTGAAGCTGGCTCCCTGCCAAGTCTCCAAACCTTACCACCAGAAGTCCCCCCCCCCAACAAAAAAAAAAACCTCAGGGAGAAGAGGGAGAAAAAACTAAGAAAAACCCGAAAACGAGAGAGAGGACAACCAAACTGATATATATAAATATATTTACACTTACATACAATTTCACAAGGGAAAGGGGAAGGGGAAGGGGAAAAGGAACAAAACTAAAATAAAAAAAAAAAATATATATATATATATGTCCCAATCAGTAGCCCGAGATCTAGTAACTAAAGAACAAAAGAGTTAGCAAAGAAGATATCTCACTACTCTCCTGGGACAACCGAGAGTCGCTCCGGAACGATCACCGGCAACCTCTGTCTCCCAAGGTCGGCAAGGCCTAGCCAGGCCTCGCTCCCCAACACGGCAGACTCAACAGCAGGGAACCTGCACCTCCAAGCCGCTGGAAGGAAAAAAGAGCGAAGGCCTCTCCTCCTCTCTTCTTATAGTCTGGCTTACGTAAAAATCGTAGGGAATACTGGGTAAATCTGGACCCTTCCTTGGTTACAAACTGGTCACCAAGGAAGGCCTAGCCCAAACCACCACAGAGATAAAACATACGATCAAATCCTCCCCAGTGTTTACTCTGTAAAACTTTGTTTCTTTTAGAAGAGTGAAACATTTTAGTATGTGTCATAGTTATCAGCTTCTCTAAGTATTCCTATGTCTTGAGATACCACACCAGGTAGGAATATGAATAATCTCACCCCATGAACTTTTGCTTCTTCATGAGTCTGCAAAGGACTATGCAGAGCTACCGATACAGATCTTTGCAGAAATCTAGCTGTATAGTTCACGATGTATACCTGTGCATTATAATGCTTCAGTTGTGGAACCCACCTTTGGTATCTCTCAACAGTCCAACCTTGCACCTTTAAAAGGTCACTGTCAATGGAGTAATAATCTAGTGCATTGGAGATATAAATATACATTCAATTCCCAACACTACTGACTGAGAAGGCAACCTTAACAAGGTGGACTCAAACACACCCATGACAACAGTCTGTTCACCATCACTACATATTTGGACACAACACTCTACAAGAACCAGCTTTCCACCTGGTCTTGTAATTGTGAGACTCTGATAATTACACTCATTGATCAGTGATGCTGATCACTTTCTACTTGGGCTCTACAGTGAAGAAATTGGTAAATACTGCACGTATTTCTGCATGTTACTTTTTGAGGGCATTTAGTTTTGCTCAAGGCAAGGAAAAGTCTTTTGGAGCACAAGTAAATATTTGAGTCCATTAGGGGCTGGGTTGGGGCATTCAGACCCCATTGCTAACAGGCAGGTGCATGGAGTTAGCACTGTATATCTGATAAAAAAAATGGAGCAGTGGTGTTTAGAACAGGCAATAAGCTAGCAAGTAAGCAAAGGCAGACTTAAATTCCAATATGGGGTAACCAAAACTATGGAAATGTTAATGAACTGTATTCAGCAGAGATAAAGTCAGCAGGAAGGAAAACACCAGTACCTGGCTGTGACTTAATTGTCACCTTACAGTTGTGTATGTGCTCTGCATCTAATGAGAGCAGATTAGG
Organism: Neopelma chrysocephalum; assembly: GCF_003984885.1. NCBI lineage: Eukaryota > Metazoa > Chordata > Aves > Passeriformes > Pipridae > Neopelma > Neopelma chrysocephalum. The sequence goes on along the minus strand of NW_020897694.1, from coordinate 37,029,705 downwards.
AGTCCAGGACTCAATTAAAAATGCTAAACAAAATAGAGCAGTACAAAGGCAAGGAGATAGCATGATAAACCCATACACTGTGATTGGGAAAACATCATACCATATATAAGATGTCTCCAGATCTAAAGGAACAGCAACAAATGTTGGAAGTAAACATCTAAATGATTCAAGAGTATAGTTCAGTCTGTAATACAAGGAGAAACTGTAGCCGAGAAGGTAAAAGAGGAGACTCCTTATCTCAAAGGCCAAAGTCCCATACATCCAACAGAAATCTGGCATTGCTAGCAGTATATATTTACAGTTGAAAAGAATTTACTTCAGAATTAAAGTGTGATATAGAGGATGTAAGGCTTCCTTCAGAGTTGTAATTTTTCTTTTCTGTCTCTATTCTGGGTTTGTTTGGAAGCAAGCTGAAGTACTCCATATTAAGATCTTGGAGACAGGAGGGTAGAGGAGGGGAGGATCAGTACTCAACTGAAGATTTGATTCAAAGGGCATCATCTTCCAACAGGCAATGCCTAAACTCTCTCTATGCTTCAAATAAGACACACATAACACACAAATCAAGTCAAATAATCAGAAACATGAAGTGAGCAATAATGATTAATGACAAAACCAGGAATCAATGAATGACATTCTCCTCTTTGAATTACCCAGTTAGAAATCAGATACTATGAAATCAGTGATTGTAAATTGTGGTGACAAAGCAATTTTATTGGCTCTTTTAGAGCCCCACAACCACCACGAGAGCAGTGTTTCAAGCAGTGTGTTAGTCAAGTAGGACTGAACTACCAACCACCTTCAACTCACTACCCTTGGCAACTAAGCTATCGTCACTTTTGATTCTGACGGTTAGCAATGTCCCTGGTTTCATTTCACAAGGAAGACAGTTTGGGTCTGTTAATAAAGCCATTCTAATTAAGCTAATAACTTGTTACTTCTGTTTTGATTTAGCTGCAAGAATACAAAACTTACGATTGATAGAGATATCAACTTTATTGAAATGGTCAAAATTAAGTTGCATATGCAGAAGTAGAACCTGAGACATCTGAGAAGACTGACGTCCTTTCAGGGTTCAGGGTACTCCAACTGAACAGGGAGCTCAAAAATGGAGCTTTAAGAATAAGGACTGCATTCATTTTCAGACATTTATGTCTTTGTGTTTATCTTGGTCTACTTTTTTGGATGAAAGCTTTGTCACCACAGTATACTTTTGCCTACAGGACTACCTTGTGACCACATTGCTGGTGTTCCCAAAGGAAGAAAACTTCTGCTTCTCAAAACACTTGGATTCCCCAGACTCAGGAGAACACTTCTCTCACACTCAAACTTGCCTCAGCAATTTCTGTTGTGGGATCTCCTCTTGTGACGACCTCATACCATTAACACCGAGGGAGCAAGATGACCCTTGTTAAGAAAGGCCACACTGTCATCAGCCTCAGGGCAGATGAAAGCTGTAGGCAAACTGAGTTCAGAGAGTTTTCAGGTTGACAACAAGGACAATATGGATGCAGGGTACTCATGCTGAGATATCCAGTAAGATTATTAATAACTGTCTCATTATTATGTTGCATTTAAAATTATTCTCTAATTTTTCTTAATTAATGTTTGGGTTGCACATGTGGAAAACTCTATAAAAAGAAGCTGTCCATTATTACTGGTTTCAGCCTGGATTTGTAACAATGCCTGCAGAAACTGTTCAGAGATGCTACACAGTGATACTGGTACATTATCAACAGACACCCCTCCCTTACATTCTTGTATTCTACAACCTGCAATTGCATAGAATCACTTATTGCCAAGTGGTCATTTTCTCACATTTGTTATGACAACAGGATAAATGCCAGCATTTGTCAACATCTTGTAAATGATGAGTCTTAATGAGGCAATCTAGTGTTTCACCCCTCTGAGGGATCTCATAATAGGATGAGCAAAATATCAGGTTAAAGGAAGTGGGAGGTAATCTCAGGGGACAAACCATTTCTTGTACAATATATTCCTCAAGGTTTTGCTTGGAGTGGGTTCTAGGATGCAGGCCAATTTGGCGTACCCCCTTGTACAACATTTTAATTGTATTTTTATCAAATCCAGCAGAAATGCAGTCTGCATGTTGAATCTGGCAGTAAACAGTGCCCTGTGAGAAAATAACAGCGTGAGCTTTGAGAACTTTCACCTACTACATGAACCTAAAGTTACTCTTCCTAAGCTGAAGAATAGACCTAATGTGCATGCTCTTGGTCTGTCCTGTTTTTTGTTGGTTGTTGGTTTTTTTTACTTTGATTTTGCAAAATGTATTTCTACCATTTATGCTTGCTAATTTATTTCAGGAGGTTTCTCTGAAAAAAATGCAAAGCACATATCAGTCTAGCATTTTTGGATTAAGCTCTGTTCTGGATGCTTTTAATTATAAGCCAAAGGGGGAGAGAATTCTTGCACTGCCTCTGAGCTTTTTAATGTGTTGCTTGTTTTTCATATATATGTATACTATTCTGCATGTCAGAATGCTATGACTTAAAAAACTTGAGTCAATAAAGTATGTGAGAGAGCCCTACAAATGTAATACTTAATTAGAGCAAGACAGGTTTTTCAGAAACAAGTACTATCACTTCATCACTCTATAAATGATACTATAGGTAATCAAGAGATATTGTGTTTTGATAACAAGAAACATATATAATTTAGGATTCAGCCAATTGTCTAGCAGGTTTACAGTTCAGTAGAAATTTGTTTCTTTGTGTCTTGCAGCTTTTTTTATTTATTTGGGTCAAACCAAAAACTCAATGAACATCACAGACTTTATGAATTTGGGCAATTGAAAAATAAGGAGACATTACATTATAGCACTGTTATGGCTTTATAAAAAAAAATCCAATGGAAAATTACTCAAGTCAACAGTAGAAGATGTTGAATTTCGCTGAAATCTTTCATGCAAAATTATGGAAACCTTTGAATTTCATCAAGGTCATGTAACTTCATTTCAATACTTGACACATTATGCAGAAAAACTGTAAGGCTAGTAATGAAGTGCTTCTGTAAACTTATATTCATATTTTTTGGAACAGAAGTGTGTGGGGGTGCTGAAAAATTAGTTTCTTAAAAGTCTCATAAATTTCAATTCTTTGTTCTTATTCTATCTGAAAAACAATCCTGAAATTTCAAAATTTCTTCTAGGACAGACATTACAGATATTACTACACACATGATGGGAGAACCATGTTAATTCTCCAAGATACCTTAATTTCACAGCACCCCCTCATTCTGTGTTTTTTTGTTTCACCACATCTCCATTCTTCCTCATAGTGCCCTACACATCTCCCGGGATCAGATTCTCAGTGTCTTGAAGAAGGCAATATATTGATATATCCTGATTTTCATTTCTGCTGTTCATCTGCATACTGGAGACATGGTTTAATTGGATTTGATTGGCCATGGCTGTGCCTTCTCCTGCCAACAGAACTGATATTGTGGTCCTTTCCTACTAATTGTTTGTATAATAACTGCTAATGTTAATCAGAACAACTGCAACTGGCTCTGGTTTGCATCTGTTTTGTTTTAATTGTCATTTAAGTGTTAACAGAGTTCAAGAGAGGCAGGGAGACCTATGCTACACTTGTGCATGGCTAACAACAACCTAGAGCAGCATAATATTTTGAACTTTATTAACCACTGAATTTTAAGCAGACTAAATTCTCAGTGCTTACATTTGTAGGTTCCTTCACTAAGATTGTTTATATAAATATTAGTGAGAGGGAAAGACAGAGGATGCATTGTGCAAGGACAAAGAAGGAGGACAGGGAGAGGCTGATTCAACCATGAACCTAAGTGGAACACAGTTTTCTGATTTAGACGAATCCTGTGAAGAGACACAGACTTTGGAACTCTCCTTGTCACAGAACAAATTTCATGACCTGTAAAAATTATCCACTGAAATCAAATAAGAAAGGGCAGGTAAGCCTGGTATGTGGGGTTTTTGAAGACTAATAGTGAAGACTAGAAACAGCGCTACCGCTGTTGCTACAGAAAGCATCCATGTAGTAGTCAAGGACCTAAAGTAGCCTTACTAATAAATTAAATAAATTAAATCATTTATTCCTTCCTTAACTCTGTAGGGTTTGGTGGTAATTACACAGGAAAATGTTTGTTTCTGGAGGTGAAAATCTAAATTTCAGATGACAGTAAATAGTTTTTGAATGTAGCATGACACTGCAAAATGTCATAAGGCAAACCATACCCTTTATTTCCACTGTAGCTCTTTCTCCCCTAAAAAGAAGTGGCAAGAGTTCAGGAGTAGTGTAGAAAGGAAGATATACAAGGTCTTAGCCTTTTAACTGTCCTCCTCAATTTCACCATAAGCAAAAGAGATAAAATATTTTTGGAAGGGGATGAGTATGAACCACCAGTAATAGGCCATCCAGCCTTCCTAGCACTCACACTTTCTCTTGCTTAGATATCCCTAAATCTTCTCTAATTTCATAATTTTGAAGTACCTTCATACATAAAATAAGCATTTAAAGATTTGTAAGGAGTGAATAAAAGCAGCTGAGATTTCAATTGAACCTATCACAACTGCTACTCTCACTTCAGGAAAAGATACTAATAAATAAATATTCATTCATTCTTATATGATATCATATAGTATTTTCTTTATTTAAACTAAGGCAGGATGGAGAATGAAAAGACAGTTTCCAGATTAAAGCAGGCTAAACCCAGTTCTCTTTATTCCTGTATAAATTTTTCCTAATACTCCTGAGATTTTTTCTCCTTCTTTCCCCCACTTCGTTAGTAAGGGTTGTAAATGAAACAATTCATAAACATTCTTTTAAGGAAACTCTTTATTTTCTATAACAAACATTTTTATAACAAACAAAAATTCCATTGAACTGTCAAGATGTAAATTATTGACTGACTAGGGAGCAGTTACTTGCGTATAACACTAGATCGTGCTAAATTCCAGTTACCTGTAGAGCCACAGGATAGCTCATTCCTGAACAATGCATGGCAATTTGATTGTCTCTATCCAGAGATATCTAGATATCTAGATAGTTTAGAGAGAGGACATATGGGAAGAATCGCCTGCCACACACACGTCACATGAGCATATTCTTCCTCTCCAAATGGAGATTCATCATCTTGCATCAGTTGAGCCTCTCCCACAGCTTTCCTACCTTCATTAGGACACTTGGATATTTCTGCAGAAAGGGAATCTTGTTTTAAAGGTGTAAATAATAAGCAATAAATAATAAAAAAGAAGTTCTGAAAATGCATTTTTGTTGCTGTGTAATGGACATCAAGTTTTTATCATGAGCTGAAATAGTTGAACAAATTATAGTGCTCTATTCTTTAGAAGTGATTGTATATACACTATAGTTACCTATGACAATACAGCTGAATATGAGTGAAGGATTTCTTGCTGAATGACTGCAGATCTGAACATAACTAGCAAAATTATACCATATCATTATACCTTCTTCACAGTTCCTGCCTCATGTCCATGTTTCTGTTTCTCATCTCTAACCAGCATTAACTTCTGTACGACTGTTTTGGTTTAACCCCTGACATCCACCAAGTACCACACAGCTGATTGCTCACTCTTCCACCAGTGGGAGAGAGAATCAAAAGGGTAAAACCTAGAAAACTCATGGTTTGAGATAAAGACAGTTTAAAAGGGAAAGTGAAAGCTGCCCACACAAGCAAAGCAAAACAAGGAATTCATTCACTGCTTCCAATGGGCAGCCAGGTGTTCAACCACCTCCAGGAGAACAGGGCCCCATTACATGCAACAATTACTTGGAAAGACAAATGCTACCGCTCCAAATGTCCCCACATTTCTCCTTACATCCCCCACTTTATATACTGAGTGTGATGTCATATGGTACTGAATATCCCTTTGGTCCGTTGGAGTCAGCTGTCCTGGATGTGTCTCCTTCCAATTTCCCATGCACCTCCACTCTACTCAACAGCATTGTAGCATGAAAAACAGAAAAGCCCTTGTAAGCACTGCTCAGCAATAACAAAAACATCTCTATATTATCAACCCCGTGTTCAGCACAAATCCAAAACACTAGTCACTGTGAAAAAAATTAACCCTGCCCCAGCCAAAACCAGCACAACACACAAAACAACTCAGTGCAGCAGCAGCATTAAACCATAGTTCAATAACCCTTACACATGACAAAGTCATCAATCCTAAAGTATATGGTCTCCAATGACCTCCTTTTCTCAATGGTGAGGGCACTTGCATGAGATGAGATGCTGCTCATTTCTTCACTTTGTCATTGCAAGTTTGGTCTCCCTAAGTGACAGAGTCAGACATTTCAAAGTGTTCAGGGAATACTGTTGGGCATATTAGCTAGGGAAGTTCTGCCTTTATATTTTTACAAATTCTGGAAGAAAGTCAGAAAGGGACTTCAGCCCACACCCTCACAGATCCACTTTCCACCAAGCCAAAATCAGTTGGCATGACTTGTTCCTAACAACTAATTTTATCAGATTCTATCACCTCCCAGACAGTCTCAAGTGACAACAAAAGGTAACAGGGTTGAATATTCTCCTTTCATCTATTCCACATGATTAAGGGGTTTAGTCTAATAAATTCCACTATATAAAAATAAGTATAAATGATGACAGGAAAGATGCAGCTTATCCCTGTATAAAGAGATTTGTTTGGGGTTTTCCCCCCCTCACATAAATAGAAGTCTTTATAGGAAGGTGAGTTTGTGTATACTTATCTTCAATTAAGCTCATGAAGCTTGCAGGGAGGCTGTAAAGCTCTGTAAGCTCACTGAGCTCTTTAGACTGGACAGCACTACCCCATGAGCACAGCATTCAAAATCAGTGGAGACAGAGAACCCCTAAACACAACTCCATTTAAATAGTCAGACCTTGTTAATCCAAGCTTAGTTTAACTAGATGCCTGAGTATCTGAAATGCTTAAGTGGCAACCTGTCTCCAAGTCTGAATGTACCTTTGATTTGTTAATCTGATTGTAAGGATGGGGGTATCCTGTATGAAATGAAGTTTGCAAACAGCTTTGGATTAATCAGCCTTATATGCTACAAAACAAAGTAGATTCCTGCCACTGTATTTATCATCAGGAGGGGCTGGCACCCTCTCTCCCTGGCTGATTTATAGAATTGCATATTTGGCATAGCAGTGTAATATTCAGACGACAGAATTTTCTAATAAGGATGTGCAATGAATGGAAATAAATGGAATGTACCTGAAATTATGCACCTAACTTTAGAGTACATTATGTCCTGGTAGCTTAAAAAAAAAAAAAGTCGTTATTAGAATGCACTAACTTTCTGGACAACCTGATTCATACATAGCAAATTTGTCACCTTTAAAAGATTTATTTCTGGTTATTAGGCCTCTTAGTTGTGTGTTTATTCTGTTGCAGTTCCAAGGAAATGTAGCCTACTAAATCTACTAGATTTTGATATGAGACTGCCTATCACTTTGGTTCTATTCAAAGAATTTCTTATGTTTGATGTCTCTGTGACATTAATGCTGGGGCATCTGTCCATTTCCAAAAATGAGCTATCACACATCTGGTTGCTGGTAATAATTCCTTTATCGATGACTCTTTCTCTGAGTCAATAACCTCATTTGGACTGTAGCAGGACAGGTTTGGTGTACAGCCTAACTCACATTATCTAATTCTGTAGCTCTGTGCTTCTGATGTATATAGGAGACTGTCAGACAACCACAGTGCCATGTCATTTCAGTTCTTACCAGAATAAAATATGTTTCTGAAGACACATTCTCATGATAAACTCTTAACTATTAACTAAAGACTTTTTTCCCCCCAAATCACAATGTTTTTCTTGTATATTTCCTCTACCACATTTTTGAGGTTCAAGTATTTCTCATTATGGAGAGTTATTGCACTGAATTGCATTGTCTTTCCTACCATGGAGTCATTTGCTTCAGTTAAATGACACTACATAATTTAGATAGATAAAGCACTAGCAGAAGGTTTATCAGATTAATGGTATTGGGGTATCCTGATGAACTTGATTTTTTAGAGGACTGTAAATAACATAAGGCTTTGTACCTACCATTATTACTGACAAATGCAGCACAGCCACATTTGAAACTGCTTATGCTGAAGCAAAAGTGTCCATGTAACTACGAGACAAAATCAAGACTCATCTGAGTGAAAATTTGGGCTTCCTGATCCACTTTACAATCTGGACATAAAATGTAAAGATTTCATCTGGAATCGTTTCTCCCAGGTCAAATCTAATATATTGCTTTTTGCTTTGATTAGGTGTGGTTTGGTTTTAATATTGCCCAGTTCAAAATGCATACTTAAGTTCACTTGGAAGCCTCGAACAGGCACACTGGGATAGCTTGGAATAGCCTGGAACAGCCTGGAACAACCTGGAACAGTTCCACACACTGGAACAGATTGTCTGCTCAGAGAGGTTGTGGACTCTCCCTCACTGGAGATACTCCAGAACCGTCTGGACACAATCCTGTGCCATGTGGTCTAGGATGACCCTACTTGAGCAGGGAGGTTGGACCAGATGACCCACTGTTGTCTCTTCCAACTTGACCCATTCTGTGATTCTGTGAAGCCTGAAGGTATTTCATACTGCAAAGATCTTCAGGGCATCACTGACTCAGGCTGATAAATTGAGCCACTTTAGAATATCAGTACGTAGGTCAAACGCAGAAGTCACACTCCGAATCAACTGTGCCCAGACTAGAAACTCTGCCTGTGTTTTTGGGTTAGGTACATCACTTACAAAACCAGACACGGATCTGAATTAAGCTGACTTAGGTGGGATCACATTTGTTGTTTAATAGTTGGTGTGTTTAAGGCCAACGGTGGTACCTGAGAGTTATTATGAACCAGCATTTATCTACTCCTTCCTGCTCTGGTTGCTGGCATTCAGGAAATTATCTTATTTAAGTCTTTTTCCTTCATTACGTTCATTTTTGAGTCTGGGAAAGAATATTAGCAAAATTAACATTTTTCTGTTCAGATAGTATTGCTGTGACAAAAGCAGTAAAGATGTGAAACGAATGGCTATTGAGATAAGACTGATCTTGTCTTCTTTGAAAACTTAATCCGCTCTCATCCATTTTATTCCTTTTTTTTCCACAATCCCAACTGCAGTCATTCATGTATTTGAGAGCCACATGGTGAGGCTAACACATTAAATGTAAGGTAGCTCCCAGTGTAGATGTTTACACAAGCTGTTTTCTTCAAGGTAGGGGCAGTGAAAACATTCAGTTGTGGTAAATTAAGGCAATGAAAACTAACTCGTCCTCTGCTCCCCCCTGTATGTCATTTGCATAAACATCTAGACTCTTCAGACAGTTTTGCCCTCTGCTTTGCCTGGAAGAAAGCTATGGGTATGATTCCCCTCACACCCGTTTGCTGCAGTGGAAATCTCATTGCCTGCCATTTCTCCAGCATTACCCATCTGTGATATTAGTGCATAGGAAAAAATTCCATTAATAAGCTTGCAGGCTGATGAAAGCCTTGCACTGAAAGTACACAGCTCCATATCTTTCATTCCTCTTTCTCCATTGCATAAAACTCAAAGAATTGATCTCCAGGGCTTACCCTGAAACCTCATTGATATGAGCAGCTTGATGTCACACCCTACGTATCTGTTAGCACTGTTCTGTATCAGTGTCAAGCAAAGCAGATAACTGATCCTATTTGACACAACTAGGCAGGAATTCATAGCTTTATCATCCAACTGGTAGAGTGGTTTGGGACAACTTATCTTAGGATGTGAAAGGAAATGTGCTTGAAGCATGGAATTCTTTGCCTGAAACTTACCACGCACAGCAATAGTGTGCAACTATTTGTCTAAGATATCAGGGTATTTCTGGCTAATGTTGATACATAGAAATGGCTAATGTTGATACATAGAAATATAGATATTTTTAAGAACATGGGTTTTTTCTCTTTTACACTGCTTCACAGTCGCCTCAGAAACTAGTGGTAAAATCAGAAGCAGTTCTGATGTCACAGAAAATGAAAAACCAAAATCATTCCAGTAGTACCGGCAGTGTAGCATGAACTACTGGACAAGAATAAAGGAGCTGCAGCCTGAGTATAAGCTAACAAATCATCCCATTGCATATTACCTTCTTGAGCCAAGAATGCAAGTTCACTTTAGAAGGAGCCAGTTGCACTGGAAATACAGCAGTAAGTACAGAATCATGTCATTAAACAAAAGCACATTCATTAAGACATTAGATTAGAACTCTCTGTCCCAGCTATGAAGCTGCAACTTACCCACCTGAGAAATTCCATATGCTGTTTGCTGTGATTTGTTATCCAAGAGAGTTTTGCTATCTGGGCAGCTAGGAGTCAGTTGCCTATCAAGCAGAGAGGGGAAAATCAATTTTTGATGAATTGGTCATTGAGGTTTGCAAGGAAATTAATATTATTATATTCCCCAGGGCTATCGAAATTGAAAGTATTGCTGAAGTAACAATGAGGTTTGAAGGAAAGTGCTTCCTGAACCTGTATGTGTACAACTGATCTGTGACATATATCCTCACTCTGTGCCTGTGAATGTATTACCAGGATAGGATAATATTCCATCATCATTGACTGTGCAGATGTAGAATACTCATGGACACATACATCAGATGTATAGTGTGCAACCCCAAGATATTTTTTAGATGTACCTTCTTTCAATATGGCCAAACGAAATGACCAAATCATTTGGATTACAGCATCCATACCACTACACAGCTAAAGTTATTCTGGATTTTTCTGTTTGGTCCACAGAGCTATGGAAGGACTATGTTTATTTGGACTGATTCCTTTTTTTCACCTTTACTGGATTCAGTACAGCTGAAAAAGAAAGCAGACTTGTGATATGCATAAATGTCACTGAAAATCATACAAGCACTACTTGGAAAACATTTTGTCTCATCCACCTTACAAAATTGTTAACGAATTTCTCATCTCTTGAGCATTGCAGATCAGGTAGCTGCTGATAATCTGGAATCCTTTGGTGTGTCTCCAAGAAATGGGACAGTACATTATACAGATCAGAGTAACTGAGAACAAATTCCTGGCAACTAAAACATGACCTTTCTGTGTCTTAGTGTCTTAGAGCTCCATCGTGTCCTGCTATCTCCTCTCTCAGTGCTATGAAATTCCTCTGAAAGTAACTCCTTCACCTTTCTCTGATCCTCTTTAGTCTCATTTTCTTCTCTGTTTAAATTTATATTGACTAGACTGTTCTCCTGCTTCCATCTCTCTTCATTCTTGCCTTCCTTTCTTGTTTTGTTATTTTCAAATTCCTGCTCTTCTCATCACTATCTAAGCACCCTATCAAATTCAGAAGTCTGTTACTCTGTTGGATGGTCTTCTATACAACAGCTTTCTCTTTGTTTTTTCAGACAGAGTTGTAGTTTTTCCTGAAGAAGAGGAAAAAATAAGAAATCATAGAGAACTTGCCTTCTATTTATTCCTTATATATGGTGCTGTACATGAAGAAGTAAGTTTTTATCTCTAAAGACTATTCTTTCTGTGGGTTTTCCATTGTTACCAGCAGATTCCTACATGTCAGACTTTCATCAAGGAGTTATTCCAAGAAAAGAAGCAAGAAGACAATTTTACCTTTAAAATTTACAAAAAAATGTACAGTGTAGAAAAAGGAGTAAAAGAATGAAAAGGAACAATGAAGCCAACAGATAGGATCAATATCTTGAAAATCTTCCACATAATTATTCCTCATAAAGACTTCTGCAGGTTCAGAATTTTCAGATTTCTCACGAGGAGAAGCAGAAGGCAGGCTCTTATCTCTCGTGTTTGGTGACCAGTGATAAACTTGAGGGAATACCATAAAGCTGTGTTAGGGGAGGTTTAGGTTGGATATTAGAAAAAAGTTCCCCACCCAGAGGGTGGTTGGGCACTGGAACAGGCTCCCCAGGGAAGTGGTCACAGCACCAAGCCTGACAGAGTTCAAGTGTTTGGATGATACTCTCAGGCACATGGTGTGACTCTTGGGGGAGGTCCTGTGCAGGGCTAAGAGTTGGACTTGATGATCCTTGTGGGTCCCTTCCAACTCAGCATATTCTATGATTCTATGATTCAATGTCAAGATAGAAGAGAACGCAATTAAGCAAACCTGCTATCATTCCAGCTACACCATCTATAATGAGGAAAATTTGGATATGATAGATCATCTTCTAGAGGAATAAGTTAAAAATACTAGCAAACTTGTCTAAATTTGTCCTGAATATGTTAGAATCATAATTCTTTTCAATAGAACCAGGCAAAAATTGTATCACTTTTACACTGTGAATCAACATCAGCATGGCTTAACCACCGTGATGTTTGGGGAGGTAGCAAGTTCCTTTATAAAGAATTCATGACACCTACTATTTTGAATGCTATATTTGCAACCCTCTTATAAACACAGCTTTTATTTATTAAAATATTATATTGAAGTATTGAAGAGTGTTGCTTGAAGTCGGAGCTTTATTTATTTATATATTTATTAACTTAAAGCCTTCCACTTGGACATAGTTTTGAAGTAACTGTTAATAACTGGGAGAAATGGAAAATTGTGTTTGAGGATAACAGAGCCACATGCGACTGCAGCTAAATCAAGCACAGAAAGCAGATATTTAAGAATGCATTTAAGTATTTTGCAAAAGCCACTGTAATAAGACTGAAGATGACATAACTCCATCCCAGGTATCTGTCTCTTTTGTGCAAGAAACTTCTACGCTCCCTGAGTGTGTGAACAGCTCCTAAGAGCTGAAAATAATGTCTCTTCGGAGCTTTATCATATTTGTGAAGAGATTACTTTACATTCATGGGCACTGTCTTTTGCTCAGATTACAGACCTATACTCTCAGCTCTGCCTGACATGTTTTAGGTAGAGTTTCATTAAAAAAAATTAAGTTCTTTCTTGCCCTTTCAAGGTCATATGTCAGATATTGACTGAAAGCAGCATCTGCACTGTAACATTCACAGACATGTACACCATGACTTTATTTTAACCTGAAGACTTATTCAGTTGGCACAAGTTTGCCAATCAGGTAAGCCATCATATTGCTTCCACATTTTACTGGGTTTACATGGTAAGGCCTTAGAAGCAGGTGGTCTGCAGGTGTGGCCTCTGAGAGGCCAAATGCTCCAAAATGTTGTTGTCCAAATGGTCTGTTGTCCAAACAGACCATCCCTGATGCTGGTAGATCCTCTGTGGTAACATATTTAAGAAAGGGTAAAACATGTTGCACAACAGCAGCAAGGGAGAGGAGTGAGAAAACAATATGAGAGAAACAACCCTGCAGACATCAAGGTTGCTGAATAAGGAGAGGGAGGAGGTGCTCCCAGTGCTGGAGCAAAGATTCTCCTGAAGCTCATGATGAAGGCCATGGTGAAGAAGACTGTCCCACCTTAGAAAACAAAGGACCAAGTCAGAGCAGATATTCACCCGGCAACACATAGAAGACCCCACACTGGACCAGGAGAAGTTATCTTTTATCATACAGCAACTAAGCTAGGTAAGATCCCAGCATTGACTTTAGTATGTTCTCCCAGGCAGTAGAATGGCTAGACACAGACCTGTGGCATAACTGTAAGGTTGAATTGCATTTTTCATAGCTGTGTGGAAAAAATGACACGGAATCTAAGAAAAAAAATTATAGAAATGGTAAACAATAATAGCAGAGGAATCTGATTAATACCTAAGATAAAAACAGTAAGAGCTCTGAAGCAAGTAGGCCTTTAAAAAAGTTTTTAAAGAGGTGACATTCAAAACACAAATCAGATATAAATTGAAGTATTTCAGTTTTAAAGGAGTCATGGTGATCAGCATAACTGGAGAAAGGTGATGTCTCTCAGGTAGGGAATAGGCAGAATTAACCATATTAAACAAACAAGTCACTATGAACTGACATTAGTTGTGATCTTCCCTATTTAGATAGCCTTATATGACATTTATAAGTAGAGTCAGTTGCAAAGAAGGCTGAGGGGTGACCTCATTGATCTCTACAGCTTCCTGAGAAGATGAAGAGGGAGATGCTGATCTCCCTGCTATCCAGTGTTGGGACACATGGGAATGGTTCAAAGATGAGCCAGAGGAGGTTTAGAGTTGGCATTTGGAACCATTTCCTTACCAGGAGGATAGTCAAACATTGACACAGGCTTTGCAGAGAGGTGGTCAATGCCCAAAGCATCTCAATGTTAATGAGGCAATTGGACAATGACCTTAATTAAGAAGCTTTGACATTTGGTCAGTCCCGAAGTAGTCAGGCAGTAAAACGTGATGATCACTTTAGGTCCCTTCCAACCGAAATTATTCTGTTCTATTCTATTCTATTCTATTCTATAAAAACAGTACTTTGCATGAATCGGGTTAAGCATAGAGGACAATAGTGAATGGGGTAACATTCAACCAATGACCTGTCACTAGTGGGGCTCTGCAGGGCTCCCTCTTAGGCACTGTTCTCTTCAACATCTTCAGAAATTACTTGGATGCAGGACTAGAAGGGATACCAAGCAAGTTTGTAGATGACACAAAACTTGGAGCAGCTGTTGACTTTCTCGAGGGTAGGGAGGCCCTACAGAGAGTTCTCGACAAATTAGAGGACTGGGCAATCACCAACCATATGAAGTTAACAAGGGAAAGTGCCAGATTCCGCACCTGGGATGAGGCAACACCAGATGTATGTACAGACTGGGGAATAAGATGCTGGAAAGCAGTGCCATGGAAAGGGACCTTGGGGTCCTGGTTGATGGCAAGTTGAATATGAGTCAGCAGTGCCCTGGCAGACGGGAGGGCCAACCGTGTCCTGGGGAGCATCAGGCAAAGCATCACCAGCTGGTCGAGGGAGGGGATTGTCCTGCTCTGCTCTGCACTGGTGCGGCCTCATCTTGAATATTGTGTGCAGTTTGGGGCACCACAATATAAGAAAGATATTAAGCTATTAGAGAGTGTCCAAAGAAGGGCAACGAAGATGGTGAAGGGCCTTGAGGGGAAGCAGTATGAGGAGCGGCTGAGGGCACTTGGTCTGTTCAGCCTGGAGAAGAGGAGACTGAGGGGAGACCTCATTGCAGTCTACAATTTCCTCATGAGGGGAAGAAAAGGGACAGACACTGATCTCTTCTCTGTGGTGACAAGTGCCAGAACCTGAGGGAATGGCCTGAAGTTGTGTCAGGGGAGGTTTAGGTTGGATATTAGAAAAAAGTTCCCCACCCAGAGGGTGGTTGGGCACTGGAACAGGCTCCCCAGGGAAGTGGTCACAGAACCAAACCTGACAGAATTCAAAAAGCATTTGGATTACATTCTCGGGCGCATGGTGTGACTCTTGGGGGTGGTCCTTTGCAGGGCTAAAAGCTGGACTTGATGATCCTTGTGGGTCTCTTCCTTCTAACTCAGCATATTCTCTGATTCTGTGTAATCCTTTTTCCTCACAGTAAAGGAGTCCTACTTTCTAGTTCTTCAGAAATTGCAACTAAAATAATTCTTCTCTCCAGTATCTGCCCAGTATTCTTTGTTTTCCACAACTTCTATCCACCCTCAAGGCATGAGAGTGCTGTGCTCTCTTGTCCTATACCATAAAAGGCTCCATTTGTGTGTGCCATTGGATGTGGTTTCTCTATCCATGTAAGGCTTTTGTTGTTGCTTTTGCATTCATTCATATCCTTTAATTCTACCATTTCCATTCTCTAATATTACTAATTGCTTCAAGTTCTTTCTTTCATGGTCAGATTAAAAACTGTGAAGTCTAGTAACAGATAGAGAAATGTTACAGACAAGGTAAATCAGTTCAGACTGTGTACGTTCCCAGGTTTATGTTGGAGGTTAGGCTTCAACTTCAGATCAGAAAAAAACTAGAAAAACTATTTTCTAAAGACACTTTTCTTATGATGGCAGGTGTTTTCAGATTAGTCCTCTGAATGTGGGAGAGGTTTGGATGGGGAACACCAGTTCTGCCCCATTCCTAATCCACATTTAAGAATGTTTGCAAACAGATATTATTTCACAAGAAAAACAGATTACCAGATTGATTTATTTCCCCTCTCCCCAAGTGCTACTTTTAAACACAAAGACGAAATAGGCATTTGGAAGCAAGAAAGCAGGAAAAGAAGGACCAGATGCTTTTCTAGGCAGATTTGCCACTTGAATTTTCCATGTTGCACCCATTTCACAGCCATTCTTTGAAAATATTCGGGCTGTTTTGTGGGGCTGTGAATGGCTCAAAACTAAACAGAACTGAATGATTTAGTAGAAAATGGGAGTGGGTCATTTCTGATCAATCTGCCTTGTGCCTGAAGTATGAGGGAATGAAGGAAGACAAAAGCAGTGTCATGGTGGAAGTGCCAAGATGCTGAAGTTAAGAATAAATCTGTCTCCTGGCAACTCGGCACATTTGCTTTCCTTTCCCTCTACCAAGTGTTGTGGTACAGCAGAATACAAAGTCAGCAACAACTTTATTTCTTCCTACTGAAAAAAATATCACTGAATGCAAGACAAAGTAAACACACAAGTGAATCAGAAAATGGAGTCTCTCCTACCCAGACATGTTCTATCCTTCCATGTAAAAAGATGCTGAAAATATTACTTCTGCTTAATAATCTGGTTTTTAAAACTAGACACTTGAGCAAGAGGAGAAGTTCCAGTGATGATGCCTGCACAACACTACTGCTGTATTGCCCAGTGTTCTAGTGTCAATACCAACTGCTGAGTGCTAAAACTGGTCCTCTGCATACACCTTGCTCTCTTTATCTCTTCCTAACTCTTTTTTTGAGCTTGCTACTTCTGAATTTAAGTCAGATATCTTAAACTAGGACATGAATGCTTTAAGATTAACATTCAGAACTTAATTTTACATGAGCTTACCATTCTCTGAGCCAGTCTGGTTCTGGCCACAGATGGAGTATGTTTCGCTTTATCATCTCTTTACTTCTTTCATCTCAGAAAGAAGTGAAGCAACCAGTAAAGTGGTTTTAACTAACACATGATTGTTATCTAGCAGGGATTAAGAAGGTAATATCCAGCTCAGTGGTGGTAGCCTCTAAAGATGAACTAACTCCATCTCTTGCAATTGTGGTATTGAGTTCAAATCTGCATTTATGATGGACAGGCATACCCTGCTTTTCATAGGCACTGGCCTCAACTTACAGATGGACAAGGCCTCAAATGACACAAAAAAGCTCCCTGCCACACTCCATTTGTCTAAATCATATTCTGTCCCTGACGATAACAGAAGAAAATCCATTTTAAGAATGAACCTGCTCATAATACCCACATTTTCCTAGGAAGGATTTTTCGGGCAGGAAGTAGTCCAAAGGAAAAGATTTAAAATATTCTTAAATTTCTTTTATGAGCCAGTATATCAGCTCCTAATTTCATAGACCTTTTGACACAATCAAAGGCAGCTTTCCCTCTTGTCTTACAGGTATACTCTGGTATACTCTGTTCCAAGCTAGAGCCAGATATAAGCCTGTAATGTGACTCAGGCGACTGATCACATCAGAAAGAGTAAAAACCAGTGACAGAAAATTCACAAAGAATCAGTGGCCTCCTATGTTTTGCATGATTTATTATTGGCCAGTGAATACATTTATAAAATAATATCTTAGAGACAGGGAAAAAGAGTGAGTGGCAAAGAATACAATGTATTTCTATCACATCTCCCCATTTCTATTAACAGAATGGCAAGAAGGGGGTACCTGCTGTCTAAAAGTTAAGACAAATGCAGAATTTTCTTTGCTAAAAGGTTACCTCAGTAACTTGGCAGTGTGTACTTGTTATTCCTCAAACTTCCTTTCTGCTCTGAAATCCTGTGCTACCCTCCTGTGACATTTTCTTGCATGCGCTCCACTGAAGTTTGGGTCTATTGTTTCACAAGGGAGCTGAGCCTTCAGCAGTTATTTATTTATTGAGGTCACTCGAGGTCAGTGATGTGGGTTTTATGGAGTGCTTTTTTTTCAGAATATGGTCAGTCTGGTGTGTTGTAATTCCTTTAATTTTGCAAAAAAGGGAGATAGATGGTGGAGGAGTTTCATTTTAAAATTAAGTACATATCAATTGCATAGGTCTATACCCGCATTGAATGTATAACTGGCAATTTTCAATGCAAGTCACCCTCCTGTCACGATTTTGGTTTGATATTAATGGAGTCATATAGCCTCTCATGAACAAGACCTTAGTTCTTTATTTTTCACTGAGGGGTTTTGTGTGTGTATGTGTGTGTTATGCAGCAAGGAAGGGCTACTCTGCCTTACCTCTCACATTTCCTCCTTGCCTGGGTGACGGGGGATTTGTTGACATTTGCTGCATGCCCTGTTGCTATTATAAATCGGAAGCTACATTTCAAGCTTCAGCACACTCAGAGTTAAGCTGCACTGGAAAGGGACAATGAAAAATATAAATGGAAGAAATTTGAAGATGTGAAAAGGGAATTATTTGGGAGAGTCTTTTATTTTAAAGCTTTTAAAAACAGACTGAGAAAAAAAACCCTTGTAAGGATTTTTTAATGTAAACTTTGTAAAGTTGGGTTGGGGTCTTTTGCTTTGTTTTCAAAGCACGATGGCCAAAGTTATGGTTCTAATTCTTTGTTTAGTCAACAGAGTTTGCCACTCTGAAATCTTCCTCTGAAACAAATCCTCAGTGCAAAAAGTATAGATTTTGTGATGTGAAACATTTTCCAGAATTCTAAAAGTGTCTTTCTAAATAGTACTTAGTGTCAGGATTTTAAGGACTTGATAAATTTGACTAAAAAAAACCCCAATTTCTGTTTGTATAATATACAAATAAAGTATACCAACTATTGCAAAAATGAACAAAGAAAACTTGAAGCAAAATAAATTTTACAAATCATGCCAAATAAAATATTTCATCTGACCAGAAATCAGTATTTTTTTATAATTTCACTTTATGGGAAATTTATAGAAAAACATTTGTTCTCGTGTTCTATTCTAAAAGGAAAGGAGTGTTTTGCATCAGGATATTTCCCTCAAATGAAAAACTGTGTTCTTCTACAACTCCAATGGCCAGATTTTCTAGTCATTTAGGAGCTCCAAGTGACCTTAAAAGGAGTGTGAGTACAAATCAGTCTGTTTATCTGGGCTACTCACAATGATGTCTGTTTAGTGACTGTAATGCAGAGAATCAATTTTAGAAATCTGGCCACAAATTCAATACCACAATCCTTAAAAAATTAGAACAAATAGAAAGTATAAAATAACAGAGAGGAAGCATAGAATTTGAAAATATTTCATGACCTATTTTAACTTGTTTCACGATGTTTCTTCTTTTTCTCTGGGAAAACTTATTGCATAATTCAAACCTGCAAATAATTTCAACCTCTTTTCCTGTATTATTAGCTATTAAATTTTATTTAAGCTTGATCGGTTTTAAAGAGATGGGTGGGATAAAGTGAAGCTTCTAATTTTGCAGAGTGCTACAGTCTGGGGTTTTACATAGTAATATAGGGGGAGCAGATAGAGAGATGTGATACACACCTACACCTTTGCATATCAACCTCGAGAGGGGTCGGTATATTTTGCAGTGGTCGCTGACCAAAACAGTCCCTTCTGGACTTCAAATCAGCTAATCTCCTTGGGAGGGAACCGCCTATATTTTTTAGTTGGGATGGGCTTGGGGTTTTATTTTTTGGGAGGCGAAGGGTTCTTATCCCTGAACGGCAGTCCTCCTGACCTTAAGTTTAAGGCTATTTTCAGACTTGGCCAAACGTTTGATTTTTGTAATTATTGTTAGGATTTCCTCTCCCTCCCCCCTACACGAAAACTAAAATTGTGATTTAGATATTTGGTCCCAGCGGCCCTGCCTGTGCTCAGCAAATGGTTCCATGTCACTCGCTGCATCACAATATCGGCGCGGCGGCGCTCGGTGGCAGCTAATCCTCTGAGCCTGTTAATAAGCTTAGGAGCACGTTCATTGAAGACTGACGCGTTAGTCACAAACAGGGAGAAAATATCTACTGGGGGAAGCTGAATTGGTTTTAATCATCTGCTAATCACCAGTAATGAGACCTACTCTGGGGAAGAAAAGAAAAACAGATAGTCAGAGGGAGGTTTTGTTCTTCACAGCGGAGTAACAGGGAATGAGAGGGCAGCTGTTATTAGGAGAGAAAAGACGGAAAGAAAGGAGGGATTTGGCCAGACCAGATGAAACTTCTTCTGTGGCGCACTGTTTTGTTAGCTGAGTGTTTCTTTCATTCAGCCTCCAAAACTTCAGATCTGTCAGCTCCTCTGAAAGCCCCAGCCCACCTCTCCAAGCCGCCGGGGAGAAAAGGCGCCGCCACCGTAACCCGCAGCCCCCCGGCCCGGACCCCCGGGCCCCGCTGGCCCCTTCCCCGAGCCCTATGGCCCCAGGCGCGGCTCCTCCAGCTGCGGGACAGTGGCGGGCACGGCCAGCGGGGCCGGGAGCCGTGGGGCAGCCAGCTGGAGGTGGGGCTGCCTTTGCGGGGAGAGGGAAGGGGCCTTCCTGCCCACTCCTCGCCATCCGCCTCGCAAAGTTGGTCTTCAAGATGGCTACTGGGAATACAGCAAAGACAGGGACACCTCTGCGGCGGGTCGCGGGAGATTCTGGCTGGGGTGGGTGGCTCCGCTTCCCACCGGTGGCACCTGAGCGGAGCGTCTGCTTCGAGAATCAGGCATCACGCTCTGCAGGTGAAAGTCGAGCAATAGGCAAAGCTATGACGCTTAACAAGAAAAGCGATGACGGAACTATGTTCCGTGCGCTGTGCAGATCAGCATTCTTAATTCCAAGGTGCTGGTGCGAGGACCTTTGCAAGACACTGGATATGGCAGGTCACTCAGTTCCTTAACAGTAGGCCCTGCGTATCTCCTTCAGCTAGATATGTTCACTCTTTTTAAAATTTTAATTGGGTTTAATTTTTGGCTTATAACTGTGCATCTGGCTCAGAGAGAGGAAGAAAGCCCTTAGCTACATTTTAAAAAGTCCAATCTTGGATGAGCTCTTTAAGTGATTATAAAGTTGACTAAATGTAAAAGCTTTGCAAAGGCAGTAATTTCAGACACACTTCTGGCTGCTAAGACATGTCTATGTTTCATTTTCTGTATATTTTTAGGGAGCTTAAGTGGGGTGGGTAGCTCACTCATTGGAAAAAAAAAAGGAGGTTTTAAATGTCATGCTTCATTTGGCTGTATGGAAATGCTGACTATCAGATGTCCTGTCAGGAAATAAGATACACTGATATACAATGTGCAAACATTTTATTTTGAAGAACTCCTTCACAGTCTCACTTCATGGAAGTGAGTTGCCCAACTTAGTCACACAGCAAAGAGAAGTCTGCATCCTGATTTAGGTTTAATTTCTTGGTTTAGAGCTCATGGCAACAGGATATCTGAAAGGGAAAGCATGCCTCAGGTTTTTTTAATGTGGCTCCAGTAATTCTTATCATCACCATCAGGAAATGGGTCCCAGTACACCAGGATATGCAGACAACATTAACCGAGAGAAATTTTTTATCCTCCTCTTTATAGCTTGTTTATTAAAAGTGGAAGTCAGAACTATCTTTTACTGAGATTCATCACAGAGTCATGTTTCTGATTTTGGAGAAAGGCTCTCTAGAGATCTGGGAATAGGTGGTATCAGTGAAAAACAAAAGATCATCAGGCAGTTTTTTTATTATTTTTCAACAGAAAGACTTGAGAAGCTTTACATGCGAGGGCAGACAACACTTCTCTAAATGCCTGTTGTTATGATATGACCTTATTCTAGTGCCACCAAAAGCCCTTTCACTTACAATGAGAAGATAGAAACAGTTATTTTGTAAAGGAAACAAAATCAGGAAAATTTAAACTCCTTTTTCGGTGTCCTAAAAGAACTGATTCATGTGTTGCCATTTACTGCTGTTGAGTTACTGCTGGTTGTGCAGCTCACCTTGAATGAAGAATAGAACTGTTTCTTAAAAGCAGCTATTTATTTTGGGGACCATTATCTTCATTGGCTTCACACAGATAGCTTGAAAGGTCTCACAGAAAAAAAAAAGATGTTCAAGGTGTTCAAGGCAGAAAGAAACCTCTTGCCTGCCTGTTCAACAGCTCTAGGATTCTCAAGCCATAAACAGTTATGGATTGTCATGTACCCACTGATCTACAACAGGAAGACAATGTGCAGAAAGTGGTGTTGAGACCGAAAATGAACTTAGAAAAATGTTTTTCTATTCAAAATAAGACTATCAGAGATGCCAGACACAATCATAGTGACCTTATGTATACATTCCTTTCAATTTGGAAGCAACTTTCTGTTATAGTGAGCATGTCATCAAAGCCTTGAGGTAATGTTTAATTGCACTCTTTTTCTTTTCTTTTTCCACAAGTATATTCAGTATTGTACTGATGTTTTCTCAGTTAGTTCATCTGTCTCTGTATTTTATCTTTCTGTCTGTCAGGCTTATTAGCATATTTTGACAGATTAAAAGGCTAAGGTCAAACAAGCAAATCCCCAAAGAAATACTGCTAATTATTGTCATATGTTTTTTAAATACTTTTGCTTCTTCAAAGAATTTCATAAGGAACTAAATTCAACTTTGCAGTCTGTTTCTTTCATGAGCCCCTTCTCTCTTTAGCGTCACTTTTCCTAGTCACTCTCCAGTGCCCCTACCCTCACTAGGCAAGCAATTACCTACTTACAAAAATGCAAGACTGTGCTTCAGGTAAGTTACATTTTGTAGAAGTTACCTGCAGTACATACTGATGCACACACAATGAGTAGTGTTCAATGAACCAGCAAACATGGGTTTGGGTAGTTTTTCTGTTTCATGACATCTGGAGAAGTGAAAGACCCTTTTTATTGCTGACAAAGTGACACAGATCATCCTTCTTCCAGAATCCTGCTCAGGGGCAAGTGGGTGCTGCATATAACTGTGATCAACAAAGGGGGGGTCCTTCACACTCTAGCATTTTCCCCCCCTTTGTATGGTGAGGAGGATTGGTTATGATCTGGAGGTAGAGTCAGAAGGCCAATGAGCTGCATGTTAGTACCAGATGCAATACAGTTTTCTTTACCTTCAGCTGCTTAGAAGACAAAACAGAGCAGGCAGATGATCTGAGCATGAGTGAAAAGAAAATGTAAAAAACAAAACACGGAAGTCCAACATTCAGTAGGGAAGAATGATTGCAACCCCAGTCAGCTGAATACTTTCTGTGTTTGTTGTTGGCCAAGGTAAATAATAAGGTAGGAGTTCGTCAGATAAAGGAAGATATTGGCTTCTTGTGAGGATGAAACAACAGGTGGCTAAAATAAATAGAGGGGGAATGCTTCTGCAGCAAGATAAGCAACAAAACAATCCTAATTAGCTTAATGAGCAGACATGTATTTATCTTATGCCTCCACTTTTCTGTTAATTTCCAGACACTTCCATGCTTCAAGACTATATATCTGTTTTTTAAAGGATTAATTGTTAGACGAGTATGCAAAGGTAGCATTGCCAAACCTTGTTCATGGCAGGTAAATCATTACGTGGCCTAAGACAGTGTTCATTAGCAGCATTGTCAATCAAGTGGGAGTCTTGCCAGGGAATTGCTGATGATACAACAGGGTCAGAGACGAAGATATTCAGTCTCTATTCATCCATCAGATTTTTTTTTTTAAATCAATTTACAGCATGATAATTGAGTCAAGTTTATTGTGCTGCCCCTCAAACAATGTAGGATTTGGTGATTATAAATCTCTTGGTATTAAGACCACACAAAAAAGAGGAAGAGAGGAAGAGAGAAAAAAAGAGGAAGGAAGCAGGAGAGTTGGGGTAGGGTGGGGAGATGAAAACTAATTGCTAATGTAAATATTTTAAAAGGGGAAAGTTTCAAATGGAGAAGACCTGTCTTTAAGATCAGAAAAGTAGCTGAGAAATGAAGTCCTCAGTTAAAGAAATTCTTCACTAAAGTTGGAGGGTTAAATTGCCATTCATGTATCTGCATCATTTGAAATTATTCCACTGATAAAACCAATGTGTATCTTTCCCAGGGGAACAATACTGCCTTCAAAAGTATTGTTTCTTTCAGCCGTGTTAGAGAGCCCTTTTGTAAAACATTTTCCCCTTCATACATGCAATTGCGCCTGCCTGTGTGCACGTATGTGCATGTAAGGTCTGTGTGCTAACTAGGTCTCTGCATGAGAAGATAAAAAAAAAAAGAAAAAATTAGCGTGGAAGTGGAAAGTGAAAAGTCTCTTTCTAAGGCAGAAACAGAAGTGCTTTCTACAGGGAGGAAAGCCCTTTTCTATCAACCTGGGCATGGCTCTGATTTCCAGGGCAAATATTCAGTGCTGTATTTCCAGCCCAGGAAAAAGGGTTTGTAAGCCTCCCTCCCATGACCTGCACCCTTCTCACACTTATGCCAAAGAGTTAAAATAAGTGTCGTGTCCATCATGCACAGGCTTCCTCTAAACTGATGTTACTGGTAAACATGTGCTTGCATATCCACTTTCCTCAGTTTGCTGTTTGGCTGATTTCAGACACATGATAACTAGATCATTCCTAAGTTTTTGTATAATTATGTTTAAATATAATTTTGAGCAATTAAAATGAATGAGAGAGGAATTCATATGAAATCTGTCTCAAAATAAACCTATAAAAGTGTTGCATTCCAGGGTGATTTCTTAAACTCCCTTTCATACAGCAGTCGTGCTCATGAGCTCTCCTCTCAGACCCCCAACTCTTTACTGGGGCTCATCAGGCTGATGCTGAACATATTTAAATCCTCCCCATAAAAGGTTTAGTCTAAGTTGCTTCTCCAGTACTTGTTTGAACATTAAATATGCAAATAATCATCATTACACTTCCAACAATTACACATGTTTGCGAGCACCATGTCAAGTACTGGCAGCAGTGCAATCATTTGTAAAGACAAATATTCCATTCCAAGAGATGTCATGCTGCTTAGAAGATTTCTTTTTGTATTAGTAGCCACACTGCTGCTTCATAAAGTGTGCAAATGAACGTGACAGTGCTGCCAATAGCTGCCAGTTCCTTCCTCTCGGCAGAGCAGATGTCAATCAACCATCCCAAACAGACAAGGCCTCGGTACTGCTGCAGACATTAAACATGTAGGATGGAGAAGGGAGGGCACAAACAACACAGGCAGCACAGGGGCTCAGCATACTCCTCGCTCTCCCTCCTCCTTCTCTCCCTCAGCCTCTCTCCGTCTCTCTTTCTCTCTGAGGAGGCCCGAGGCCGTTGGAATATTTTAATTTCTGATTTCTGACTATATTATCATGTGTTTGTAACAGACGAATTGTAATTTGTAGCTCTGAGGTGATATGAAAAACTGCCTGCGACCGTAGGACAGATGCAGGCGTGTGTGGCAGACTTCTCTGCTCGCTGCTCTTGCGTCCTTCTCTCTCTCTCCTGCTCTTTATGTAGTTATGGATAATTGTCAGCATTCACTTTTATCACATCCAAAGTAGCAGCTTAGAGAAGATGCAACTTTAGTCAGGACTAATCTTGCCTCCTCCTGAAGTGGGAAAATCCCAAGTATTTCAGGGTCCTATTGATAACCCTTGTGCTTTTTTTTCCATAAAAGACAGATGACTCTGGCAAGCTTGGGAGACTGCAGATAATGGGATTGACTTGGTACTTAAATCTCAGTGAACCAAGACAGCATAAGTAATTAGTGAATTGGATCCATACTGGGGTGCTAATGATGGCTAATACTGCCCCACACCATTCTAAAACCCACAAGATACACATCCATCTAACTCAGATAAAACAGAGGGGACACTGCTTTTGCAGGCATCATTTATATCTTCCTTAGCACTGAATTTATGCCCTTTTAAAAAATAAATCTAATTTTCCTAGAGTGACATCTAGAAGAAGAAGTGACCGTTCTGTCAGAAGAGTTCATTATGATCACAAATACCTCTGGTGTTTTTAATTAAGAAAGGCTAATTAAGAGAAACTATGCATTTATCTTCTTATCTAGTTGTCAAGGGAAAAGTCACAAACACTTACTATATGGTGTTTGAATGGAAGAGGCAGTTCATATCTTTAATCTTTTTTTATATTTTACTTTTCGTTTTCAAATAGACTGAATCCTCACAAAGGAGAAAGTTCATTTAAAGGAAGTATTTCTTTTTTTGAAAACAGCACTCCAACTTTTATTAAGTGTAGTTCAACCTCATATGCCAATTTTCCTTCAGGTTAGTACAATTGTATACAAACTAACATTCTGCCTCATTTTTCTTTCCCCACAGAGTGATAGCATTTTATCAGGATAATTTAGATAAATGCCTTTCCATAGAGTTTGCTTATCCTTCCAGGAGCTGTGATCGACAAACAGCCACAAAAGATGAATGGCATCGTGTTTGGATCAAATGTATTCTCATCTAAAAGTAGAGAGGATTTCAAGGTGAGGGGAATGTCTATTTTCCTCAGATGTGATCGTCAGAGGGTGGTCCTTCCCCCCTCCGCTCCCTGTGCCCTCCAGTTTGTTACAGTGGCTGTGAGTTAGGATGTTTCTGCATGTGAGCGTGCGCATTGCACATATCCCTAAAACCAGGGACAGCTCAGTAGAAGATGTTTTGACTTAATCCAACAGTTTTAGCAAATAGTTTTATAGAGAGAACTGAAGACAGGGAGGAGGGGAGAGAATGACACACAGAAACGGGGAACTCAGGTACCCAGCTTTTGTGCTGTCAACTAAATTCTAAAGCCAGAAAACTCTTGCTTACTTCAGCTTTTTATGTGCAATTTATCCCATTGTTATGGGACTTTAGGACAGGTATAACTCCAGGAAGGCTTGGACTGTAGCATACAAAGGGTTAAGATGAAATATAACTGATTAAAAGCAAAAGTGTCTGCTGCCAGACACTAACTTTTCCCTTTCCTTTCCTTTCCTTTCCTTTCCTTTCCTTTCCTTTCCTTTCCTTTC
>NW_020897694.1:36952701-37002739 GCF_003984885.1 Neopelma chrysocephalum | reverse complement strand
TTTTTTTTTTTCATAAGGATTAAGATGAAATCTTTCTCTTTCTTGACTGTCAGAAGAGTCTTAATTCTGTGCTGGTTTTTTTGGCAAGTACCTCAGTAGGTGTGTGTGTGTGACCACAGTAGGAAATGCTTTTTAAGGAGAACTTCATATTCCATATTTGAGGAGAAAAAGCTGTTTAATGCAGGGGCTCTTCATAGTCCTTATAAATCTGTAACTGATTAGGAGGCATTCAGAGCTAATGTAGGATGAAAAGATGGGCAGATTGTGGGCCGAGAAGGCGGAAGCGGGGGTTGGTTTGGGGTAAGGATCTGAACTGGATTAGTACAAACCCAAGTTTTAGTTGGGATGGAGCTAAAGTGTTAGCCTCTAGGCAGACAGGCTGCCCTTCATCAGCTGAAATATTCTCACCTCTGTGACTCTTTCTGACTCTCAAAAAACCAGAGATTCCCCCTGAAAGTAGTGCTTTGCAAATTGAAGCTTTAACCTCATCCTTTCTATCTGGCCCACAGACCTATCTTTCTTTCTGCACACAAGAACTTTTAGCTTATGTAGTTGCTAGATCCATGTATTTCTAAAATGATAGACATTTTTATAATATTAATAAATCACACAGTCCTTCAAGTCTAAAACTGAACTCTGCCACCTCCCCAGCCCGGTTTCCATTTGCATTTCTGTTTAGCATCAATTTACCTGGCTGCTTCTAGCTTTTAGGACTTGTTGTAATAGTCAAAAAGAAAACAACTAAAAATCTTATTTTCACAGTGCAAGACCTGAAGTACTTTACCCTGAAGAAACCTAAAATATTTTAGTCCACATAAATAACCAGAATTCCCATTTTATTATTAACAACATTTACTGGGAAGCACTGCAGTGTGGGAGGGTAGACTAGGAGTATGAGAAATATTGTTAAGATGTGAGGATACATCTTCTGCAAAATTAGAATATCATTTGTTAAAGAAGCTCCCTTTTCTTATGTTTCTTACTGTAGCTGTTCACCTTCCGTGGATTTAGCTTTCGGAAGATCTTCGTTGTTTATCTTCCCAACAGCCTGCATTTCCCCTTGAATGTGATGAATACAGCTGCAGGATGCTGCATCACCAGTTCTGGGAGTTTATCAGATAGTGGGGGTCTTTAAAGAGTTTTCTGGTAGAAAAATAAATGCCTCCCTTCTTTTGACCTAATTTGCTCAAATATTTAGTAGTTACTCCCATTTCTGCTCTCCTCCCTAAAAATAGCCCTAGAAATTGCAGGCACTGATAGAAATAATAACATGATTGGACAATGGCATTTAAAATACTGCAATTCTCAATTTTTACTTCTGAAATATCACTCCCCATTTTTTCTCACTAATCAAGAGGACTTTGGCAAAAATCAGGAAAAAAAATGTAGAACTGATTTATTATTTATCCACTTACACCTAAGACTTTCAGATAGTATTAGCAGAATTACAGAGCCTGTAGTAAACAGTATGAAACCTCAAACACTTGGCTAAAAGCAGGTCCATATCCAAGATTATAGAAAAGGAAGGGTCATTTCTATGAAGATACTGACCTTTCCCAAACTAGGATCTGCCACACGTTTCTTTTTGTAATGTTTCAAAAGGAGGTCAGTTCATTCCCACATCCTTTCTAACAAGACTTTGAAAGTTACAGTAAAAAAAAAGCAAAAAGAAAAAATGTACAGAGTCCTTACATGAATATGAAGGCAGGATAGACTACATTAGTGAACTTCTTTTTGATGCTGAGGTGTGGAAGTCAAGATAGCACTCGTTTTTCCCACCCATTGGAAAAAATAGCATAAGCTGCTTGAGCATTTTCATATAAGGGGAGAAATATGGAAGAATGAATTCTGAATCACTCTTCCCTGCTATTAAATGCCCAGATTGTTGTTGTCTGCTGTGGGAGAGTTTGTAGAGCACATAGATAAGCAATGGAAGCAGAAAAGGTTTATATAAGAGGAAAGTGTAACCAGTAAATGTAAACAACTGCTTCATTCGACTTCTTATTTTCACTTTCCATGATTAAGCAAGCATGACAGAAAGACAGAAAGAAACTGGTCTTATTTTAAAGAAAGAAACTCAGAATACCATACTTTGCTTTTTACATCTTATACTAGATATCAGGATGCTGCTGAAAAAGTGCCAGAATTAAAAGTAATTCCCTCAACTTAAGCAAACAGTCCTGAAATCTGCCAGTTACTGGCATATATCCACTGGTTTGAAAGTTTGAAAGCAGGCTAAGAAAATTTAGGAGTAGTTTTTGTTTGTTTGTTCCTGACCACTGATAGCATGAGCTAGCAGCTGGTAGGAGAATAAAGGAAAATGTGTGTGTATTGGCAGCAGACAATTTATAACATGAAGCGATTATTCTCTCAGTCTTAAACATCAGAACTTGTGTCTTAAAAAAATAATAATTTGCTTGGACAATTTTACAACTGAGCATTTAGTTTTTCCCATTTTTCCTCCTTCAAAGATGTGTTGGAATTTGTAACCAACAAGATACATAATTTATCAATCTTGTACTATTTTTTTTTAACAGACGTTTTTCGATCTTGTGCGTTTTAAAGCTTATTGCAATCCTAGCTTGATAAACCTACATCTCCACCTAGTGGTTTCACAGAAAGGGGAAGCAATGTGAGCATCCAGATAGTTTGCAGTGCAACACCAGTGTGAATAAACTACGTTCTTTCTGAATGAAATATTTTAAAAGTTGTAATTAAATATACACACACATATATACATGTTAATTGAATGTTGAAATTTCATTGCCATATGCAATTATATAATGGCTCTTTTATTTCTTAGTGTTTCTTAATAATTTCAACTACTGACAGAAAAACAAAATTTTAGTGCAGCATTCGCTCATCCTGTATTTTCACTAACCCCCTAAACCATGCTTGGGCAGCACTGGAAGATTCCCATTTTTCCTATACCCATATCTCTGATGCAGAGTGTGACCAAAGGTGCAAACTAAGCACAAAACAACTAGCAAGACTTTGAAAATGCCCTGGGATCTCTCCTTTGCACAGTGATGTTTTTTATAACCCTCTGGTTCAGGATAACTTATATCTGCTGTGAGGAATTTTCAGGAAATCCATGAAGGTGAGTGTGTACATGTGCAAAATGAGTGTAGCTTAGGTACCAGAGCAAGAAAGATTCCAAAAGATTCCTGTCCTTTTCCCAAAAGATTAATATTGTATTTTCTTGACTTTCAAAAAGATTCTTTCTCCAATTGTTCTAAAAAAATTATGAAGGATATCTTTGAAAGATTATTCTTCAGAACAGAGGAAATTGGATTACTAAAAAAAGTGCCAACACAGTTGTTTACTGTCCCATACAATCACCTTAAACCATCCCAGCTAGAGCTACCTCAGTGTATAAAGAAGACTCCTTCAGGTACAAAAAGAAACTAATATCTTTCAGTACCAGCAAATCGATTCCTTTTAAAAAATAAAATATAGGCAGAAATGAAATTAGTCTCTCGATCCTGTCCAAAATATCTTATTTTTCTCAGCCATAGTTCTCATTTCTCTTTCATGTCTCTGCAGTGCCAGTCACTTCACACAGCAGTGAAAATCCTATTCTTTTAACAAAACATTCAATTCCATAGGACTATTCACAGTGCACAAAATTAAGCATGTGCCTAAACCTGTGCAAGACTGGATCCTTCACATGGACAGTAGATGTAGTGTTAATTAAATGCTACTTGTAATAAAATATATTAAAGTGATTGAAGCTGCTGTAGCTGCAGTGGGCCTAGAAAGTACAATAATCCTTCACTGTAATGTAGAATCCTCGTGTCAGAAACATGTACAGTACTCAGAAAGAGTATAATTAATGCACATTACCATACATACTCAGAGATAGAATATATGAAGAGGGTGCTTTGGGACATGGCTAAAATTTTTGTGACTTCAAATTAGGGAAATTTTGAAAATCTCCAGTTCAGCAATTTAAAATTATTCAGTGGTATCATAACGTTGCCCTAAAACCAAGAAAATGAGAAATAATGTGAAAATATGGGTTTATTTCATTAATTAGCTATTCAAGCCTTAAATATTGTTTTCCACAAATACAATAAGTATTGATTTTCTTAGCTAATTAAGAATGGATTGTTGCCCACAAATAATCAAGCTAAATATTTAGTCTTGTACAGTTAAATGAAAAGCTAGATGCTTATTTCAAAGATGGGTAGCATGTGAAGGTCATTAGAGAGTCCAAGGTCAGTACTGAGACATTCTGCTGAAGAGCAAGGAGGAATTATTTTGGAGAAGGAGGGACATTTTGGGTGGCTCAACTTGAGAACTGTTGCTATCTGAGATAGTCACTGAAATTCAGAGGTGAAAATTGGAGGTGAAAACGAAGCTCATTTTTTCCTGTAGAGAGAGTTCACCCTTCTCTTGGACAGTGAGACCTGCAGGGCACTGTCAGTCAGCACAGTGAATTTATCAGCAAGAGACCCTGGCTGGGCTTGCCCTGAGCTCTGGTGCCTTGCTGGGCTCCTTCTGAGCAGTTAGAAACAGTGTCCTTTTATGCATGCTATATCTGACACATGCATGTCACAGATGGATATCAAGTACTCTTGACAGAGCCCAGTTAGAAGCTGTTTGGGCAGACAACACAAGTGCTGCAAAACTCTGGATTAGCTTTTAGGCAGAAAACTGGAGCTGGTTGAATAACATGAAGGAAAGATGGCAAAACCCCCACACCTCATTTCCTTGTTACTTTAGCTGACCTCTGACTTCTTTACATTTCAGAATTAGATAAAAAATGTAGGCAATGTAACTTGGCAGAACAAAAAACAAGTGACAGTGTTGGTAATTTCCCCCCCAGTTTATGTGAAGCCTGAAAAGTGGAAATTCAGCCTCTTCAGGAAGAAGATAAGGTCGGAGTCTACCTGGGTTTGCACAGTCTTGTTTGATAATTGTTGGTTGTGCCCTGTCCAGCTGTTTAAATCCATGCCAACTACCTGAGTTCTTTGGGTAATCTAAGCAGTCGATTAAAAAGCTCAGTATGATTGAGCACTCTTCATTGGCTGTCACAGCAATAAAAGGGCTGTAAGTGTTGGTTTAATGATATATGTAAGAGGATGACGTATCTAGTGTTGCTACTCAAAAGATATTTTTGCTTCTCCTCAGAGTAAAATTCATAGTCTTACAATAAAGGTAGCTCTAACAGAAACTAGAAAATCACTTTTTCAGGAAAAAAACCCAAAAAAATTTGTGGCATTTGACAAAAAATCATGTGACTGTTTAGGAAAACTGCAGGCTCCACAAACATTCTGGAAAAAAAAAGATTCAAAATAGCAAATTTGCCTAAGTCCAGAGAGTTGCAAATATTTTAACCACTGTAGATTTCTCACCAATTAAGGAGATTATTCATTAACTGCATCTTCAAGAGAATTATGTAAAACTCAGTGATCCTGATAGGTCCTCTCCAACTTAGTATATTCTTTGAAACATAAACAGTTTACAGAACTAAATACAAAATAACAGTCTTCATATCACATTGTCTTTGACCTAAAAGGAAGAGCAATTGTGAGCATGGTTTAACAAAGTTTTGCTTTCCAGGCTATTGAGCTCACGCATGGTGATGTGTGTGCTATGTTCATGAATAACTGCTAAGGCTTTCAATGAAATATTGAGTATCACAAAGTATTTATCAAACAGGTACAATTAAGTTCACGTGATGAAACTTAAATTATTTTACTGTAATACAGCGGATGGATAAAAAACAAACATACAAATACCCCCCCCCCAAAATTTTACACGATTCTCTGTACCTTTACAGATCAAGGAAACATGCAACACCTCACAGCTGTTGCATAACATAGCTGGAAACTTTCTTGTGTTCTCATCATGTGTTCTCTCTTGTGTGCTAGGATGCTAGGACTGGTTTTCTCCATATTCAGTTTAATTTTCAGGGATTGAAATAAGCACACAGTCTGGATGAGTCATTATTTCTAAAACACTTGGGCTAATAGGTAGAAAGACCATCACATAAAGTAAGTTCTTCACTTACAGACATATATTTTATCACAGTTTTAATAGTATGAACTGATATAAATTCTAATATTGTAACTAATATATAAACTCTAGCTTAAATATATAAACTCTCGTCTTAAACTCATTTTGCATTTTTCTTCTTTCCCTAGTCCCACTGATTAAATTTTTATCATGTTATTTCTCCTTCTTTGGAGGGTAGTAGCGGAGATGACAGAGGATGGCACGTTTTCGAATATAAGCCAAGATTTCTCATATCCATGTCAATTTTAATGTAATTTTACCTAAGTGTTCCTGGAAGTCCCTACGTACTATGAAGCATTTCCTTCAAAAAACAGAAATCCAGACTTCCTTCAGTCACACGGGAAATGACCTACATAGTATCTAAGCACTTATGTGAGCAGCACAGCACTCCAGAATGGCTTGTCTAAGCCACCTGGTGGGAAACTGCAACTTTTCTTCAGCCTTTTCTTCCTATTTCTGGGTTTTTTTTTTCAACCACTCTCACCCCCTGCCAAAAAAAGGATCCAGATATGCTTCAGTTTTGTTCTTTAAACAAAAATAAAAACAACAAAAAACACACAGACAACACAACCCCTACACATATACCCTATCTTTCATCTCTTTGTGAATACTTCATTGGTCTGTATTCTGGGTACATCTAATATTGCTACATTAAGACTTCTCCACATAGTGAGCAGGACAAACTAAAAAAAAAATAAAAGTACATGGGGGAGAAACAGGTGTTTGTAATCTTAGTTGAATTGAAGTCCAAGATGATATTTATCTTGTGATTTCAGTAGAGCAGGTATTTCGTTGTAAATGATGACAAAACCATTTGACTAATTTAATTGGTACACAGATTTGGAGCCATATAAAATGTTTTCCTTATTTGTGGTAAACATATATATATGTATGCATATATACACTTATATATATATTGGCGAGTAACTTAGAGAAGAAGAGAATATATACAAAATCACCTAGAGAAACATTAAATGATATTAGCAAATACAAGTCACTGATGTGTCTCCCTTGTGTAAAATCAAAGTTGCAGAGGAAGAGAAGGAGAAGAGCATGCCAGGAAATCTCCACAGAGAACACAGAGTAAATGTATAAAGATAAGACCAAAAAAAACCCCAAAAAACAAACCCACAAAAAACCACCAACCACAACAACAACAAAAACAAACAAACAAACAAAACAAACCCCAAAACAAAAACAAAATAAAAACAAACAAAAAACCAAACAAACAAACAAAAAAAAACAGATAAAACCCAGACAGAAGTCAGATGTAACATTTATTAGGTAAGCTCATATGCAAAATAGTTTTCACAGTTAAACGAGGCAAGGTGATATTAACATCTATGAGCATCCACTGTACTGTTTTTTCTGCATTTATGCAGAAAAAAAATAATGCATATATTCAATCTGATGTAAAGGTTTAGCTTTAAACCTGCTAACAGTAACTATATGTTTAGTACAAATAATTGTGATTCAGAGCTGAAGTCCTGCAACATAGTCCAGACCATGTTTTTGTAGGGGCTGCCAGAATTTGCTTCAGATTTAAAGGTATTGCCCAGGTTTCAGTCCATCATTTAGTGAGGAGATGATGAAGCCTTCAGTTGCAAACATAGAGATTCTCTTCCTTTTTGGCCTTAGTGATTTTCTGCATCATTAATAGATAAACTTGCAATGGTTTTGTGTTATGAAACAGTTTCTACATTGTACTTGTCTGCTGTAGTTCAGCATTTATAATGCTCTAGGGCAGCATCTAGTGCAGTTGATTTTATATGAACTCTCATGAGATTTTTAAACTTCATCTATGTGTAAAGTTCACAGGCTTTGTCTTCCACAGCTGCTGCAAAGACTCACAAAACCATGTAGACAACAAGGTTGGTTCCCCCCAGATCTGACAGCTGGTGGTCCTCAGATGGATCAGTCCTGAAACCTGGGGAAAGCCAAGCTGGAAAGCTGAGCTGGAAAGACTTAAGTGTCTTCAATAATACACTAGTAGGGCTTTTGAAAGCCTTGAACTCCACAGGATTTTCTGCCAAGGATTTTCTGTGAGTTTAGCACAGTTTGAAGTATATGGTTTCCAGGAGTCACAACCTCCACAGACTGTGTCAGCCAGGCTTCTGGGAGGCTTCTCATGTGACTACAGCATGTGTGACTTGTGGGATGCCTGTCCCCAGACCTAGTGCAGAAGGGCTGAGTCCCCTAACACTATCCAGCTGGAGAATGCTCTCTTCTGTTCACTACCCAGCCTTGACCCTGAGACCTGCTATCTTTGCTTAAGCAAAAGCTGCTCAGTTTTTCCATTTAGAAAAGGGGAAAGTATGGCTTTTTTCCTCTTCAGTTTCAGTGGTTTGAGGTAAAGTCACCAGTAGGACAATTCTGTAGGTTTTGATAACACATCGTTATTTTCTAAGAAAATGGTAAGGTTGTTGGAAGCACCTGTTAATGTTCTCATACCGGTGACCCATATTTTTACACAAATACACAACTGCTCTATAGCTACAAAAATGTAACAATAGGTTGTGATTTATAGCAGCAAAAACATTAGGAACACCCAGTAATTTTCTTGGTTGCTAACTGCTACTTTCCTTACAGACATATGCTTATAGCACCAAGTTAGAGGTTAGATCTCTAAAACAGACAAAAGAGCCCAGATGGGTGAGTGGTACACAACAGCTACCAATATTGCTGTTTACCTGTGGAGGCCATCTTTGAAATACAGGCCAAATCATGAATGAATCTTGCTGAGGGATCTTTGGCTGTTAAGCTAAGCTGTAGTGGATAGTTACAGGGAACATAAAATTAATTTCAAAAATTATTAAGTAGTTTAGAAAAGGCTGCCCCTGCAGAAGAAGATGAAGAGGTGAAGTAAAACAGGAGTTTATTCATACGAGCTCTTCTTGGAAAGTTTAACCTTTAAATATACCTGGCCTGAAGGTATCTGACAAACGAGCTCAGTGGGCTTAGGTCATACTTATTCCTTCCACTAAAATGGACTAAACAAAGGCAAGTTTGTGAGGGTCATTACTGACTTGCTTCCAGTGCTTCTTCAACAGCGCTTTCCTGTCCAGTGGACACTAACAGAGCTGGTAAATCTTATTTGAGGTCCCCTTGCTCTGTCTAGTTATAATAATTCACTAACTAAATTTCTTTCTAGGAATAAA
Source organism: Neopelma chrysocephalum (assembly GCF_003984885.1). Taxonomy (NCBI): domain Eukaryota; kingdom Metazoa; phylum Chordata; class Aves; order Passeriformes; family Pipridae; genus Neopelma; species Neopelma chrysocephalum. The sequence continues at coordinate 36,993,557 of NW_020897694.1, read as the reverse complement.
GCTCTTGATAAAGATTTGCCCTACCCATACCCATTTTTTTTATTTTCTTTTTTTCATTTATATACAGTGTACCAAATTTGGCTGTGACTGATTTGCTTCTTCTCTACAACCTGGCAGAAGAAAATTTTTATGTGTTAACTTTCACCATGCTAGAAATGCCAGGGGAGCAATGCACAATCTGATAAAGTCCTCTTCAGGAAAATTGGGGATTTTCCATTTTTTGAAAATTCAAATCATCTCAAGTCAGGATGTCTTTTCAGAAGATATGCTCCAGCGTTAATTGGGGTGCTCAGTCTAGGGTAAATGGGTGAAATTTAAGGGCCAGCAATATATAAACAGTTTTTCTCAATAATCTCACAATCTCTTCAACTCTATGCATTTAAAATGAAGAATCTTGCAGTGTGCAGCCTGCAATATGGTAAGTATTCCTGGAACATGGGCAAGGCATTTATACCCAGTAAGTAACTCTACATCACTTGCACAGTGAATTATTTACACTCTTCATAAAATACAGTATAATTGAGTGCAAGTGCAGATTAACAGGGTACAAGAACATGGATGGTTTCTCCAATGTTGTTTCAAAACTATTGTGCAGTGGCTGAGATTTGTGCTCTGTGAGCCTTAACGCCTCACTTTCTGCAGTCCAAACCTATAGCCCTGTGATGTCAGAGTGACTCTTCAATCCCTCTTCTGAAAGAGTCTTTGAAGGAAAGACAAGACAGATCCTTAGAATCATGGTCTGAGTAAAAGCTTTGCCATCAGAACTGTTAGAAATGCCTCTGCTTTGCCCAGAAGTTTGAAAACACAAAGATGAAAAGGCTAAAAAGTATGAAAGAAAGTGTGAGGCAACAATAACATTAGGTAAGAGAAGATAGAATGATGAGTGGTTTGAGAGCAGATAATACCTCATTTGGCTTTCTACAAAAGTGTATATTACACAAGGAAAGATTACCATCCATTTTATTCTTTACCTTTACATCTCCATGTTGCCTAGACCTATGATGAACATCATTTTGGTGGGAAACACTTGGGAGCTGCATTGTGCCTGTCACAATATGTCAAGTCAAACATATGAGCTGAAAAAGTGCCTTGGTTTTGCTCAATTAGTACTGTTTGCTTTGTGGACCTCCTATTAGCAAGTATAAATTTGTACAGTTGTCACCATTTAAAAATCAATATTTGCCAAGGGTTATCACATCATCAAGCCTAGGACACTAAGTAGTTCCTTAAACTTTGAGCAGAAAATAATACTGCGATCTGGTAAATATTTAACACACGTATCATTTTATGGTAACCACTACTTTTGATACAGGTGTTCATTACCTCCTTCTAGCTAAACCTTCCATTAAATTACGTTGCACTGAACTTAGGCTTCACTTGAGCCAGATTGCAGTTAAAGGAACTGAGAAGAAGAATATAGTTAAACAGACTATAATGAATATCATGAAAATAATTGTAATGAATAATCACTTTGATTTTTTGCTGTCCTCTCATCACAAAGCGTATAATTCAGCATGGATTCTCTGTGGAAATACTGAATTTATGGTTAAAATATATCAAGGTAAAAGTAACTCAAGGTTCCTTTTGCCTTTGTATGTAATAGGAAATTTTCTGTTTGGCAAGGAGGGCTCCCTAGTAGCTAGCTACACTGTCCAGTTACTTTCAATCTAACCACCCTTCCTTTCATGTGTAAGTAACAGATGTTTAAGACATAAGAAATTAGATAGACTGTGATTACTGAGAAACAACTTAATTTCAATTCATTACTTGATGTTCTCATTCACTTGTTTCGAAAATGACAGTAGTTAGTAGGGTTGTTGGTTTTTTTAATTGACACATTTTATGTTTAACAATCAACTTTAACTTAACCTATGCACACCTCTAATTTTGAAACACATCATTTGCAAGCTAATATGTCACTTCTTCATCGTAAATTGGAATTATTTCCAAAATGGCTTCACTTTAATTACATGTATGTCTAGAACTTAGCCAGCTTGTTTTCATGTAGGCTACAGGAAGAGGTAAGGAGAAAGAAGGGAACAATAGTTTTGTTTTTCTACCTTTCCCAAAACCAAATCTATTCCCTCCCAGTTTTCTAAAAAAGAGGTATTTCAAATGAGCTAGAGGGAGGGCTTGGCAGGGGAGAGATTAGGTTTGGGTTTTTCTAGTGGAAAGGAATAGGCATGATTAAGAAACTATCTTGGATAGCTCATTAGCTTTCAAATATTGCATGTGTTTGGCTGATAAAGGTAATAATGTTCACACAAGTACTGTAAGGCATTTGACTTTGTACCTCACAAAATTTTGATTAAGAAAGTAAAACAATAATAAACTTAACATGGTGTATCTTGAATAGCTTAAAAAGTATGAGTTTTTCTTGTAATTGCAAACAGGAAATTCTCATAGAAATTATGTTTTCTTAGTCAGGTCTTCAGGGATCAGTTTTTAATGCCATGCTGTGAAATGTTTGTATTGCTGCAGAGGAAAAGACTTAGACTAGGTGTGTGAAAGAACTTTCTGAAATATAGTACAGTTAACTGTTACAAAGAGCATACCTAGGAAAACTATAGTTTCTTAATATAGATTTTTAAGAATTGATTAAGTAATATGTTGGGTCTATGTAGGTTCACTTGCATCTGATTTCTAGTAGGGATATGGTCTAGATTCCTCCAGAACCACATGATTTGAAGACAAAGTGATCACTGATAAAATTTGAGGATGGTCAGGAAACTGTACCAGGGATAAATAAAAAGAGAGTAGACTGCTGAAACAATGCCAGCTGAATCACTCTCCTGATAACTCACATATAAGCAAGCAACACACTGTTGGAGCATAGTCACAACAACGGGGAAGTGGGGAGAGAAGGGGACAAGAGGGAGCATAAAACTCACCATCTTATAGCTGTATGTTAACATTATATCACAGAACCTCTGTCACCAGTTCTGATCTTCCCAGTCCAGAGAAAAGTCATCAGAAATGCTTTATAATTTGCCTTTGCAATAACTGACCTCAACAAAGTATGCCTTTACAGTTAATGTCAGGCAATGTTTGCAGGGACGAGTATTATTTTTTTATGTCTAACTCATGTCATTGGAAAAAACCCATATGAGCTGTTAGGTACACAAGCCCTAAATCTCCTCTTTTTTCCTCAACTGTATCAATCTGTCTTGTAAAAAATACTACTAGGCCTTATGAAGTCTGGGGTTTTTTATACCCTCTGGCCATTATAACTGTAACTATAACAACCCCACTGTAGTCATAAATTGAAACAAGTTATGCTTTCTATCAGTGACAGGAATTAATCATGGCTAGGCTTCGCGAACGAAGATTTGGGAAGGGCTCTACCCACCTTTCTTGCAAGCGCGTTGGTGGCTAAAAAGGCCAATACAAGAAAGGCATGTCCGGTTGCAAAAGACACAGCAGAAAGACTCCTTAGATGGTATATTCTGCAAGGCACGATTCTTTCTGCGTTGTCTTTTCTCCTCAAGAGTGATCCTGCGTGCTTTCTCAAAAGCATCAGCAGCATTATAAATGGTTTGTCTCCAGGTCTCCCGATTGGAGGCCAGAGTAGACCAGTTATGGTGATCAATATGCCCAAGGCTGAGTTGTTGCTTCAGGGAGTCCTTGTATCTTTTCTTTGGGGCTCCTCTCTTGCGGCAGCCAGTGGCAAGTTCACCATAGAGCAAGATCTTAGGGAGGTGGTGGTCCTTCATCCTAGAGACGTGCCCTGCCCAACGCAGCTGTGTTCTCAGCAACATGGCCTCAATACTTGTGATTGCTGCCTGTTCAAGAACAGATGTATTGGTCACATAACCTGACCAGTGGATGTTTAGGATTGTGCGGAGGCAGCGTTGATGGAAGCGTTCTAGAAGACGCAGGTGGTGGCGGTAGATGACCCATGATTTGGAGCCATATAAAAGAGTAGACAGCACTATGGCTCTGTAAACACTGATCTTGGTACTTTTCTTCAAGTGTTTATTTCGTCAGACTCTTTTATGAAGCTTTCCAAAAGCACTATATGCCTTTGCTAACCTGTTATCTATCTCCCCGTCAATCTTACCATCCGAGGAGATGAGGCTGCCTAGGTAATTAAACTGTTGGACTGATTTGAGTTCTGACTGGCCGATGGTGATGTGGGGATGATGGGGGACTTCCTGAGGTGCAGGTTGATGGAGAACTTCAGTCTTCTTTAAACTGACTTCCAGCCCAAAAAGCTCAGCAGCGTCTGCAAAGCAGGATGTTAAACACTGCAGGGCTGCTTCTGTGTGGGCAACAAGGGCGGCGTCATCAGCGTAAAGCAGCTCCCGGACAAGATGGTTTAGGGTCTTGGTGTGGGCCTTCAGTCACCTTAGGTTGAATAGGCTTCCATCAGTACGATATCGTATGTAGATACCGTCCTGATCATCGAGGTCTGCCGTGGCCCTTTGGAGCATCATGCTGAAAAAGACTGTGAATAGGGTAGGAGCGAGAACGCAGCCTTGTTTCACACCATTCTTTATTAGAAAGGGCTCAGAAAGTGTATTGCCATATCTGACTTGGCCGTGCTGATCCTCATGAAGTGAGATGATCATTTTAAGGAACTTGGGGGGACAACCTAAACGTTCCAAAATCTGCCAAAGACCTTTTCTGCTCACAGTATCGAAAGCCTTGGTGAGGTCGACAAAGGTTACATAGAGACCTCTGTTCTGTTCCCTACACTTCTCTTGCAGTTGTCTGAGAACAAATATCATGTCTGTGGTGCTCCTGTTGGCTCTGAAGCCACACTGACTTTCAGGTAGAATTCCTTCTGCTATAGCGGGTATTAGTCTGTTCAGGAGTATTCTTGCCAGGATTTTGCCAGCAATGGAGAGCAGAGTAATACCACGGTAATTTGAACAGTCTGATTTAGTACCTTTCTTCTTATACAAGGTGATGATGACTGCATCACGAAGGTCTGAAGGTAGTTCGCCTAGTTCCCAACAGCGCACCACAAACTCATGAAATTTAGCATGGAGTGCAAGGCCCCCATGTTTCCAGACTTCAGGTGGAATTCCATCAACCCCAGCTGCCTTGCCGATTTTCACCTGCTGTATGGCCTTGAGGGTTTCTCCTAAAGTGAGGGCAGTATCCAATTCGAATTTCACCGGTTGTTATGTGATGGACTGAATTGCTGAGTCTTATACTACACGGTTGGTACTGAAAAGAGTCTGAAAGTGTTCAGACCATCTATTCAGAATGGAGGTTTTATCTGTCAGAAGCGTTTGACCATCTGCGCTGAGTAATGGGCTTTGGACTTGGTATGTAGGCCCGTATGCTGTTTTCAGGGCCTCATAGAATCCTTTGTGATCCCCTGTATCTGCACATAGTTGAGTTTTTGCAGCTAGATCGGTCCACCACTTGTTCTGGATGTCACGGAGTTTCTGTTGGAGCTTGCTGCATGCAAGACGAAAGGCTGTTTTTCTTGCGTGACAGGATGGCAGTGCAAGGTGTGCTTGGTGGGCAGTTCTCTTCTTCCTCAACAAGTCCTGGATTTCTTGATTGTTTTCATCGAACCAGTCCTTGTTCTTCTTGAGGGAGAACCCTAAGGATTCTTCAGAGGATTGCAGGATGCAGCTTTTAATATGATGCCAAATTGTTTCAGGGGAGGAAACTGCAGAACCTGTGGAATGGTTTTGGAGCCTAGTTTGAAGGTTTGCCTGGAATCTTTCTCTTACTGTGGCTGATTGGAGATCGTTAACTTGGAGTCTTCTCCTTTTAATTCCTGTCACTTGCAGTGACAGGAATTAAGTCCCAAACAAAGTGCTAACACATGTAATAGACTCCCCATCAGAAAAAAAAAATTAATACAAGATAGATATTTTTAATAAATTATGTATATGCAAGAGGAGCTGAGATTTGGAGGTAAACCAAAGAGTTTGGTTTTTGTTAAATGGGAGGTAAAAGAATGGATGAATCCAGTTATTCTATTTGGTTTCATAATCTATGAATTTAGAGCATCGTAATTTAATACCAGGAGCTGCACTGAAAAAAAAAGTTGAGTAGAACAGTTCTAAACACATTCTTATTTCTAGTTTATTATTCTAAATTTGAGGCTGCTACATCTCTCACTTTTTATTCTATGTTCACCTTACAAAAAGCTCCACAGAATGAGAGTCAGGCCAGGCCAGTATAGACAGGCTTTTAAGCAATCTCCTCAAGCACCACAAATCTATGTTCAAAACTTACGGTTTATCACATGTTAAGCCTACCCAGATGGTAGGTGATACTCTGGTATTAACAATCCATGTCCATTTCCACTTCCTTCTCTATAGAAAATTGCCAGCAAGTCTCCCTGGTGGTCTTTTAAAAGTAAAGGAATTCGTATATATACAAGTGTACTCCACATATATTACAGTATCTTGTGCTGAACTAAAAAACAGGCTCGTAGTAATTTAGAATCTGAAATATGTAACAGAACACAGCTTCAAATGTTATGAAATTGTGCTATTTGCAAGTACTTTCCCTAACTACCTGTGGCAGTCCCAGGATCTTGAAAACAGGACTTGGAAAAAGACAAGTGGTTTATCTGCCTGCCTATGAGAGCTGAAGTGATGGGGCTTTATGTGAACAAATGCAGGACTCTTCTCTCCTTGTAGCAGCACAGGCATTGCTACAGCTCCAGTTCACAGTGCTATGAGCTGCACACCCAGAACAAACACATCAAATTTATGGACTGGGGAACCTGGAGACTTTTAGTATACATACCAGACACCAGAAATAAGGATGGAGTTGCAGAACAGACTAAACTGGCAAGGAGATGTAGTCGTAGTTAGTTTTCCAGTGGTTATAACAAAATACGTAGCTAGAGAAATCCCAGCCTTGCAGGAACTAGGAAAACTGTGGGTTTACACCTTTAAAGATTACTTGCAGATCATAAGGGCTGCCTTTCAATTTTTCCAGAGGTTTCCCAGCTTTCAATAGGTCCCAGCAGAAAGTACCTCAGCTCTCTGCTTCCCCGTTGCATTGTTTGATTGCAAACACCTTTCCCTTCCCTGTCCTTCCCCTATGAACACCTGCATGCCTGTGGGGGCAAGGCCTGGGATCCCAGACTTTGTCCCAGGAGAGGAAGACCAAGATGTGAGGCAACAGACGTTCACGATGCACTGCACAGCTCTGCAGTTTAGATGGGGTGGAAATGATACCATCTCAGAGCAGGAGCTAGCAGAGCTGTGTGAAACTGAGGTTTCAGTAACTCAGGAGTCTCCAGTCTTTTATTTCATCCTTCTTTGGCACTCTGTCCATCGCTTAACAGCAAGACGAGACCTGAAACCTTGTTTAACCCTTGGACATGTTACCAAAGTCTTGCCAAGCTACTTCCTTCTGAAAATCTTTTTTTTTTCCTCCTATTTTAATTGCCTAATTCCACCCAGCAGTTTTCTCCTTTTCGTTGTTACCATGAGTAAACCATTTGGGACTTAAAAGTCCTTCAGATGTCTGACTCAACTGCATGTTACCTAGAACCTTGAAAACCTCTGGACTGTTTCAAGTCACCTCTTCCTCAGGTCTGTCTCCTCCTCTACAGCACAAGCAGTTGACCCTTGCTGGCATCAGCCTGAGCATTTAGCAGGAGGAACCACCTGCAATGGCCCGATAGGTAGCTTGGGGAAGCTCATTTAGATGTCTAACTTGAGAAGGATAGGACAATTAAGTATCAGAATTAGGAGTATTTCCATCCTTTTTATTTAGCCAGAGAAAGAAGTAGATCCCTGTAGTGGGTTGACCCTGGTCAGATGCCAGGTGCCCACTAAAGCCGCTCTCTCACTCCCCTCTGCAACTGGACAGAGGAGAGAAAAAAAAACAACAAAGGATTCATGAGTTGAGATAAGAGCTGGGGGAAGTGACTTACTGATCATCATCATGGACAAAATAGACTCAAAGTGGGGATATTGCTTAAATTTATAACTAACAGAATCAGAGCAAAAGAGTGAGAAGTAAAATAATCTTAAATACACCTTCCCCCTACCCCTTCTTCCTTCCAAACTCTACCTGCTCTCCCCCAGTGGTGCAAGGAGATGGAGAATGGAGGTTACGGTCAGTTGTTTTTTCTGGCGCTGCTCAGGGAAAGGAGTCCTTCCCCTGCTCCCGTGGGGTCCCTCACACTGGAGACAGTCCTTCACGAACCTCTCCGGCATGAGTCCATCCCGTGAGCAATCGTTCTTCACAAACTGCTGTCCCATGGGTCACTTCTCCATGGGGTTCAGTCCTTCACAAATGAGCTGTACCGGCGTGGGTCCCCCAGAGGGGCCACAAATCCTACCCAGGAAAAGCCTGCTCCAGTGTGGGCTCTTCTCTCCACAGGCTGCAGGTTCCTGACAGGATCCTGCTCCATGTGGGCCTCCCACAGGGTCACAGGGTCCTTCAGACATCCATCTGCTCCAGCATGGGCTTCTCCATGGGCTGCAGGTGGGTCTCTGCACCCCGATGGTCCTCCATGGGCTGTAGGGGCACAGCTGCTCCACCATGGTCTGCACCACGGGCTGCAGGGGCCTCAGCTCTGGCACCTGGAGCACTCCTCTCCCTCCTTCTGCACTGACCTTGGTGTCTACTTTGTTGTTCCCATGTTCTCACTCTGCTCTTCCCTGGCTGGAATTTTCATCTGTGCAACAACCTTCTGTTCTTAAATACGTTATCACAGAGGCGTTACTATTGCTCAAATTGGTTTGGTCTTGGCCAGCGACAGGAAGCCCATCCTGGAGCTGGTTGGCATTGGCTCCACGAGACAGGGAAAGCTTCTAGCAGCTTCTAATAGGAGCTGCCACTGTAGACCCCCCACTACCAAAACCTACCCACAGAAACTCACTACAATCCCCTAAGTTCAGTTCCTTGCAGAATCTATTTCTCCTCACTGAAATATGGAAACTGAGGGAAGTTTGCAGTTCAGTTCTGAAGGTGTGTATTAAGCCCCTGCCGCCAAGCAGTATGATTATCCTGCCTGCCTTCTTCCACAGTTCATACATCCCGTACAAGTTCAGGCACCCATAAACATTAGTGGATATAACAAGGGGTTTTCTTGCATAGCTAAGTGCCTTCACTGGTGCATTTTTCTCTCTGAGCTGAAAGCATGCCATGGCATTCAGAGATCATTACAGGGTGCAATGTGTTGTTACCCCATGCTAGCAAAACAGAGGTGCAGACTTTTGTAACACTGTCTCTTTTTTTGCACACACTTATCCTCTGTGGAGAATTTTCATTGCATCTGCTATTGGCAGTGTCTTGCTTTACGAGGTGCACAAAGTGCAGAAAGCCTGTGAGTAGTCGGCAGCTTAAGTGGCATAGAAAGTTTTTCAGCTGCCTGTTGCTGGAAGCTCAGCAGCCCTCACAGGGTTAACCCATAAGTGGGCAGGGTTAACCCATAAGTGGGCTTCTGTCGTGTCTTGACACAAATCGGAACTTTGCCAAAGAGCATTAATTAAATTTCATGCTTTCCATCAGACTTATTACCCTACCAGCTCCCATACTGACATGGGCTATTATTATTGTTATTACTTTACAGTTAGTGTGTTGTTCCCTAACCACCATTAAATAAGACTGGAGAATGTTCCTGAGTTAATACCTTAAGACTAGGCTAAACTATACAAAGCACTGAGAATTGTAGACAAAATATTTATTTAGGGGTCAAAGTACTTTTGCTATGTTAAATTTTTTAGGGATATGCTTCTTCCCAGCTGTGTCTTAATTTTTCTAGACTTGAGGAATGCCTTGATCTATGTCAGCATTTCAGAAAGGGGAGGTATACTTTTAGGGGAAAAGAAAATGAAGTGATTACTACAAGAAAATGTGCAGTAAAATATTTCTGAAATGTTTAGAGGAAAACAAACTGTTGAAAATATGCAAATTTACCCAATTCTTACCTTAGATTTATATGATTTTTTCAGTTACTGTTTAAACATTATGTCATTAATTCAGTGCAGCTATGTGAACCTGTTAGGATCTGCTACCATGGATTGTTTAGCCTGATGATGGATCTCAGAGAGTAAGACTGTAAATAGGAATGTACACTTGTTCAGACCTTTGCAGTGCAACCTGTGAGAGCATCCTCATGGTAGGTGATAGAAGTCGCTGGGAGAGATCACAGCACTGTGCTGAGATCAAGTAAACATCATTCAAATCCCTGCTTCCCGTCACATGAAAGCATATTGGAACAGATGTACCAAACTGTCCAGTATTTATAGACTTTAGTAATATGGAGTGTTCATTAAAGACTGTCTGCTTTAGGACTCTTACCCTGTGCTGCTTTCAAGCTCTGTGTGGAAAATTGTCCTACTTTTCTTTTGTTGGGTTGTGCAAAAATCAACTTGCATTTTGCCTTGGGAAAGAAGCTGGATTTCTATTTGCTTAGCCCTAAGACTTGTGCAGAGAAAGCAAGTTTGTCATGTATCTGTCATGACATTATCTAGATAATTCCTTTTGATAAGCAGTATCATTTTTCTGGAGCAATATTGAAGAGGACTTTACCCTGGAGTGAATTGAGAGCAGCTGATATGGTTGGATAAATACTTAAGTTCTGCCTGGTATCAGGTAGATGCTTTCCATATGAGAGACGATCTATGCTCTTTGATTGTAAAAAATGTCTCAGGTTACTTAAAAAATTATTCTCCAGATCTGATATTTTAAAGTTGTCTCTCTTTCGAAATCTGACCATTAATACATTCAGAAAAAGAAGGTATTTCTGTTAAAATACAGCATTGTACAGAGGGGGCTTGGAAACAAACTTGTGTCTTTCACAGCAGCTACACCACTCTCTCTGAACTCTATGGCTGGATCGATGTTTGGACCCCATCATGGCAAACACAAAAGCTTCAGTGGACTGCAAAAGCCAAACAGAGACATTGCGTTCCAGCAGGAAAAAATTCAAGCTGTGGTTGCAACCCACAACTCCCTTCCTAATGAAGTATTCTGCCATTGTCAAACAATTGTGAAACAAAAATCCTACAAAATACAGGGCATCTAAGCCAAGAATTTCTCTGTACCAGTATTAGCATTGCTGCCACTTTCTTGAGCACTGGTAGCAGATTAACTTCCAAAAATGCCAATATGGACAAAGCGGTAGAAAGCACTTATTGTTCAACTTGAATACACACTTTAAGGTGCCCCAAGAAAGCTAAATGAGTCTCCCTACTTTTCCTTCTGCTCTTGAATTCCCTGCCATAGCTTTTGCTCTTTCCTGCATCCACACTCACAGCCCCATATATGTGCAGAACCGGTGGTACATGAGGGTGGAGGAGCACGCTGTTGATACCTTTAGTGAGTTAGAGGGCTGGTGACATACCAAGGTGAGGGAGCAACAACAGCCCGCACGCTTATCCATCACCTCTGACCCATGCGCAAATGCCACAGCTGTAAGAGCTTTTGTCAAAGGAGAATGAACAACTGGAGAAGCAGTCTTCCCAGCTCCTAGAGTGTTATTACACATCTTGTATTTTTTCTAAACTGCAATTCCTGGAGGCAAACTACACAATCTGAAGATTTCACATGTCATTAAAAGTACATGCATACAGACTCACACATACAAACTTTCTCAGGTGTTATGTTAGTGGAGCAAAGCTTGAGAATATGGCCAAAAAAAAAAAAAACAAGTCTCTGGACAAAGAAAAACAAAAGAGTATTTTTTAATTATTTAAACATTGTGAGCCAGTCTCATAATTTCTCAGCATTTGAAGCTGGCAATAATTTATATTGCTAGGTACATGCCTTAACACAGGTGGGACTTGTCTGCTGGAGAATCTGAAGGCAATATCTTTTATGGTCACAAAGCAGCCTGCCAAGTTGTGCTTTTACTCCCTCTCCCATTTCCTTACAGCTCTCTGATTCTTTTTTCCCATGTCCTTTTCTTTCCTCAGTACCCCCCCCAGTCATCTACCCTCCATCTCACAAAGAGAGAGGCTTGTGAATTTGTTATACTTTGTGTTGGAGCACGGGCAAATTCTGGAGGATCAGGCGAGCTTGTTTTCATCTTTTATGAGCAGCATCTCCCTCCCTCTGTGCTGCAGCCTGTGGTGACAGTGACCTCTGGTGATCACGTAAGTAACACACTGAAGTGACACAGCTGCAATTTTGAAGTATGGTGGGTTTTTTTACCAGAGCAGTGTCTCCTCTTTGATGAGACTATATTTTTCACTGTGTTTTGCACTATGAAGGACAGACACAGGTACATCTTCTATGGGCTTGCTCCTACTCTGGTTTTACACGTGGGAATTATCACAGTCCTTCTGTTACTCAAATAAGTTTTATACGTTTCTCAAAATACTTATTGGGCACGATAGAGAAGTTTATCATCTGTCACACTATTTCTTGAAAACTGACTTACATATTATGTTTCTCAGGAACTTTAATTACTAAAAAGTGCTGAATAAGGCTGTGGCCCATGCAGAAGTGACACTGTACAGCTTCTTGAAGCATGCTTCCATCTCCGTGATTTCTCCTTGCACTCGCCAAACATGACATTAACTCCACTGAAATGAACAGAAACCAGATCTCCATCCAGGCTATTTTTTGTCCATCTAGCCAAGAAAAGCAAATAAATCCAGGGCTAAGGCTGCAAGTTTTCAGTTGCTCATTTTAAATGTACTCTATTATGATATTGGAATGATCTCAGCACACTGATGTTACAGAATTAAATATGTGCTGCAGACCTTGGCAGAAGTGAGCATTGAGTTAATGAAAAGAGTTTCAGCTTGACATTCGTCTATTTTGTAACCTTGATTCCTCTCTAATTTATTCTTTGGAAATTTTAGAGCTCAATCCCATGCAGATAGAGTGTGAGAAAATATTATGTTGCTTATTAATCATTAGAGCAATGACACAGGTATTGGAAAGCACAGTTTGAATGAACTTTAATTAAAAATTATGATACTCGCATTACGTAAGCAATGCTTTTCGAACATCATCCAGTACTGCTGTAGCCCAGTAGGTACAAACAGTCCTTGATCTTTAGGATAGCTTAAAATGCAAGGAAAAGAGGAAAGGATTAATTAAAAGCAAGCTATTTAAGTAAGTAAAAAATTGTTTTCTGTAAAAAAACAAATGGCAAGGTGTCAGGTTAGATGAAAGATATAGACAGTTAGATACTAATCCCCTTGACTGTGTGTTTAACTTTTCTTCTGTTGATAGGTTTGCCTGAGTAATATTAAAACATTTCATGAATCTGCTTTAAACACTACTTTACTGTAGCAGAATGAAAATGAATGCCTAGTAGTCTGCTGTATGCTTTTAACAAGCAGATTTCATTTTTTCCTTTGAACCAAAAAAAATTAGAAGGACCTAGGGGTCTCTGATCATTTGCCCAAAATCAACGATCAGTTATTGAATAATTAACTGTCATTGATATCTCATTTCTAAACAAATCAATGGACCCATTTAAGCGTTTGTGTAATGATAGTAGTATAATCCTTCCTCATACGAACTGCAAGTGAATAGACCAAAGAGAAAAAGCACATTCTCCACTCAAAGTAATTATGAGACCTACTTAAAAATCATTTGCTTCAGCAGAAATGTAAAGTATTTTTCTGCATAATTTACCTCCCAAATGTGTACATTTGGCTTCCACATTAAAAAATGAACCCTGTGTGAGTGGAGGTAGTTCTCCAATATCTTGAAATGTGATATTTGTAAAAGCGTGACAAGGTACCCACAGTCATGGTGTCTGAAGGACCTGTGGAGCAGGATATCCAGGGACCGTCCCACCAGTCAGGGACTCACGAGGGGCATTACGCGACTCATGCAAACAGACTTGTAGAAGATGAGGTCAGGGAGGGAACATAAGAGGCAGGTCAGTGGGGTTCACTAATCTCTTCCTCCCAACTGTGCACTGCTTTCCTTCCCACCACCCAGCACTGCTCTTCAAAGCAAGGCAAACAGAGTGTGGTAATCTAGAATTTAAATCAAAAGGACTATCTCTTTTAAAATACTATAATGTGGTTGTAGTACATGAACAAAATTGCTGTCACCAAAGAAGATAGCTTTATAGTGACTCCATCCCAGTATTTTTGAAAATATTCTGGAGTGTCAAATACAACATTTTACATTGATTGTCTTAATAAACAGCAGTGGCATGTATGCGCTTCAGGAGGGTGTAAAGGGGAGGTAAGTGCTGCTTATTTCAAGGCACAAGTAGAGAGGAGTATAAAACTATTCAAACCAGGAATTATTTTAAAATGTAATTCAGTTAACTCAGAACATTGTGCACTTACCCACTGCTAACCCTTCAGCAAGGAGGACAGTGAATGCTTGAAGTAGAATCATTCATTAGTATTATGAAGAGATGCCATTTTGAGTATTTAGTAGGAAATCTGTGAACATAACAAATGACACAATTGGAAACAGAAATGTTTGCCTTATTATTTCAATGAGTGTTTAAACAATAGCAGCAACAATGACTCAAAGCAGCAAAAATCCAAACTATGGGACTGAAAATCTTAGTGTACAGCTATATTTAAAAAATAATAATTATATGGGTAAACGAATCCCAACATCTAGTTACTTTTTCTGTCACTCATTTGCTCCCACCTTTTGGCAACAAGCAGTTCTTCAGATTTGCTACTAGCTATTGCTGAAAGAACTCTATTCCCACTCTTCTGGAACAACAGTATCTGAATATTTCCCAAGAAGGTTGAGGCACATTCTCTGCCTTAGCTGTCCTAAACATTCCTCTGCCTTAGTTTTAATATGCCACCAAATTTTGCCTCAGTTTGTATTTGTGGGTTTTCCAAGAGAACAGGCAGAGTCAGTAAGGGATTAGAGGGAGCACAGATTTCCCTCCTGTCCAAGCACGGTGTTTGTGTTTTGCCTTGGTTTTGAAGAAGGTTTATGTTCTGGAACATGGCTGTCCTCTCCTATTCTGCTGAATTTACCAGCTGAAATGTGACAAGAGTGTATTTTAAAATGTTTGTGAGCTTCTTTTTCAGTGAAAAGTCTGTAGGTCTTTCCCAGCCTTCCCAAATGTGAATATATCTGAGACATATGCCAGCATATTGGATATTTTTATCTGTTGCAGAAATGAGATTAAAAGCAATATGCATTTATGTCTGAATGCACTTCTGAGTGTGGAGTAAGCTGTGGGAGTGGGGATGGTCCTTGTAAAAAACTAGGGAAGGGGAGGGCTGCTAGGGTTTAGTTTTAGCAGGTAACCTGCTGCTACAGAGCTCCATTTGTGATCATTTGATATTGAGAAAATTCAGAATGAAAAAAATTCATATCTGAGTAACATATTAATTTTAAAAATCAGTATTTCACTTCATAAGTAATTTCTAAACACATGCAATACAGACTTCAGTGTATTTATGTGTAGAAGGAATTTGTATGATAAACACAGGATAAACATATACTGCCCTAGAGAGAGAGAGGGCCAAAGAGCTTAGCTTTATCCAATCCCATTCACCATGGATGCACAGACATCACAGCGTATTGCAGCAAGCTCCCATCCCAACCACACAAATGCTCCCACACATCAAGCTACCGTGTATGTTCCTATCGTACCTAAAATGTTAGCAATTGAAAATGAGATATCTGCTGAACTGACATATTCACGATGTACAAAGCATTGAAAGAAATTAAAGATGCAAAAGCAATGTTGAAACCCATTTTTTTCCTTTTCAGCTGTTTGAACAGCAAGCTGCTTCTTTCTTTCCTGTGAAACTACACTGATAATAAAAAGGAATTTTTAAAGAGAAGCGGTGAAGTTTCTTAGCTGAAAATGTTTATAAAATACATACTTATCTCAAAATGATAATGATGAGAACAGATAAGAAGCAATTACTATTTTCTTGAATATACTGGCAGTGATCTTGTTCTATGATTGTATTTATTATTTTGCTTTCACAGTATGTGACAGAAATTGAATAATTTTTATTTTATCTGCATCAAGCTTTTTGCAGTTGGCAGTCACAAGTCACAGTTACCTCCAAGTTCTGCTTTGAACCATACCAGGCAACATTTTCAATACCTCTTGCAATAAGAAGTATTATTTAGAGCATATTCAATTACAAAAGTGCTAGGTTTATAGCCATATTTATCAATCACCCAATAAAGGTATTTATTTGTCAGGCTAGTGTCTTAAATAAATAAATAAAGGTGGCATGGTCTTCTTTCACTTTTATAAATGATGTATGTGTGTGACAAGTATCAGCCTCAATAAAGCATATGATGAAAAATTTGTTTTCAGAACCATGGTCTAGTTCTTTAGTTTGAATAAAAACAAGCATAATTTAGAATTAAAAGGATACTTTGCACTGAGATTTGCCTCCTTGCTTTGTTTTGTATTTAAGGTTTTTCCCTATTCTTCTGTTCTTATTTTGTGTTCTTAGATTTTATAGCAACGAAGGCTGGCAAAATTTTTCTCTGCCTCAGAGTCTTTACATATATTTTATATACAAGTTATATATTATTGTAAGTGAAACAGCTGGTTTTGAAGCAATTCCCTTTGGAATATTTACAGTTCAATAGTAATATCAGAGAGACCATAAAGTGAAGCTCAGCAAAAACAAAAGGAACCCAGGCAAAATTTCAAAATTTAGAGACTTAGTAAGCTATAAATAAGCAGCAAGATTAATGAAAAATAGACTGTATCCTTTAGTTTTAATTCTGGAAGATGCTATTAGTAACTTGTATAAAGGAAAGCCATAATTTCCAATATATTTTTGTGTTACTTTTTTTTTTTTTAATTAAAGGTATTTTTCTACAGCTTTCTCTTGACAGTTCAGGTTTTCTTAAGCAAACCTGAAACAGACACGTTGCAATCTGCCTGCATTCTAGCTTTTAAACATAAAGGTAACTTGGTTTTGATTGTCATCTGATACTATCCTCTTTGGTGGGGTCGGTAAGAGATGCTGAATTAAAGCAAATTTATTCCAGAATTCTTTGAATTTAAACTCTAAGCATATGTTTACCTGAAATGACAACTCAAAATAATTTGTGGAGGGCAAAGAGCATTTTTTTCTCCAGTTCAAGAATGATGGATGCTCTTATTCAGCTGACCAAGTTAACAAGCAATTTCAAGTTTAACAAGCAAAGAAAGGATAAGGGCTTTTTTTTTTAGTTTTCACTCTTCTGTTACTACTGTGGTATATTTATAGGAAATACAACAGATAATTAAATCAAAACACTGATTAAAAAGTGCATAATACTAATGTCAGAACAGTGTTTTTATCAGCTAATGATAAACTCAGAACACCTTCCTTAGTTTTATTAGGCTGATTGCAGCTAAAGGCAGTGCTAGGCTTCTACACATTTAGGTAACACATTATTATAGTTTTCAGAATCATTACTTTTTGCAAGCAAAATTTATTTTGTTTATTCAAATCAGATAAATGTTACGGGTATTTTATTCATCATTTTTCTGCTTATGTATATTGACATTTTTCACCAGATTCTTCCAGCGCTCCAAGTTGGGATGTCAAAAACTGTGCTTGCAGAAATGAAAGTATCCTCATTATGCAAATTTAGGTTCCACTGATAGGCATGTTCTGTTTTATAAATTACATCCTCTTGTCAGAAGTCAAATTGTATTTGAATAACTTCATGGAAATTGTCACCAAGATTTTAAATTGTGTGCCTTGTATGCCATTGTTGATTTAGTCAGTGAGTAAAAAATGGACATATGTTGATTTTTAAATATGTGCATGATTGTTTTGTCATAAATGTTATTTAAATGAAACCTAGATGCATATGTAATTTTCCATGTATATTTTTGTAAATTTTTGCATTATATAAATAATCTTAATGTTTATATTTAATAAAATATGTTAAACAGTATTAGTTGCTGTATATTTTAGTCCCAACAAGTTTGTTTCCTATAAACATTCTTGAAAAAATTTCCTGTAGGGTAAAATAAATATACATGTTCCGATAAAAATATTAAAGCATAAAAGTTAAAATGAAAAGTGAACTTGAATTATGAAAATTGTTTTTATCTGCTATAAAAAGACTGCCCTTATTATTTACATTTTCTATGAAATTTACAAAAAACAAACACAAATTTTTTACTCATCTTGTTGAGAGTAGTGATACTCAAATGTAAGTTCATTTCTTATTGTAAGCTAAACAATTTAATTAAAAATACATTTTAACTCATTACAAAGAATAAACTGAGTTAAGAAAAGAATATATTTGAATAATTTATAGAGCAGAGATGCTCATTTTAATTTAAAAAATAATGTATTACATTCTTATTAAAAAAAATATTTCAATGAGATATAGGTTACCAGCAAAAAAATGTCCTTTACAGAAGCTCATAGTTCAGTTGATCTTAGTTTTCAGAATGACCATTATTGCAGCTGGAGTAATCTTTGATGTTAAGAAAAGTGGAAAAATCAAAGTGAAGTGGTAAATCTGTTCATTTTTCAAACATATTAATCTTGTCAAGTTAATACATAAAATCAATCTTTGCATTTTTTTTCAGAGCCTTTTATTCCCTTTTATCCAAAATATGAAAGCACTTAATGGGATAAAGAAATGTGGATGACTTTGGAAAAACGATCTGAAAATATATTTTGTCTGTTGGTATTAAACAGTGACGCAAGTAATGTGAACTGTGCATGGTCAAAACATGAATTACTTGTTCAACTATTGGAATTCATCGTATTTGTTCTGCTTATAATATGAGTATACAGCAAATTTCTGGTACTGCTTTCTTAACAATTCAACTGAATTTCAAGCCCTGACAGTAACAAATACAAATTGCACCAGCCCAAAAAAATTGTTGGGGCTAATTTTAATATTAATGAATTCTTTACAACCTCAGTTCAGCAGTTTCGATTAAGCTTTAATTAGTAGCCAGAGGGGAATCCAAAACAAAAATAAGGAGTTGAATTGCTAATTAAGTTAGTTTGATGAGGTAGAGTTTTAGTAAAAGACTGGTTGTTGTTGGCTGTGCAGGTTCTGACAGGCTAAAAATACTAAAGATTATCATTATTGTAACTAACATCCTACATTACCACCAGATTTCTGCAAGGAGCAGACAGTTCATTAGAGTACAACACTTTTGTGTGTCAGTACGAGAATTAAAGACTTGTTAATAAGATAGCAGTGCATGGGAACCATAGACCAAGACAAGAAAACATGGTTTTAAATTTGACTGGTGATAAATTATCTAGTTATTTGATACTCTGGTACGCATCTGAATCTAATGTGCATTTATTTGTTAGGAACTGCTTGTCAGTCAATTCATTTCCCAAACGGAATTTTGTTTATTAGGCTACAGGGCTTAGTGATTTTTCTTTTGACGTGTCCATCACAGTCACATTTTGCTTAATTTGCATGCTTTAGATATATGATGTTCACCAAAAATTGTATTTAGTAGTGAATGTGTAGATGTGAGTAGTTGTGGTGTTAGATGCTCTACCTCCAGAATCTACATGTCAAAGAAGGTAATATAAGAGAAATCTATAAACAAACTTAGCTGAAGAAGCAGCATGGAGTAAAATTATATAGCTATGTTTTTTCCCTAATGATCCCTTTTATAATGGGTTAAAATCTCAGCCAGCTTAAATCATTATCAAATGAATTTTTACACTGTCAAGTTAACTATTGTATTCAATTAAATTTTTTTGACATTGTAAGTGTGCTACCATAGCTCCCAAAAGATTACTAATTATAACGACTAAAGCTCTGCAGTAATAGCAATTCGACCAAACTGCACATAAGAAATGTGTTAGATATCTCTGTAAGGATCGTATGGAATGTCGTTTGGTTTCACTATACTTTGATGTTTTCTATAATTTATATTTTGTCCTTTTGCTTAAGGTTTCAAAGCCTACAAACCCAATAATGAAGGGATAAGGGAAGACAGAAAAATAAATTATATTGTTTCTGTGGCATTAAATATAAGCCTGCTATCAGAGCTACATAGCACTAGCGAATTGTAATCAGGTACTTTGACTTAACACTGTTTTGTTTTATAATAAGAGTGGTTGCCATATGTTGGAAGTCCTATCTGTCTGTGTCTTAGGGGTTTCATACCTCTGTAACAAATCCAAAAACTCATTTTATAATACCTTAAATCTACCCATTGTAATGTAGCTCCACTAGTGTAAATCCACATCAAACTTTCCTCATGAATGTTGCTAGAAGATTGCTTATATTATCACTGAAAGCAAGGGGAAGCATTGAATTAGGATGCAGAAGATAGAGGAAAAATAACTTTCACCAAACCTTCTTTTAATGCATAGTTAACAATTTCTTTCACTCAGCATGAAACTGATTAAAAGCACATGGATGCCCCTCATAAAAAATGCTTTGCACAAATAGATGCATTGTTTAATACGTTTACATCCTTGAATGCTTGGAATTTGAACTGTAATACAACAATGTAGCGGTTGTTGGAAAAGAACATACGGTATCCACTATACATCTGTCTGAATATACAGTACATTCCTCTGCTGTCTCACTCTCTCCCAGTGGCATCCAAGGATTCCCACTGGAAGACCAGAGCCTGTTACAGTAAACAAATTACATTTCTGGTATTAGCTATCAGGGGCACTGTTTGTGCCAGATATTACACCAGCAGGCAAACAGGTTCACACAGCCAGCTCTAAGAGTAGATGTGTAGCTGCACACAAACTCTCCACTCACTACTTTATTTAGTTGAAAAATGAAGCACAAATAAAATCTTTTAAAGGAGTCATGATGAATGTGATTTTTGTTGTTTGGATGAATTCCTTCAGTGCACATTTATCACAGATCAAGGCTATTTTTTATTTCTTAGTCCACTCTTTCTCAAATACCAGACTGACATTCTTCCGTATGGTTCACTTACTATGTCAAAACTAAAAGAAAGATAAAATTAATAGAAGTACAACTCCCTGAATCAAATTGGCATTCAGTGAACAGACCAAGAAAAGATTTCTGTATCAGTGTAATAAAAGACAAGATCATTAAAAAGCTTCAAAATTCCGCAAAAGCAGCTTAAAAGTTTAACCAAATGCTATATTTAGAAATTTGTGTTCCCGATGTTTGTATTCTTATGCCAGTTTCAATACTGGTCTCTTTGCTGACCTCGATGTAATTACTACTGACTGACAAATGTGGAAATGACAAAAGAATCACGTTCTATATGATGGAAAAAGTCTGTGAAAGTTATATCATTGAAGGGCACTCAATTCTTGCCTATTAATAAATATTTTTGTGTCTCTGATTTTATTTTTATTTATTTACAATTAAATGAAGGCAAGTACACATTGCTTGCAGTATGAGTATCTTTTCATACACTGGAAACCAAAATCTTTGCAATCACAGTGTGTTAACCAGATGTTCAGTTTTATAAATTGAGGTAATGTAAAGCTACTCATCATTTCAGCCTTTAAATACTCAGGACAATAAAAATAGCAATGCTATTAACAGAATAGATTATTTGTTTTGATATGAAATGTTAAATAAAAATTAATTGAATAGGTTAAGTCAAAATGAAATGAGTTTGTGCTTTGGGGGCTTCATATAAGTATGTATGTGTATGTGCATGCACGTGTATATGGATGTCTGTGCATAAACGTATAAAAATATAAATACGTATGTATTTATAATCCCTCTGAAACAATCTCCTTTTTCTGGACTCTCCAAAATTGTAATTTTTTCAGCAGACTTCCAGTCCTAGCTAGACACGAGTTTATGTACCTCTATGTGTTTGTCAATTCCCTGTGAGGGCACAGAGATGGAGGAGGGGGCTGCCTTTACATTATTTTGTTTAGAAACTTATCCTTTAATTGGTTTGTGCATGCAAGTTGGTTTTACATTGGTGACTTTAACTTAGGAATAATTGCATAGCACCTAGCAGAAAGAAAATTTAGGCTGAATATAAAGGAAAAGAATCATAGAACTTGTAATATTTGCCTTGGCTGTGGTATGTTCTCCATCAAAAATTAAGAGAAATTAAAAACTAAGCTATATAAGAATTTCCAGGTACACATGAGAATCTTAAAATGGACAGTATTAAGATTTTTCTTGGATACAACAGATGTTGATCCCTAGTTTTTTATGTAAATTTTCCACAAATATATCACCCACAAAACTGTATGAAATATGTCTGAAACAATATTTTGGACAAGGTACTTGAAGGAGGTACTTGAAAGCTTGAGAGGAAGATATCTTCAAAAAATACATTGATGGTTTTCATAGACAATAAGCACTGCTCAGGAGAGACAGAAGTGTTGATGAGCAATCGAAATTGCCATTGCAATGACTCAATACAACAATCCTGGAAGAAAGTAATCCATTAATTTCAACTGCATTCATGTATATCCTGAAGCATTTTACTATAAGAACTACAGCACAACTGCTCAGCCCTATGTTCAGTTGAGATTGAAAAAACTATGGCAAAAATCCCTGATTCAAAGGCAATAAACTTTCAAAAGCTCCATTGCTCAGTGGAAGATGCCCTGTGATGGCTGAATTTTGAAGCCAGTACAAAAACATCAACCAACCCACAGCTGAGCAGAACCCTACACTCCTTTTTCAAATTAGCTGCATATACTTTTTTTTAGTGTTAGGTTTCCTTTAACTCACAGTTTGGATGAATAATAGGTGTTTCTAGCTAGTGTGGATCTTTTCCCACAGGTCACCTCAAACACAAATCAGCTTTCGTTTAAACTGGTTTAATCAGGGTTTTCAAATCTCCAACCCATAGCACCTGAGTCACTGCTAAGCTTGCCATGAGATCTTGCCAAACATGTACAAAAGAATCAATTTTCTGCTCAGATTCATGTTTCCAGTGATTTGGTTGGAGTTTGGGAATGTGTTGTAACAGTGTCCACTACAAAATCGGTGTCTCTTCCCATATCGTTAGACAGATGGACAAGCTGGCAGACAGGACCAGGCTAGTTTGGGGGCAGGGACAAAAATAACACGATCATATTTCAACTCATTGTTCAAGTTTAATGAGTTCTGCCATAGCTCCAGCACTAGAAGGTTATTGTGAGGGAAAAACAAAGGGACCCTTCTTTTGTCTTTCTTCTCAAACTATCAGGCCCCATTACTGAAAATTAAGGTTCAATAAAATTCGTATTCAGAGATAATTAGCGGACAGCTTTGTGGTGAGGCGGATAATATGACCAAAGTGCTGGTTCACAGCAGTGTGTGCTGAAGTGTGAAAGAGCCAGTTCTCTGTTGCTGCTTCTGAGGTCATACCCCCTCATCCTGCATACAATGTGGCAGTCAAAATGCAGCATTCTTACCTGCTGTGATAAAAAATACACCAAAGCAAATAAATTATTTCAATCCCCCTCCCCCTCGCAGTTTTTTTTTTTTAAACAAAGCTAGATCATTAGTAATAAACTATGACTTCATTAGAATGTTCCACATAACAGGATTACAGAGGAATGTGTCAATAACTGGCAAAGGTTTGTCTTTCATTAATTAACACCTTTGTATGAATACAAACTTGTTATCCTCACTTTTTATAGGTGAAATATTACCATTAAAATTAGACCTTTGGCTTAAAAAAAAATTCTTGATGGTGTTAATTTGTACAACTGAACATTCTCCAAATATTGTTTAGGTTTGAAAAGAAACAAAATTTGAAATCAGGCAGTATTTCAGGAAGAGTGCTTTTCTCTGCACTAAGGGAAAGTTTCAGAGTTCTACTCTTTTATGTATATGTATGCAGAAGTGTGTACATATGCTCATTCTCTCCATAAAGGAAAATATTTAAGGAAGTAACTAATTAAGTATTTGTCCTGATTTTTTTGCTTAGCAGAAGTGCACATTAACTACTTCAGCTTTACTTTTCTCATCTGTCACTGAGGAAACAGTTCATAAGCTTAGGGACACTGTAATATTGCTGTTTATCCCAACACGCAAATGTCTTTGTGGACAGACAGCAAAAAGCAAATTCTGCCTCAAAAAGTAGAGTATTTTTTTTAAGTAGAAACACGGTAATGTTTATTTTTAGCAGTTTCACCTGGTAGCTTATAAATGTCACTTTTAGCATTCACAAAGACATTCCTATGCTTAGTGGGGTCCTGGCTAGAACTACCTCCTTAGATACTGATATTGTTTCACCACTGTCATGTTTATTTGGATCACCAAATGATTTACAGGAGAGATCCCATTACCAAAGGATGTGCAGGTGCTTAATCTCACTTTACCTGAAATATCTGTGGGATGATCTAAAATAATCTTCTCTTTTTGAGGGTCATAATATCTTCTGTTTTGGAAGCTTTGGACCAGAATTCTATGTGATCTGACACAGGCTTTTCCTATGGAATCATTTCCAAAAGGTATGAAATAGTTATGGTAAACAAGATATCAATAAACTGGCATTTTCTCACCCCTTTCCCAGGGGTTTCTGGGAAGGTGGGTGGGGTGATATTTGATGTGAGCTGTTCTGCAGGAGTAACTGTATATTCCCAAGTACTGATGTTTTCCTAAATCTCTATTTCACAATTCACTGCACAATAAGCATATTCTCAAAAAAAAACTCAATAAGAAAAAATCAGGTCACATTTCTTTTCTGTTTTGTTTAGGAAAAGGTAGTATGTGATGTTGCTTTAAAAACCTGAATGGAAATATACAAAAGCAATGTTGGATTTGTCATCTGTATCCCAGAGACTTTCCATTAGATTAAATTTGAAAAATGGCTTCAGATAATAGTGAACTCATTAAAGCAGGTCAATTTTTTTTATCCACCAAAAAAATCAGTTTTATGATTAGTGAAGAAAAGAAGGTCTCCATCATTGTTTTTCAGGAGGTGGCTCTTTGAAATTTCACAGACTTCGAGATTTTTCAGACTCTTGGTGTTTGTTTTTTTTTTTAAATAACAGTTTGCTATGGGACAATCTCAGCACCCTACAATACAAGGCTGAACTCTTACTGATTAAAGTGGAACTTGGTTTATTAACGTTACATAAGGAAGCACTTTCATCTGCATTTCAGTGTTAGTGAACTTAGTATGTGATTAGAAAAGGAGGATTAAGGTTGTGTCTACATTAGCAAATAATTCAGTATGATAAGAATAAATCAGTAGATCAAAGCAGTCAATGCTCTTGCTATGTGGTTCAAAGTTTTTGCTTCCATCCAGGTTTAGTATGATATCCTGGTCTGAACATCCTCATTGCACGCGTGGTTCAAAGTCACCTACTCAATGTCCAAATGCTTATGGCTGCGCTAGGGCATATATTACACTCGGTGAACATCTGAAGAGGAGAACCTCACTTTTCTCTGAAATCCATCTTGTGGGCATCTAGTTTGCAGAAACCAAACTAAACTGCAGAACAAAACGAAGCACAGTAACATGAGGAAAACAAGGGAATATAAACCAAAATGTGAGTATGATGCAGCCTAAAAGTGCCTTCTAGCTAGATGAACACAGGGTATAGTAATTCTTGGATGTAAATGGCTCTCTGAGCCCTGTGAAACTCCCTCAACAGTGTAGTATTCAGCCATTAACTTTCTTGAAACCAAGTCCTGCAGCTCCCCCTGCTCCAAAGCAAGGAGTCAGGCTGAAAACCCTCCTGCAGCATGCTGTATACACTTCAGTAAGCCCAGCATTTTCAGTTCAACTCCTTCAGAAACATGCTAGAGAAAACATATGATATAGACTAAAGTCTGCAGGCACATTAAACTTACCAGGGATTATGTGTTGGGTACATGAAAGTAAATTACAGAGGTCAGCAATATTCTACCACCTTACAGTGGCATCTCAAGAGCAATTTCCAACACAATGAGGCCCCCTCCTCAGTCCGTGCAGCATAAAGCCATGAACCCTCTGTACAATGCCTTTCTGGAAAAAGCCCTGTGACAAGCTGATAAGCCCTGCCAAGGAGTTCATAAGCCATCAGTGATTATTAGTTCGGGACTGCTGTCCCTCAAACTTAGATATACTGCTTCTAGGTCTGAGCAAGTTCACCAGCAGTAGTCATCTTGGGTGTCTTTGCACCCATGGTGAAGACATATTTACTGCCTCCTGTCAGTGCTTGAACTGCACCTTCCCCAAATCCTTAGGCCAATGATATTATTCTGTACTCTCTTCTTTTTCTGGAGATCTCCTTCAAGCAATTCAAGCCAGAATATGCAGTTGTTTCTTGTAAGAGAGTAAAGCAGTTTTCTGACTACATGAGGACCAACATTAGCTATGTTTGAGTTGCAGTTCAACTCAACAGGATGAGTTGAACTACAGGATTTTGGTGTTTTGATTGGTTTTTTTGTTTGTTTTGGTTTTGTTTTTAGGGGGTTTTTTGGGTGTGGGTTTTTTTGGTTTTTTGTTTTGTTTTGGTTTTGCGGGGTTTTTTTGGTTTTGATTTTGGTTTTGGTTTTTTTGTTGATTCATTTCCAACAACACAACCTCCTATAATACTTAATAATGTCATTGTGGTGACTTTAAAATTTTCAAAGAGTTGGTGGGATCTGAAATATTTTGATATTTCTGTAGTCCCAAGGTTTCACATCTGTCACTCAGTATTGGCAACTAGTTTGTGCGATGAAAACAATTGCAATAAAGCATGCATAGATCAGAGCTGTGCTCCCCCTTGCAGTCATCTTCTGTTTGCTTTAACAATGATTACTTAAGAGTGAAATTTAGAATTTTAGTCTCACTGCAATAGAAGCATTACCTAAATAAAACCATATCATTCTGTATATCTTTTAAGGATGAAGTGAGATTGGCAGGTATTTTATCCAACTGCTGTGCATAGTATAATATACTATTCCACAGTTTCTCAGTTGCTCATTCATTTGATGCCAGTCAATTTTCATAAACTGAAAACAGAACAAAGAGAACAAAATCAGGGTTCAAACCAAACTCCAAACAAAATCAACTGTGTTTTCAGAAAATTAGATCAAGCTTCAGTTTTAAAGTTAAATAAATTTCATTTATGATGAATGCTGAAAAATATCTGGTTTTACAAATTTATTTTTTCAAAAAAGGATGAAAATGATTTTATATATGTATGTATATTAAGGGTAGTGCACTGTATATCAGAAATATATCTGAAAGTCTGTCAGTGGAAAAGGGCTGATAAATTCCACACAGGAATGCAAATCTCTTGCACTGTGTGAATGAAAACCTTTTCTATTGCCTCTCTCCTAGATGCACTTTAGTTGTGGAACTAGGGGCTGCTTACCACAGTCCTATGCCAGAGTTATGCCCTGCAAGACAAGGTGCACTCTGGATCCATTCCTACCCACCCCCCTTGCATGGCTTGCTCTTTCTTGCTGCAGAAAACTAACTGAAAGCATACAGCCTGAACTCAAGGCAAAGCTAAGCCTCTCACTGATGATGACAAGGTGCCAACATAATGTAGACCTCAACCTATTATGTCAGTCAAGATTCCCCAAAAAATTTACAGGATGTATTAGATCTGGTTGAGATGGAGTTAATTTTCCCCACAGTAGCCCTCACAGTGGTGAGCTTTGTATTGATAGATAGAAAGGTGTTGGTAACACATCTACTGCTGAGGAGTGCTCCACAGCATCAGGGCTGTCTCTCCACCATTAGCCCCATCTGTAGACCAGGGTGGACAAGGTCTTGGGAGGGGACACAGCCCAGACAGCAGACCCAAACTGACCAAAGAGATAGTTCATACCATATGACATCTACTCAGCAATATAAGCTAAGAGAAGGAGGATGAGTAGGGTAGGGGGGTGGGGTATGGGCATTTGTTATTACCAAATTTGTCTTCTAGAGGAAATTCTATGCAACCTGAAGCCCAACTTACTGGGAAGTGGCCGAACATTACCTGCTGATGGGAAGCAGAGAAGAAAACCTTTTTTCCTTTGGTTCTGTGTGTGGCCTTTGCTTTTGCTTTATTAAAATGCCTTTATCTGATCCACAGATTTTTTTCAGTTTTATTTTCTCTCCACCCCATCCTGCTGAGGAGAGTAGTGGCAGAGCGGTTAGTGGCCATCCATCTAAGACCAACCCACCACATAGCAGATCCCAGGGCAGATGAGACTGAACTTGCCTGTATACTTAATGTGCTGTAATGTGGTGGGATGACACATCTTTAGCCACTGAAAACAAATCTGAGGCAACTGTTCTGCTAGATACCTTCAGTTTAGAAAGGCCAATCTTTTCTCTTACAGCAAGTACTTGGAGACAATACTGCAAATATGTCACTGCATGGTTTGACACTGGCAACTCGCCTGTCCTACAATGCACAACTCCCTGCATTTTGGACTGCAGAGAAGCAGCACAAAATGTTCAATGCTCTCTTCCACATTAGCCGAGATGCGACTTTGTCCCGTACGTTATGAAGCAGGCCTCCACCAGAGAAACACCTGATTTACAAAGGATACATCCAAACTCCTGATACTTCACGAATGTTGGCATACCCCCAAACTACTTCTGGCAAGCTGCTGAGGGCAAACCTGGATCCAAAACCTCTGGAAGGTTCTGCCATTGCCACTGACCAGGTTTTCACAGAAAAAAAATATTTCAGATATTCACCATATATTCTGAGTTGGAAGGGACCCACAAAAATCAGGCAGTCCACCACTGAAGTGAATCACCCATAAGGGGATTGAACCCACAACCATGGTGTTATCAGCATCATGCTCTAACTAACTGAGCCAACCCATTTCATCCTCCTGATATGTGAAGATATAGTCCTAAAACTTATGTTTTCAGGTGGGAAATGCCCTTTTTCTCTTGACCTCCACTCATGGGTCTACAGGATGAACTGGCAAGTCTTCCCTGCAGCATCAAAGTCTTCTCAGTGTAGAAGGACGGGTGGAGTTTGGAGTCCCTGGTACAACAGGAACAAAACCATTGCAACTCTAAAGGATACAGATAAATTCTGATGTGAACAACATTTTAAGTAGTGCATAAAATCAATTCCTATTGATTAATATTAATTTAATAAACCAGCAATCAGTTGCTATGAAAACAAGAAGAAAGCCAATGCCCTGTTTCTGAGTAAATTATACACTGTAAACAGATTCTGAGAGATGCAAATAGTGTCTGGTTTCACTTTTCTTTAGCAGGAGGTTTGAATGATAAATGTGTCAGCCTTACAGTATTAAAATTTTTAAATATAAAGGTAGGTAATGAAAGAATAATGTCTATCCCCTGGGATTACAGTCCACCCTCTATCACAGCATGTAGATGGCAGGTATCCCTTGCTAGCCTGGCGCTCACTTTCAGGAGTTTGAGGCACCTGACTGCAGGGAGGGTAGGAGTTACTGCAATCCTTGCAGAACAGATCTCTTTAGAACAGCTTGGGGAATTTGATTATGTGAAACTGTAACAAAATTACCCTGTGAAGTCCTGAAAAAAGGTAAGGCAAAAATAGCTAGGGAAATGCCTTGAGTTACTAAAAAATTTAATTTACTATGCATTAATTATTGGTTAATTAAGTTCAGTATCTCTCTCAAAGTTTCACTGGCATTCAGATCTTTGGTGGTTTCGATTACTTTTGCTCACTGACAGGATAAGGGTGTTTTGGAAGATAAAGGGCAACACAATCTTTGTGCCATTGATTCTTTGTAGATATAATATAAAAAATTACTCCCACCGGAATTGTGGTTCATTTAGTGAAACTTAAAGTTTGTAAAAAGATTTATTTTCTGATTGGTAATTCATTCTTTAATTTTTTGATGGGATGTCTGTAAACAGTTTATCTCTCCTTTTCTTTTAAATTTATATTTAGTGAGCACAAACAGCACACCAAAGCCACAATCATGTTCACCTAGTGCTGGATAATCTGCTGACTTTCTGATTGCCTGATTGGATCCGAAAGAATTATCCTTTCTCCTCAGAACCAGAGATGCAGGAAATGAAGATAAAAGGTAGTGTTTATAGTTATAAAATAAAATGAGCTGAAGAAAAGGAATAACAGATCACAGAACTATGATTGTGTCTCACCTTGTCTGAGATGGCAGACATCATGCAGCTTCTAAGGTGGCATCA
The DNA here is from genome assembly GCF_003984885.1 of Neopelma chrysocephalum. Taxonomy (NCBI): domain Eukaryota; kingdom Metazoa; phylum Chordata; class Aves; order Passeriformes; family Pipridae; genus Neopelma; species Neopelma chrysocephalum. Next base: position 36,963,709 of record NW_020897694.1, on the reverse strand, counting down.
GGTCTCATGTGTAATCACTGATTTTATGAAGGCTGGCATTAATTTAAAAAAAAAGACTAGCAAGTACTCTGCAGTGTACTAACTGCTTTCCTGTAGATACAAAGGTATAAATACCAACACTCAATCTTGCAAGTTTTGACCTAACTCCGTTATTTCACAGTCACAAATAGAACTGCTTGTAAGCCACAGCATGAGGACAGTTCTCCTATGCATTTGCACAGCTGCCCTGACAGCTGGAATAGGAGGCCAGTAAATATTTCCCTTTTGCTACCATGTGAAAACAAGTAAGAAAAAAGTTCCTTATGTTGGTTTAGTACCCTTGATGTTCTTCATTCCTCAACAGAAAACAATTCAAAAATACAGCAGTTGAGAAGTCAATGGTAAAAGGTTAACTTATTACACCCCTTTAGGGATAAAAGTATCTAATAAAAAAAAAATTGAACCAGAATCTTAAATTAGTATGTGATACAGTGTAGAGTGTCATTCCAGTTCAGAATATTCTATTTCTCGTGGAGTAGTTATTTGAAATAAACCTGATAGCGCCAAGTTTCATTATATGGAGCCCTACACTACATCATTTTCTGTTCCATAACATCAGAGAAGTGTTCAAAAATCAGTACAAAATACATTGTTACTGAAGCCTTCAACTTGCCTGCTTGCATTTTAAGTTTATCGGGATCAGTAGCTGGCCCAAGTAACATTTTCTGTATTAGACTGTTCAGAACAGATTTGGAAAGCTAAAGTTCCTCTGTGTGTGCTGCTGCATGGGTCTGTAGTGTTTTTGTACTTTTTATAGGTCTATGGCAATTCATGAAGAGCAATAGTGATACCTGAAACTCTGAGCAATGTGGCTGTTCTTAGTTCAAAACTATAACATCTTGTAATATTAGAAACATGGTAGCTGAAGTCATTCCAAACTTGTGAAAAACTGCATGAAAATAGAGACAGCTGGTAAATAAGAGAGGTGGAACTACAACAAATACTTACAACAGGTAGCCTCTGCAACCTGAGCCCGTGGGCTTCTTTCAAGGAACAAATAAAAAGTCCTACAGTTACAAAAACACAGTTCTAAATTATTGTTTGCTGAAAACAAGCAAACTCATCCGATTAAAATTTTTAACTATCTAAGCTTCTCTCTGTGCCTGCATGATATGGACTTAGCTGGGTTTTTTTTATCTTTTTACATCTTCTCTTCACTGGGCAAAGCAGAATTTGCTGTTTCCACATAAAGGTCATTAGTAGCCTGAAGGTCTATGCAAATCCTTCACACCAAACACTGATAACATTAGAATGCAGTGAGTGATAAAAGAACTAAAGAAATTAAGATTAGAAACTACTCTAAGTAAAAAAGTTGTGGGGGCTAGCAACTTGTCAATACGTTTTCTCTGTGGACGGTCATAACTTGTGTGCTTTTATAGCCAAGTTCAGAGTTGTCTTCAAGAGCTGCAAAATCCTTCCAGGTGAGCATCACAGAAGTTCAGTTTGGATTTTACAATGTTCTCTTCCTGGTATGCTCCTTTGTCATTCTTTTTTGAAGACATTGACCATATGATGATATTCAAATGGCCAAGCGTTTACAATTTCCAGATCTGCCAAATAGCGAATCAACCTTTATAATTAAAGGTGACAAGCTGACAGGGAAAATGAATGTAAAATTATATACGTATATGAATTTTTATGTCAGATTGCCGTCTGTGCACTTGTTTTTTCTTTGTCAATAGCCGAAGGCTCATTTCTCTGTACTAGAAGTGCATTTTATATCGAGGCCTTCAGACAGCTCCCCTTCGCCCTAGTGAATTTGCTGATTAATTTTGGATGCTCCTCTTAATTAACACCCCAAAGGAAGTCTAGATTTTCTAGCCTATATTCCATGTAAAACAAGTGAATCTGAAGAACAATGACCTAAGGAGACAGGCGCGCTCTGTCCGAATGACATTACAAGAACATTGAATATCTCACAAGTCAGGACCTGGTCAGGCAATGCCTAGGGAAAATGTAGGCCTTTAATCAGGGCAGAAATGAGATTCATATTAGTCCAATTTCATTTTCTTTATTGCTGACAAAGAGAGGCTGGGATGGATGCCACCTGACAGTTGAAACATGGTGCTCCTACGCAGAAGCGGGTGCCTCTGGCCTTGATTAATAATTGGTACCATTTTGACTTGCGGGCAGATAAGTTGATGATGGATGAGAGAAAAAGAGTGAAGTGATTTATTATAAAATTAGGATAAAATAACGAACTGGCTAATTGCACACAAGCCTCATAAAGTGTAGCTGTGGAGTCAGAAGTGCAATGCCAGGCAGCAATAATTTCCACCTCAGTTTTCACAATGAGATCTTAAAGCAAAAAAAGATAGAGACAACTCTTACGTATGCATGTGATTTATGCAGAAAAACCCTTGCCCATTCTTCTTCTTCAAGCAAATAAAATATTGAGTCTTGTATTTCAGTTCTTATTATAACTGTTGCACAAGAAAAGAGAACAGTAGAACTAAACAGGCCACGTTAAACCAACTGTTGCTTCTTTGTTAAAGCTAATAAAACTTTGTAGTTCTTGAATTTTTTTGCATACTTTATCAACATAAAAATATCTAAAGTTTTGAAACTGAGTTGCATACATGTTTAAATCAAAATTCAACTCAGAAATCAACTTATAAGGTCTATTGGCACCTGTAGAAGTGTTCAACCCTCTTGATAGCTATCACTTTTCCAGTACGCTTTTTGATGCTTTGAACTTCCAAATCTGTGCTCTGATAGCTATTTTAGAAGCTGAATCACTTACTGCTTGCTATTTTATGCTGCCTGTGTCCAGCCGAGTACAACTGCAGATTAAAAAAGCATGTCATAATATCCATTTGCTGTTTGTAACAAATATTTCTTTTGTTGTTGTGAATCAATGTTATTATATACATTTTTCTCTACAAGAAAATACATTTACAAATGCCTGGTCATTTTCTCTTGGAAATTTTGAAAGCCTAACCTTTTCCTTGAAAAGTTTTGCTTCTAGCAGTGCCAATCAACACCCAACTGCTTTTTTCTGCAAGGTCAACTATTAAAAAAGCTGAAATTACTAAACTAAATACAACTGCAACAATATTGTCCAAATAAGATGGGTTCAGTCATAAAATTGAAAATTAATGTAGCATGGGGAGCTAAAATTTAATTTTCATGTAATTGATTTCTATTCTACTGCTAAGAGAAAAATGTGGCAATTTCTCCTTATATTCCACAAATTTACAGAAACTGAATTTTCCATGCCAATTAGGAGACAGGATTTTCAAATAATAATATGCAAACACTTCATTTTGGTTCAAAAGCCACAGTCATTGCTTAAGAGCATTAAACTTTTTCTATGTTCCTGAAGAAAAGTAAAACTTGTATCCACTATTATATCCCTTAGACAACTACTACAAAGTTTCATAACTAATCCCTTCTTAACTGCATACTATTTATTTTTGGGGGAGATTTGAGAAAAGTTAATCTGAATTAATTTCTAAAGTGAATTATTAAACTACATCAATTCCACATGAAATTTTGTTTCAGAATTTTAAGGTGTCTCTAACATGACATAGCTTCATGAATTAGATTAAACTGAATTAAGACTGTTTTCAAATAATAGTATCCGCCATTTACTGAAACACAACTTTAAATTCTTTTTAAACGCATGTCACTGTTTTATCTGGTCTAACTTTTTCAAGAGTCTCCTATTCAAAAACCTTTTCATATTGATTCAATTAGAGTTTACTTGGAGAAAAAATATGTTAGGTGAAAGGTTAGTTAATAGAAAAATTACATGCTTTTTTGTCTAATTCTAAAATTATAAAATTTATCATCATCTTTGTAAAAATATGAAGGCTACATCCCAACATGACAATAGCAGCATAGACTTGAGAAAAATACATATTGCTGTGAAAGAGGAGATAAGATAGTAATAGTGTCTGTGCTGTGCTTGCAAACTGCGTGAATGTCTTCTCACCCTGAATACATGTGCTCTTTCAATATCTCATAGATTTGGAGTTTCAGAATAAAAGGAAATAATTTTAATTAACTGCACTGCTTTTAAGACCATGAGGTAAATGATGCTGCAAAGACCAATTTGTGCTCTGAGCCCCACCTGCTCTGTATTCGAGAAGCAGCAGTATGGCTGGCTGTGAAAAAGACACTCTTCTATCATCCACGTTGTAAGAGGTGTTCAGGCCATCACGTCCCTTGCTTGTATGAGTTTGGTGCCAGGCATGAACTAACTCCATATCTTTGCTACCTTGCCTCTGCTCCCTTTGCTACCACTGGGAGTCATGTGCCTGGCAGATCCAAGGCTGGCCATTCTCCATGCTGCAAACATGAAAGCATGGGGGTGGCATCACTAATGTCTGGGAGTCTTATGGCTGAAACAATAACGTAACATCAAAGGTTGGGACAGCTGAATGCTTACTTCCAGATTATTGAAAGACATCTGAGAGCAACTTCAAGATAAGAAGGAAAATTGAAGTTTATTTCCTCTGCAGAGAGAAAATTAGAAAGACAAAAGCCCAATTAGAACTCAATCTGACTACTGTCACCAAAGATAGCAAAAAAGGTTTTTACAAATACATTAATAACAAGAAGAGGGCCAAGGAGAGTCTCCTTTATTGGATACAGATGGCAATACTGCCACCAAGGATGAGGAAAAAGCTGAAGTACTTAATGTTTTCTTTGCCTCAGTCTTTAACAGAAAAATCAGTTATACTCAGGGTACCCAACCCCTGAGCTGGTAGACAGGGACAGGGAGCAGAATAGACTCCTCATAATCCAGGGGAAGTAGTCGTGACCTTCTGAGCCACATAGACACAAGTTTATGGAGCCAGATGGGATCCACCCAAGGGTATTGAGGGTGTTAGTGGAAGAGCTCACCAAGCCACTCTTCATTTACTACCATTATTGGTTAACCATGGAGGTCCCAGACAACTTGAGGCTAACCTGTGTGACAGCCACATACAAGAAGAGTTGGAAGGACAATTCAGGGAACTACAGTCCTGTCTGTTTTACCGCTATGCCAGGGAAGGTTATGGAACAGATTATCTTGGGTGCTTTCACCCGGAACATGCAGGACACCTAGAGGATCAGGCCCAGCCAGCATGGTTTCATGAAAAGCAGGTCCTGCTTGACCAGGTGACCCACCTAGTAGATGAGGGAAAGGTTGTGGTTGTAGTCTACCTAGACTTTAGTAAAGTCTTTGAAACTGTCTCCCACGGCATTTTCCTGGAGAAGCTGGATGCTCATGGCTTGGACGGGTGTACTAGGTAAAAAAATGGATGGATGGCCAAGCCCAGAGAGTGGTCATGAACAGTGCTACACCCCACTGGCAGCCAGTGACAGTTGATATTCTCCAGGGCTCAGTTTTGGAGCCAGTCCTCTTTACTATCGATTATCAGTGATCTGGACAAGAGGATTGAGTGCACCCTCAGTCAGTTTGCAGATGACACCAAGTTGGACAGGAGCGTTGATCTGTTGGAGGGCAGGAAGGCTCTGCAGAGGGATCTGAACAGGCTGGATAGATGGGCCAAGGTCAACTGCATGAGTTTCATCAAGATGAAGTGCTGGGTCCTGCATTTGAGTCACAACAACCCAATGCAGCACTACAAGCTTGGCGCAGAGTGGCTGGAAAGCTGCCCGGTGCAAAAGGACCTGGGGGTGCTGGTCAACAGCAGCTGAACATGAACCAGCAGACTTCCCAGGTGACCAAGAAGGACAGTGGCCTCCTGGCTTGCATCTGCCAGGAAATAGTGTGGCCAGCAGGATGAGGGCAGTGATAATCCCCTTGTTCTTGGAACTGGTGAGACTGCACCTCAAATCTTGTTTTCAAATTTGGGACCCTCACTACTAGAAGGACATTGAGATGCTGGAATGTGTCTAGAGAAGGACAATGGAGCTGGCAAAACCTCTGAAGCATTAGCCCTATGAGGAGTGGCTGAGGGAGCTGGAGTTGTTTAGCCTGGAGAAAAAGTGGTTGAGGGTTTTGTTGTGGTGGGCATTGGCCTCTGCTTCCAGGCAACTAGAGATAGGACAAGAGGACATAGTCTTAAGTTGCAACAAGGCAGATTCAGATTGGATATTAGGAAAAATTATTTCAATGAAAGAGTGGTTAAGGATCGGAACAGGCTGCCCAGGGAAGTGATGGAGCTACCACCTCTGGAAGTGTTCAAAAAACAAAAGTAGACGTAGCATTTCATGGTATGGTTTAGTGGGCATGGTGGTATTTGGTCAAAGGTTGGACTTGTTGATCTTGAAGGTGTCTTCCAGCCTTAATAATTCTGTGATTTTATGATTCTGCTTACCATTTTCTTGAGACTTGGTTTCAGGATTCAGACACAAGAAACACGTCTGCCATGGAACTTAGGTAGCTAGAAAAACAAAAGGAGATCAAATCTCACTGGACCTTGAAGGAAGTGAAAAAATTAAAGAAGTGTGATTCCTTCACACTACTACATTTAAGAGTTGTCTGTAAGAAGTCTAAGTGGGGGCCCTCAAGTGTGATCTGGACTTTGGGCAATCGAATTCAAGAACTAGAAATTAAGTTGTTAGATAGATTTTGTTCAAGCAGGTTTTTTACTATACCTAGGACTTCATACAGAACTGAGTTATTCCAAGGAGAGCAAACTAAATCCTATGAACATTACCCATTTCTAAATAACTGAATTTATCCTGCTAAGAAGGCTCCCAGCTGTTCACCTTCATGTACTCCAGCTCCCATCATGACACTGCAGCAGCTCTGGGATGTGAGCATCATACCATAGGCATAGTAGACCTTTAGGTCAGTATAAGATTAATGTTATTGTAAAAATCTTGGACTGTGTCGGGCCTGGATCTGTATCTGGTTCTGTGTCTCTCAGAAGACTGTAACGTATTCTTAGCAGTTGCATTTGAACTCTGTTTTGTGTCAATGTGGGATAAAGAAACAAGAGGCCTGCATGTAATTTGGATTTTTTTAAGTATCTCATTTCATTGTAATGTACTGTTGTGTAATTAAGCCAGTAAGTCTATATGACCAGTCCATTTCAGGTCTTGATCTGCTATCTTTAGTCAGTGACAAGTTCTGGTTTCCATTGCTTGTTCAGAGATGATAACAGTGTGATTTACAGGTATAAGTAACAAATGAGATCAATTAAAAAGACTAAGAGCAGCACCTGTCTTAGTGTAGGGTTGCATTAAATGATTTCCACATCTTTGTTTCCTGCATTTGCAGCCTCTTCTCAGGAAGGTTAACAATGGGAGAGTTGTTTCTTAATGCTCATGAACCAAGAAAGTGGCCTTATCCTGCGGCCCAGAGATATGATTATTATCTCTGAGTGAAAACAACAGCTATATTTTTCAGCTCTGTCTGTACAAATGATCCCTGTGTTTCATACAGTCCTTGACTAGGGCATCTTGGATTGCCCAATTTGTTACAAGCCTGTATTGTGAGCTGTCTTAGTACAGTACAGCTGAACTCACAGTCAGATACATGTCCCTCTTTGTGCATAATTCTCAAAATTTAGTATTCTTGTAGACATTTATAAAATATTTCAAAGTTTTTGCAGTATTAATAAATTTCCATGTAATCTGATTTTTTTTTCCAATAATGGCAGGAAAAGTATGCAATTTTAAAATTAACAAAACCAGACTTGTGATATTTCTATTTCTTTTATCTCTACCATTGTCTGATGAAACTTAAGAATCATTTTATGACAGGCCATATTAATACAGAAACTCCTTAAAGACTGAGCTTAACATGAATGATAAAATCTTTATTTTTATTATTCCAGCGAAAAGCTTAGAGATACATCTACAGTTTATTAGAGCGTATGCTTCTTTAGACACTGCAGCCTTAATCCAGTTGACTGGTAAACATTTGTCATGCCCCACCATTCCAAGGCAAAATCATGGCTGGAAGTCAAAAAAACATGCTTTTTATGACAACTTCAAGAAGAGACGTTGAGGCATTCAAGAAGCCAAAGGTGAAAGGGATGTGGACTACTCAGATTCCTTGCTCTCCTTTGCTTTTATGATAACAGATTCGCTGCTGTTGCATAGTAGAACAATACCGTTAATTAATTGGCCCTGGAGTTCAAGCTAAAGGATAATAGTGCTTCTCCTCTTGGTATATATATTCAAGGTCTTGGGGGTTAGTGCTTCTTTGTACAGTCTTCCTTCCAAGTCAGAATTATTCCGCTGCAACTGTTTCTCCTCTACCTTTCAGATATGTCTGAGGCACGGTCAGAAGCTTATACTTCTGCTAGCATAGTCTTTCACACGTTGGTACAATGTCATCTCATTAGAATAGAAATTCTGAGTGAGGAACTCAATGCTTGATCTCACAAACCAGTCCTTACAATGTTTGAAAAAGGAATCTCAGTAACCCTGTTGGGTTACTATTTATCTTCAAAGTGGTGAGTATCATTTGTGCCCCTAGAGCTCTTCAGTCTAGGTTACAAGTTATATTTAGGCTGGATTGGTGAGAAATCAAAAGTATTTAAGCTAGAAATGTTTAGATTACTGTCTTACAGGAAATACACCCTGAGTTAATACTGGAGGGTTAATATTCCTGTCATATTCCTCCTGAGAATCATCATCCAAATAAAAAGAACAGGTTGAATTAAATCCAAGAACTAAGTGAGGTGAATTACCTTTATATTCCTAGAGCTATTCCTTGTAAGTAATGGTGATCACATACATTGGCAAAGCAGTCCAGGGGAAATGGCTGTGCTGATGTCCATAGTGTGCCTGTACAGGGAATAGAGAAGCTTCTTAAGTAAAGGTCTGTTAGGCTATTCATGATGATGAGTTTTCATAAGAATTTACTCACTATATGTTGGACCAGTTTATATATGCTACTTGCACTGCAGTTGTAATCCCATGCTTATTTGCACTCTGCAGACTCATGTGTAAACCTGTGTGCAGTATTCATATGAAACAGGCCTGATCCATGAAAAACATTACAAATATATGAAGACAAGCAGAACAGGGAAAAGCAATTGGGTGAAAAACGATCAAATATATCATGTCTTCTGTTCCACTTCAAATTGTAGATTATATAGTCACTCTTTCTCTGAGAGTGATGGAAATATCCTCTCCCAGAGGAACAAATTCTGGAGAGGAGTGCAAAGAATTATCAGTTGCCACACAGTTTTCCATATTTTCAGAAAGATTCCTAACATGTCCCTGATTTTTTAATCATACAGACACCTTCTGGGAACTAGGTCTGAAGGTTAATAGCTCATTTGCTGTCCTATGCTGAAGAAACATTTTATATCACTCAGTTAGGACTGAATTTTAATCAGAAACCTGTATGTGAAGTTCCCCAAACCCCGTTAAAAAACTTTGTGGTGTCCCAGCACCTAGGTTTAAAACTTTTATATGTATCATAAATTTAAAATGCTTTTTATGTTCAGTTCTATGGAGTTCCTACATTTATATACCCTCTTTTTATTTAATGAGCTGACAGAAGACATTCCTTGTTCTAAAGAGATAGAGAAGTTTTAATTAAAGTATTCAGTTAAAATTCTCCAAAATAACTTGAATTGCTGGATATGGCCATGCTTGATGATTACAGGTAGCTGGCCTCTCACAGAATTGCTGTGAGTTATTCTATAAGGTATTCTTTAGCTATCATTCAATGAACGTTATTATTATCACTTGCTGAATTATTTAAAGCTATCTTCAGGCAGACTTAAACTGTATTTAGTTTTTAAATAAAAGGTATTAATTACACCTTGTTCTTTCTGTAACTTACCTGCTTTCTCACGTTGCATCAACATCCTTCCAAGAGATGCTCATTTTCATCATCCCATTGCAAAAACTTTTCTAAAGAAAATCTCCAATTATAGAGGAAATTTCTTGGCAGTACATGCTATAAAGGCATGAACCTTTGAAAGAGATTGAGAGGTGTAATAAACAGAGTTATGACAAATTTCAAAAGGAGACCAGTTACATAAAAAACCCCAACAAATGTCTACTGTTAATGCAATTTGTGTGTCTGAGTGGGTGTTTATTAGGAAAGGTGGATTTATTATGGGAGAAGGGCCTCAGCAGGGAGAAGGTTGCTCTCTCCTTGGATTAGTGCTTTGTGGTGGTCCAGGATTGGGGATGCACCACTGGCCAGAACTTGCCCCGCCAACCCATCCTGTGCTTCATCCAGCCCTGGTGGGCTAAGCAAACATGTAAAGCAGAGGCCAACCCTGTCTCAGGAAGGCCACTGACTAAGCAAAGCAAAATTTCTATACCTTGAAGCATTAAATAGCCTCCCTTTCTAAGAGGAAACATTATGTTCATTGTCTTGGTTTCCGCTGGGCTAACAATTAAGATTTCCTACAAGTTAATGCTGACTACAAAGGGATGGAAAACACCTCTGTGGCAAGTGAGCACTGAACTTTGGCCACTTACTCTGTGACTTAAAGAACCAGGGGCTGCCCCACCACTTCCCTTTGTGGCTCTGTTTGAATTCAGTTGATTAATGTTATATGTGCACATCTATTGAAGCACTGCATTTAAAAGGATTGTTTACTGTAGCCCTGTAATCAACCTGTCTTAGCAGTACCCTATTACCTGTGATAACAGGGCTGCTGCAATTTGGATCTGAAAGAAAACTGCCTCAGATGGGCTCTCGGATGCTTTAGTGCTACTATGCTGCCCTGTTATCTTCATTTGTAATTTATTTTCAAGAACAGTGATTTACATTTCAGTTGGATTACATCTTTTAGTGTATCACAAATGTAAAGTGGTTACAGTGAAAACTCACATCTCCACTAGTTTTGAAATGATACATTTGAGGCTTCAGTGGAGAGGATTACAATTACAATTAAAATCAAAAGCTTGCATATTCTTTTAATGACACATGCTAACCCTTCGTGCACTAAGAAGGCTATCATGGTGCTATACAATCATGATTTTTTCTTGGATATGAATGAGCTGCATGTGTTCTGCCTTATCATCCACTACACACAAATGCTGTTCTTCTGAAAAGGAACACATAATGCACAGAGGGTTCAGAGGA
>NW_020897694.1:36782770-36952691 GCF_003984885.1 Neopelma chrysocephalum | reverse complement strand
GTTTGGGGTTTAGGGGGAGGGGATTTATGGTGTTTGAGGGTTTTTTTAAGTGGAACATATTTTAGTAACAGACTTCATTTCCCTAGTATTTGCCAAGATATATAGTTACAAAGGCATCTATTGAAAGCATAGTTGTACTGGATGAAGTGTAAAATATTTATCAATGGGGTGTTTTTCTTATAGTGAGCATTACATGAGCAAAACAAGGCTTTCTGGTTTTGTTCTTATTTGGTTTTTTCTTTTTTTTATCCTGTAGTTTTCTCACAGCAGTAAATTTTCTCAAATCTAAATTTATTTATTTTCATCAGCAATTCACAATAATTTTCATCTGAGGCTTCTTCTGTCACTTTAGAAGGATTTGCAAATAACAGACATTTTTGTTCTTACTTGGGTCTTACTGTGCTATTCTTGGTCTAGAAGATGACTGAAAATTCTTAAAAATTCAGATTTATTGTGAGACTTAAACTTACTCAGATTATTCATGGCACAGACATCTTGGGGACAACCTTTGCTGCAGTGTTCGAAAGCTTCTGTTCCAAGCCAAAACCTTTCCCGGGTTCAGGCAGCCTAATGGTTTATGTGCACCCTATCCTCTCTGTTCCTAATTGCCACACTGGGACCACCCCATCATCCCAAGCACATGTTCCTGTCTCCTTGAGGGGTTAACCTCTGTCCCAGGGCAGAAGAGATTCAGACTCCACAACAATGGGCCAAGGACTGTCCATAGCAGGTGCTGCTTACACTCCACAGAGGACTACCAAATACCAGCCTCCTGGCATTGTCATGGTGAGAGTCTGAAGTACTGTCTCCAGTGAGGGGGTGAGGAATTGGGGAAGAGAAGAGCAGTGTCATGGTTAAATAGTGGGATTTCAGCAAACCAAATGAACAGATTATTATTTTACTGTTTTGAAAGATAACTGAAACTCCTGGAAGGCACCATTTAGTAGCCTATGTAAGAACACATTCCCAGGCTCTGATACATGAATTTCTTCTCCCCTACAACTCAGCAGAACTCATGGCAATGCATACTATTTCATGGGTAGAGATTTGAATGCATTGTAGGAAAGATGGCATGGATCTCTCAATTACTTCTAAGCAGTCTGAAAGAAGCTGAAAAGATTCAGGCTATTCTCTCAAAATTTCCTGAGTTTATGAAAAAGTATAATTTACTAAAGCTAGATAAATAATATTTAAGGCTGAATCAAATGTCTCAATCATGTCAAAGTGGCTTTCATTTCAATCTTTTACGAAAAGATAGATTAAACAACTTTTCTAAAATGAAATCTTGGAAACCAAAATTTCTCATTCAACATTCACGGAAGAGTAGGTGGGATTATCTTCACTGAACTGAAACCCTCTGAAGGCAAATGTCTGCTGAAAGTATGTCTTTGAGGTTTTCTCTATATTTAGTGAGAAGAGTGGGAAGTCATGCTGACCTGAGGATTTCTCATACCTAACCTGACCAACATTTGGTGAAGAAAAAGTTCCTGCCCTAATGGTAGACCTAAAGAGAGTTTGCAAACAGCTCACACACAGCAGTCACATACATTTTAGCAAAACATGTTATCTTGATGTTTCTCTCCACCTACTCATGTCATGTTAGTCTTCTGACTAAATTCAGTATTATTTTCCTTCAGGCAAGCCTTTCTTCTGATATAAACTGTGCTATTCAACAGCATGGGAAAGGCAGGTGAAAACAGATTTAAAACATCATCTCACAGATTACCTAAGAATCATACCACAATAATGAAGATATTTGATTTTTTTTTTCCTTCTCATGTAGATATTTTTAATTCTCATCACAAACAGCATAAAGGAACCTTAAACCTGATGATCAAAGCACAGGGGATGATTTACAAATATCACTGAGGTGATATTTCAAAGGAACTGAAGTTCAAATATCTCATACTCTTCATTCATCTCCGTGAGATGATTTTCCAGTTGTTCTGCAATGAGGCATCAGAACCAATGACCAAAATGCATCAATGAACACGCAGCTCAGCTTGACCCCCTGGCATCAGTTCAGAGTGTTAGGTAACAAAACTGTTGTTTCAAAAGTAACCAGAAGTAGTTTTAAAATTAGTGTGAGCTTTAAATTACTTTCTTTTTTTAACTAAGCTTTCCTCTTTTTTCAATTGTCATATCTTTGTACTTTGATTCAGTTTTGCAGTGATAGCTTTCATCATTTTCTTTCATTTTTGGTTTATGAAGAAACGTAGCATTTCATAAAGGGTCTTAAAAGCATGAATTTGATGATCTGTGATAATCTGTACTAGATTATCCAACCTTTCTCAAAAGAGCTTGGAGAAAGAAATCGCAAGGAAGCAATCCCAAACAATTCAGTGAAAAATGTGACTTTGATTTCCCTGAAAGCTATCTTCACATGCTTATCTCATATGTCTTGTGTCATCTTTTCCATGTTAAAAGCGAAGTTCTGAAGAAGTAGCTCCTGTAAATACCACTGCAGGGCTCTCCTTCCCATTATTCATTGTTCTTTAGGTAGGGAATCTTTAGTCCTGCCCTTCTGCAAACTTGGAAGGATCTTTCACTGTTTTACCTGTGAGGGATGATCACCTGCATACAGGCCCTGTACTTCTGCTTCTTAGTCACCACCCATGTCCTGACTTGACTTAGCCCACAATGATTTTCCCTATGAACATTTTTTCCATTAGAGTAGGTAAGTTCTTGGAGGAGACGAGATGAGTTGGTTGGAGTATGGTGCTAATAACACCAAGGTTGCAGGTTCACTCCCCTTATGAGCCATTCACTTAAGAGTTGGACAGTGATCCATATGGGTCCCTTCTAACTCAGAACATTCTGTGTTTCTGTGATTCTGTGAGAAAAGAAAATGTAGTTATAGCCTTCATGTATTCATTTCTAAGTCTGATGCCACTCTTGACACCAAAGGAAATGAGAAGTACCCAGTACAATTTTGTGAATAATGAATGTTTTCTCTTACTGGTGGTCCTGAAAAAAACACTAAAAAGGCAGAAAGTTGTTATGGCTTCTGTGATCTCAGGGGAGGTTTTTTTGAAATCAAATAAAACTTGCACTGAATATCACACCTGGAGTTAAAATAACAGTATTTGGCTTCATTTTTCATCATATTTTAGAGATATTTCAGAAAATAATGACTTTCAATTAAATAAACATGTTTTATAAATATGATAATGTTGCTTTGTTTGGAGGATTTATCATTATTATTTTAACAGTGATGAAAGTTAAACAAAGATATTTGGTACGTTTCAACCTGACTCCACGTTTCATCAGTAGACAAAGCTTTCACACAAGATTTTTCACACAAGATTTTTCACACAAAATTTTATTCCATTTCAAATAACCAGCAATTCCTTGACAGACTATTTCTAAAATTGTCATCAGTCATTGTCCCTATGATTCAGAAGCTACTCTGTTTTGATTGTCCCATTTCAGGTAAAAAAAAAGTAGTACCCATGTTGCTCCAAATGAGAAAAGGTCATATTCCTAATGGAACTGAATATAAATCCACTATGATTTTCATGTTACACATTGGATCATTAGCTACAGATTTATAGGGAGACAGCTAACATATTAAGGACTGTGACATAGTTATCTTTCTCAAATGCACCTAATTTTTGAAGTTAGGCAGCACTAAATTTCTTCTTATAAGAATATCTAAAGTATTTTTCTTTTATTGGCTCCTTCCTTTAAGTGAAAACTGCAGAGCTGATGAATATTTCATGGGTAAAAAAACACCTGCAAGACAAGGTTTTACCTGCAAATCTTTGGGGAAAGGGAGAAATGGCAGGAAGGCACTATAAGGACAGTTCTTTTAAGAAGTCTTTGGAAAAGGGTTTCCATTTCATTTTCCACATCAATAACACCTCCTTCACCCCTTAATATTTTCTTCCTTTCATTTTATTCCATAATAGTGTTCAGTCATTTTTGTAGTTTTCTTTGAATTAAAGAGAGTCTCTTGAGCTGGCTAAATCACTTTAAAGCTAAAAATTTAAATAGAAAATTCTAACTAGGGGGAAAAAAAAGGCATCCAAATATAGTGGCCGTAAATTTGTACAAATCTGTTATACCAAAATAAGAATTGGAAAAAATATTCAGATGTACATTTTAAATTGATTTCTTCCATAATCTACTGTTCAATCCTAATAGACTTCTCTCCTGGATTTCAAGAACGCATTTGCACTGAGAAACGGCAAGGATGATAAAAATACTTTATTTCACTAAAGAGACTGTCCCCTTCCAGATGTTAGATGAACACTCATGACCAAAACATATAGAGCTCTCTTCTGAGAGTTCTGATGATTGCTATTAGGCAACAATGACAAAAAAAAACCAAAAAACCCAAAAATACAAATGTGAGAAAGAAAACCAAAGAAAATCTATTCAACCTGTTACAAAGAAAAATAAGGATATAAATCACTCTGTAAAGTCCACTAAGAACTCTTGTTCCTATATAGAATTTTCTTAGGTAGTACAATGATTAGAGAAAGCATAAAACCAGAGAAATAGAAGGAGTAAGAAAAAAAATCCAAATCTAATCCCCTCATTTACAAATCATTTCATTCAGTCTTCCTTTGAAAACATTCTTTGTCATTCTGATCTCAGGCTTAGATAACACATGGTGGAAAGCAGCTGACTGGCTTGTCAGACAATGTTCCAATATTCAAACTACAAATTTATACTTACAACAACAACAAAAGAACCCTAGTGTATGGCAACACTACTAAGCTTTTTATCAGATGGAAAAAAAGCCTAGAAAAAAATCTGTGAGGCTTAAGCTAACATTTCTCACCTATCTATACATAGATAGGTATGTTAGACGTTTAAATGCCTGAACACTGGATGTCTAGGCTAAGCCCACATTTTACTAGGTTTCTTGAGGTAACCTTTGTATATTAGGTTTGCTTTTTGGTTTATTTTGGATTTTTTCCTTTTTCAGATAAGACTCCCTCATCCTAAAAACGTGAACTACCTTTTTGTTTTTCCAAATATGTCACCTTTCATTTAACTGAAAAACACTAATGATGTGTAATTGAACCCTCATGTACTATACAGATCTCTTGCTAGAGTGTCTCTTTCTTATTTAACATTCCACAGAAGCTCATATTGCCTGTAGACTTCACCAGCAAGAACTTTTTATTTATTTCCAGATAACATTTCTGATATCTCATTGTTAAATGTTTAATGAATTTACTTTGTATAGTGCCCAAAGGAAAATATTTTAGAGGTATATTTCAAAAATTAGATGATGTTGGTCAAACACTGAAATCTCATCAGACAGAGATACAATAATCTGTTGTATCAGATTTGTGTGACATGACCTTTTTTACATAAATCCACCTTGACTCTCATTAGGCTACTAACTTCTACCTCATTCCCAATTGCATCTCTGCCTATTCTGTTCATGACTTAGGTTGTGATCAGTCAACCTAATGAAATTTGTAATGAGTTAAATTGTTCAACTTAATTTTTTAAGGTACTGACAGAACACTTCTGTTGTGCCACATCCCTCTGAATTTCCTCCATCATTCCAAATTGTTTTCAATACCGGTATGTCAGAAAATACACTTACTAGGATTTTAGTATTTATGAATATAATTTAAATGGTTGTATAAAATTGGGTATGCCTTTTTCACCTGGTAGCGATTTTGTTTCTTAAACCTTTTTTTTCCTGAAAATTACTTTTTTAATACAGTTACAAAACTGTATACTTACAGGAAGGCAGTTACCATCTATATCTGTGGTAGAAATATTTGAAAATTTGGAAATGACTTTGTCTTGTACTTTTTTTTTCTCTTTTTTTTAATGGATATTAAGGACAGGAACTTAAGTTTCACATTTTTAAAAGCCTTTTAAGCTTTTAAAAACTGAGATATGGAAAAGGTTACCCTCTTAGTGCTATCTTTTATATTCCTGTTTTTCTTTGTAAATATATGTCTTACCTTTACATGTGGTAAAATATAAGATATATCATAAAATATTCTGTATGGTTGAGATAATGTTACCAAAGGAAATGTTATTTCCTGACTTTCAAGTGCTTGAAATTGTCACCTTCCAAATACATTTTCTTTATGTATGCAATTGCATTCTCATTTGTTCATTTTTGTATCTGTGAGCACCCAGTAGTATGCTTGGACATGAACAGATATAAGAAGAAATTGGACAGATATTAGAATTTCCTTTTGGACTGAAAGAGTGGTTAGGCGTTGGAACAAGTTGCCCAGGGAGAAGGTGGAGTCACCATCTCTGGAAGTGTTCAAATCTCATCCAAGTGTCGTACTTGGGGATATGGTTTAGGGGTGATTACGGTGCTGCTGGGTTGATGATTGGACTAGATGATCTTAAAGGTCTCTTCAAGCCCTGATGATTCTGTGGTGCTGTGAAAAAATGGGGGTACCCATTGAAGTGAAAAGTTAGAAATCGACTTTGACTTCTGGAGTTACCAGTTCCATACCAGGGTTTACTCGTACATTTTACCATTGCCTCTTCAGAGCCTCATGGTTTCATGCAAAATAAAGGTGACCTAGCCTTTTTTTGGTGCTGCCATCTCTCTGCGGAATGTCACTCATAATTATGATGTAAGAATATTACTACCTTTTGAATTTTGGGTGGTCATTTGTGAGGCTTCATTCTTGCATAGCCTTTTGCAGCAGATGTTAGGTACATACAAATGACTGTACTGAAGTGAATATTTAGGAAGAGTTAAAAAAAGACTTGGATATGCCAGTGTGACTTCATTGGTGGGGCTGGAGCACTTATGTCATGTGGAATCATAGAACAGCCCAGGCTGGAAGGGACCTCCAAAGATCATCTGGTCCAAACTTTTGTGGGACAAAGGAGAGGCTGTGGGAGATGGGCTTGGAAGGCCTGGAGAAGTAACAGCTTTGGAGGCAGTTCATTACTGTCTTCAACTATCAAAATAGAGAAAAGGAAGCCAAATGTTCCTTGTTGTTGCACAGCTAGAGGAAGAGAAGCAAAGGACACATACTCTAAGATGGGAGCTTCCCACTGGGTTTAAGGAAAAACCTATTCCAAGGAGTGTGGTGAAACAGACACACCATGTCAGATATAACTCATCTGGACAAGTCCCTGTCAACCTGCTCTACATTTGAAATCACTACTGTTTTGAGTAGGGTGCTGGACTAGATGACCCGTAAGGGTCCCTTTTAATTTGTGTTATTCCCTGGTTCCAGAGCTGTTCATAACCCAGTGGATACCTGAATGGTTTGAAAGATTAGTCTGGTCAGCTGAAAGGAATTTGCCCTTGGGGTAGCCCACACACAGTCCATAAGTTACCGTTCATGTCAGGATTTTGGTGCATGTTAGGTAAGGAGAAGGCTTTCTCTTTCTGTAACAAGCCTCTCAGGCATATACCCTCAGTTTCTTTTTCTTGCTTATGACCCTTAATTTGTCTTTTGCTGTATTATAATTCAGTTCTGCATATACTTTTCTCTTTATTCCTTCTGTTGATGAATCACCTCTTCAGAGTCTCCAGGACTACTCACTTGAGTAAAATTTGTAGGACATGATTGAGGTTTTTTTCCAGGATATCTTTTGGCTAAAATCCAAAAGGTCTTTACATCAGCAATTAAATTTTCATTTGTATCTGCACCTCACCAAGTAAATGGGACCCTCATCCTGACTAGTGATATTTCACTACATATGCAAAGTAAATGATAGACATTAATACTAATGACCCTTTTGTCTCAAACATTTAGACTTTACATCTACACAGTCACCTCACTTAATTTTAAAGATGACAACAATATTGGCAATTGATTTGCTTTTAGTAAAATTTGATAATGCTCAATTAGCCTTTTGCTCTAACTAATTTTTGGTGCTTATCAGTATTGCCCTCTAATTTACCATGAGTACCTTATGAGAAAGTAGGTAAGGAGTAGGCATACCCTAACAGCTTTTTTTTCAATCTTCACCCCTTAGATCATTTGAATCTAAAGGAGAAGGAATCCAATTTGTAATTAAATCTGCCCAAGGATGTCAAGGAAAAAAAGGAAAACAGAGGATTATGTGGGGCCATGACTAAGTAGACCCTGATAAAAAAGGACACAGAGAAAGGAGAGTTACTGAATGCCTTCTTTTCATTGGTCTTCACTGATAAAACCAGCCTCAGGAATCTCTGATCCCAGAGATCAGAGTAAAGGAATCTTGGAGGGAAGACTCCCTTGGGCATGGGGTATTGGGTTAGAGAACAACTAGGCAAATGTGACATCCACAGATCCATGGGACCTGATAGGGTGTATCCATGAGAGCTGAGAGAGCTGACAGACACCGTAGTGAGGCCACTCATGATCATCTTTGAAAGGTTGTGGTGATCAGGAGAGGTGCCTGAGGACTGGAAGAAAGCAAATATTACCCAGGTCTCCAAAAAAGGCAAGCAGGAGAACACAGGGAACTACTACCCTGTCAACCCCACCTCAGCCTCTGGAAAGGTGATGGAATACCTCATTCTGGAGGCCATCTCTGTTAACATGAATGGCAAAAAGGTGATCAGGATTAATCAGCATGGATTCACTGAAGGTAAGTCATGCTTGACCAACATGATTGCCTTCTATGATGAAAAAACTATCTGGATGGATGAGAGAAGAGCAGTGAATATTGTCTACCTCTACTTCAGCAAGGTTTTTGACACTGCCTCTCACATCATCTTCATAGGCAAACTCAGGAGGTGTGGACTGGATGAATGGAAGGTGAGGTAGATTGAGAACTGTCTGAACAGCAGATCCCAGAAGGTCATAAACTGTGGCACAGGGTCCAGTTGGAGGTCTGTCACTAGTGGTGTCCCCCAAAGTTCAATACTGGGCCCAGTATTTAACTTATTCATCAGTAAGTTAGATGAAGGGACAGATGCTGCCTCAGCAAGTTCACTGATGACACAAAGCTGGGAGGAGTGGCTGATACCTGTCCTGGTTTGAGACCCCTAAAAATCCAATTCCCAAGTCCAAGCCCCCCTACCACAATTCAACCCAGTGTAAGATAGGTTTTCCAGACAAAACACGAGGCTCAAAATGGGGAGAAGGGAATTATATTACAATGCACTATACAAATAAATATTATAATACGTCATATACAATCTTAACTATCTCTCCTATGACAAATCAGTATTTAAAATGGAACAGATCTCTTCTCCCTCCAATAAAAGTCCAGAAGGAAGAAGGAAGAGATCCTTTCCACTCTCAGAGCAGCAGTCTCTCTAGGGCAGCAGTCTCTCTTCTTCCATGCAGCACCTGTAGCTGGATCTCTTTCCATTATACATGAGGGGAGTCTGCAAGCCCCTCTTGGCCCTTCGACTCCAAGCGAGGGTCTTTCTCTTCCATGGGCTGCATTAACCAGGACAAAGGTCACTTCACCACGTCATATCACAAAGCACAGGAGTCTTTGTGACGGTCCCTATCCTCAGGGGATTCAAGCTCCCTTGAGTCAGAACGTCTCGGGCAGCTTTCAGTTGAAAAGCCTTTGCCTCAAGAGTTCTATCAGAGCTCCCGTGCTCTGCCTCAGGCTGCCAGCTTAGTAGCAGCAGCGGGGGAGGGCCAAGGTCACCCCCTCCGCATTCCGTCTGACCGTCCCGGTCCAGCCCCGGGATGTCTGAGCTTCTTAGTTCCTCTCTCCCATGAACGTTGCACTCCAAGACTCCTCTCAAATAGGAGTCCATCTCCTCCTCCTCTCTAGGAGGTCTCAGAGGGGTTTGGGGAGTTTGTTTCAGTTCTTACCCCAACTCTCTCTCTGTAGAGCTTAGTTCTCTCTCTGCTGCTGGCTCACTCTCTCTCTCCTTGCGGGAGTTCTCTCCGTGTTGCTGCATGCTTGTCTTTGCTGCCTCTTCTTATCCCTTTCTGGCTCTCTGCCACTGTTCTCCGGTCAGTGCTGTTTCTGCCTCTGCTCCTGCTGCTGCTTACAGTGGAGAAACTTACCCCAGCTCTTAGCTACAGATACCTGGCCCAGTCTAACACTGTTCCAAGTTCCTGCAGCCCCCCAGCCAGGGGCTGGGGGGGCCATAGTCCCCAGCGGGACTCCTGCCCCTTCTCCTTGTGGCTTTACAATACCCCAGAGGGCTGTGCAGCCCTTCAGGAGAACCTCGACAGGTTGGAGAGATGGGCAGAGAAGAACTCTCTGAAGTTCAACAAAGGCATGAGCATCAGGAACAGCATTGCCAGCAGGTTGAGGGAGGTGGTCCTGCCTCTCTACTCAGCCCCGTGAGGCCATGTTCTGGAATACTGTGTCCAGTTCTGGGCTCCTCAGTACAAGAGAGATGTGGAGCTCTTGGAGTGGGTCCAGTAGAGGGCAATAAGGATGATTAAGGGACTGAAGCATCTCTCCTGTCAGGAAAGGCTGAGAGAGCTGGGCCTGTTCAGCCTCGAGATAACTGAGAGGGGATCTCATCAACGTATATAAGTATCTGAAGGGAGGGTGTCAAGAGGATGGAGCCAGGTTCTTCTCTGTAGTACCAAGCAATAGGACAAGAGGCAATGGTCAGAAACTGATGCACAGAAAATATCACCTAAAAGGTAAGTACTCACAAAATCTTCTGAAGAAGCTTCTGAGCAGCTCTTTTACATACCTGGACTATACAGGCAGGGTTAGCTCCAGAAGCCTTTAGAGGCCATCTCTTTTCATGAAGAGAACAAAGGTAATCACAGGCCAAGGCAAAACCCACAATAAAAAATGAGGCACGCTGTGCCTGATCATCACCAGGCTATTAATTTCTCGGCCACTGCAAATGCCATCTTTCTCAGTAGTTATTTAGAAAGCTAGAACAACACTCTTGCTCTGATTGTTGTTTCCCTGCATATTTTGTGCTGTCATACAAACTATCATTTTTATTTCAGTTTCTCTCAAAAGTGTGTGATAAGGTACATCTACCATCTAAACAAAATTCTAGGTGAAATATTTTTTTGCTTTAGTTTTTTTCTGTAAACTACCATTGACGTAAGAAACATAATGACTTAAACATCAGACTTAAGACAGCCTCATAGAAGTTAGAAATAATCTTTCTTGGTCAGTAAACTCACTAAAATGATTTGGTATATCTCAGACATTATTCATATAAAGTAATTTTTAGTGTCACTACTCTAACAATTAAAAAAAAATAGCATGTTTAAGTCCCAGAAAAAAACAACATCAGATTCTATTAATTTCAATGTACATTTTAATCTATTTTCATTGCTCTAATAAATACAATGTATCAAGATGCTTCTTTTATTTACCCATTTTAGTAGTTTTGATGTTGATTCTCTTTCTTTACACCATTAGTACACTTCTGAAATTCGTATTTAATAGAAACATAAACATTTTTATTTTGAACACAAGCTTTTGAAATATTCATTATCAACCTGCTGGCAAATTTGAATTCATTTTATATTGGTATAATCTGAAAAGTTTTGTTCCTTATAATTAACATATTTATTATTAATAATTGAGACTAAATCTATTTTTGTTTTTATTGAGGATTAATTATTTCCATTTGTTATAATGTTTTAAAGATTGCTTTTACCTAATATCTATTGCATTTAAAAAATAGTTTTCCATCAAAAAAGTACATCAGCCAGGTATTGGTACTGTCTACCTGCACAGTCTGGTCCATTACAGTGCACAGTTTGTGACTGTTCAAGTACCGAAATAGGTAACTTCATATTTACAGAGAAAATCATGGTTATCTATATCATCAGAAATTGTTGCTTGCTGTTGCTTAACCAGGTTCCACTCCCTGTACAACTATGCTTGTAATCTGCCTCCTGAAAAAGAAAGACACCTATTAAACCCATACTTTCTTTTGTGTATTTAAACATGCATCAAGATCAATGTCTGGAGAACTCTTGCCAAGTGCTGGAAATAAATCTCCACATTTATTGAAGAGCTGTCTTAAAAAGGAAAGAGAACCTCTAGGCACTGGAATTTGAATTTCCCTGAGTTCCTGTGGGTAAGGCAAAATTCTTTAAAAATTAGATTAATTTATCAATTGAACAAGTTACAATGGATGTGGTGGATTTTGCTGTACCAGGTTGCTCAAAGCCCCACCCAACCTGTCCTTAAACAGTTCTAGGGATGGGGTATTCACAACCTCTCTGGCCAACCTGTTCTAGTGGCTCACCTACCTGACATTAAAGAATTTAATAGAAAGAATTAAAGAATATTAAAGAGTTTCCATAGTTTCCAGGATGATCCATTCCATAATTTTACCAGGCACAGAGGTGAGGTTGACTTGTGGGTAATTCTCAGGGTTCTCCTTTTCACCCTCTTTTAAATAGATGTGATGTTTCCGTTTATCCAGTCACTGGGTAGTTCACCTGACTGTCATGACTTTCAAATATTTTGGAAAATAGCTTAGTGACTACCTATGCCAATTTCTTTAGGACCCTGGACTGCCTCTCAGTGGATCCCATGGACTTTGTATGGTCAGGTGTCTCAGATAGTCACGAGTCTGATCTTTCCCTATGACGTGGGATTTCGTTCCCCTAGTCCTTGCCTTGAGATTCAGGGACATGAGAGATATGGGAAGTGCAATTGCCAGTGAAAACCGGGGAAGAAAGTTGCCAGCCTTCTCCATGTCAATTGCCACATGATTTCCTGTCTCATTTATTAATGGGGTAGAATTTCTCTTGCTCTCCTTTTCTGATTAAGATAATTTTGGAAGCCCTTGTTATTATTCAGCAAAAAGCTTGACAAATTCTTCCCAAGACACGTGTTCCTGCTTCCATTGTATATACATTTTCCTTGTGTTTCAGTTTGACCAGGAGGACCTTACTCAGGCATGTCGATGTCTTGTGTTCGCTGCCTGATTTCCTGCAAATGGGAAGTGGGAGCTCTTTTACTCTAAGAAAAATAAAACTGTCTTCTGCTTCTTCATTCCTGAGGGCAATTTCCTGAGGGCTACAAGCTACTACTTCCTTAAAGAACTGAAAGTTTGCTCCTTGAAATTTTAAGATCTTGACTTTACTTTTTGCCTGGCCTGTATCCCTTGAGATCATATTTTTTTCACCAGGGCATGATCACTGCAGCTCCAGCTACCATGAATATGGATCTCTCTTTTAAGTTCCTCTGAGTTGGTGAGCAACAGCTCCAGCAAAACATCTCATCTGGTTGGGCTTTTCAGGATTAGGTTATCCTCAATGTTCTCCAAGAGACTCTTAGACTGCTTGCAGCTTGGTGTGACAATTTTTCAGCAGATGCCAAATATTGGACCTAGTACAGAATCAAGGTGTTAAATTCTGTAGCATGTCACTTTAGAGTTAAAGAGGATTTTCAGATTCTTCTCATCTAAACCCAAAGATATGAGAACCTCTTAACCATATATTCTCAGCTATTCCAGTTTAATATCTTATATTTAAACTGCAGTAACACTAATCATATTTAAACAAGATGGCAAAGATCAGGAGAGGAGAGATGCATTCAAGAAATGTTCAACTGTCCCTGTAAACCCAGTCAAAAATAATTACTTGTATAGTCAACAACTTATAGACAACTGCCAGAACTGTGGAAATATATAATCTTTCCATGACCTTGGCAATATTCAACATGAGTCCAGAAAGTTTTAATATGTCTCTGACAATATTAGCTCCAGTGTGAATTAGGTTATTAGCCTCCTTAATTTGTATCATTATCAACTGTTTACAAGGCCTGTGTTTTTTAAGATGGTTGATCAAAAAAACTTTTTTAACAAACATTTTGCAGTTGAATCACAGCAAACCCAAATGCTGTTGTCTTATTTCAAATTTTGTTATGGAAAATTACGCAATTTGTCACTTCAATGATTTACTCTGAATTAGAGTACTGAATTGCTCTACCTGAATGATATGCTTCACCTTCAGCATCCTTTTCTACAAGTCCATTAATATCAGTGTGTCTAAAAGCATCCATTTAGCACATTTACATCCCTGTGCATCCCTGCACAGATTGTAACTCAAGAAACAAAAACATCACCTCTTTCCAATTGTCCTGTCCCTCTGTAAGCCTTTTCCTGGGGTTTAGAATAACGCCAAACCAGAGGTGCCAAGTGCTGAGATGTGTTCCTCACTGAAATATAAACTTCTTTTCTGGAAATAAGCTAAAAGCAAAATATAATAATCATTAGCTTGTTGAGGTTACCCAAAATGTTGTCAGGGAAGGCCATGTTTGCATGTATATCCCTTGTCAGAAATGTATAGTCTCTTGAGAGAGAAGCTGGTCTCTGAATGAGTAATAATGACTCAAACATAAACTTTTAATGAGCCTTTAAGCATTTTTAAGATAAAAAATATCAGGACTCGAAAGTGAAATTTACCACTTAGAAAGTGAGTTTAAAAAGAAGCTTCTGAGGTGGCCATGCAAATTTGGGGTGTTGTTTTGGGTTTTTTCCTTTTAGATTCTTCTTCCTTCTAGATTCTGGAGGAAAAACATTGCCTTCTAGTAAGCCCTGAAGAGGTTAATATATTCAGTTTGAATAAAACAAAAAGCATAGCAACATTTGACACACACAAGGATATAGGAGCACATTAAGTGAATGCAAAGAACTGGCAGCTGAAAGGCAACAGTTGCATAATTTTACCAGAGTAATGAGAAGTGTGCTACATATTAATAAATATGTGACCTTTTTATCTTGATTATTTAAAAATCATGTTATTTAAAAAATGAATAAACAAATGCTTTATTTATCCTTACATAAAGCCATATTTTTACTTGATGGACTATGTAGAATGATTTCTGTATTGGTAAAGTGGAATGCAGCTGTACAGGTCATTGTAGCATTTATCACATCAGTCTGTTCCTTTTGTCATTTTAGAAAATCTCACATCAGAACAATCATCTCTTAAACTAAAGCTGAAACTGAAACAAGGATATGTAAGTGTATTCATTTATATATAATGAAATTTTAAATTCCTAAAAGACAAATATGATTAAAATTAAAGAAGAAATAAGAGAAAAGCCATGCAAGTAAGATTCCATTTAAGTTTGTTATGTACTTTAATGAGACACAATTTCTTATTTAAAGTTGTAAAGATTTGATTAATGTTTTATTATCCCCATCATTAATAATCATAACTGCAACTTCAGAGGATTTGTATTTAAAAAAATAGGCAGTTAGTTGAAATTGTGAAACAGAAAAGTGTTCTGCAATCTCTCTGTTTTATTTCTGTTCTATTATTAATTATTTATCAAATGCTAAAACCTCTGTATCAGTTCAATATAAGTAATTTACGTTATGAAATAAATGCTGATGGACAGTTAACCTAATGTAACCTAAATTACTCAGCTTATTAAAAGATAATTTATCAATTTTCCAGCAAGAGCTGAATTGACCGAGGAAGCCACAGCTCAAATCCTTGAGTCCTTCTGTGTCTCACAGAGTTGAAAACCCAAGCTGCTCAGGAGTCTTGTGAGACTGCAAAGAGCAGTGTTGCGAGCCAGCTGTCCAGGCACGTGGAAGAGGACACTCTTGAGGTTCTCTGTCCCTGCCAGGGACTCTGAGTCCAGAGGCACAGGGAGAGCAGTGCTGCTCAGGTAGGGAGAGCTAACTATTAAGAGTTAAGCACAGTGGACTGATGTGTTACATGGAGCAGTTTGGTAAATTCTGCTTATTGAGGAAACTGTAGTTATGCTACTCGAATCTATTGATAACATGCCGTAGGCTTTCTTATCCCCAGTTTCTCATTTGACAAATTGAGAGACAAAACCACCTCCTCCTAGTTGCATATTTCTCTGTAATAACTACCCTGTAAAGCATCACAGTTGGTTTTCATAAAGGATATAATTTATACAGCCAAAATGGCAAATACAACAGTTAAAAGTTGTGGTACACCATTAAACTTTCCAGAGTTTTAAATAGCTATAATAAGTAACCTAAACAAATGCATCTCTCTTCACCCACAGACCTAAAAGCTTGGGTTCTTGAATGGGAGATAGGGAAATGGCCTCCCTTTCCTCATACCAATGATTTGGCAAGATAATGGTTTTTTTCTGGCATACTACCAATCAGATACCTCAACTCAAAGTAAAACCATGATTGAATGATGTAGGTCTCAGGAAATATCATGCTGTGATAAAGCAAAAGGCATATGGGATATGTAGCAGTTAGGAATAAACAGTCCATGTGTAAATCATGCCAATAATCCTTTCTTCTTCCCTCCCTCCCCCCCCCATTTATTATTTCTATAGCTGCTGTTACCGTCTGCATTCCAGTCACTTCTACTGGCTCCAGTGAAAGTTGAGCCTCCATCGTAACACACACTCTGCAGACTCAGCTACTATCCTACTATCCTGTGGCACTTTCAACTATATAGAGAAGATAAGCAAAGTGTGTGATAAATGACTTAGTGTTCCTGTCATCAATGAGCAGCCAAGGCCCTGAAAAATCAAGTGACTTGCTGAACTGCGCAACGGAAGTCTGTGGTAAAGACAGCAAGTCACCACAGCCATCTCATGTTGCACTTCTGTGGTCTGAAGTCCAGGATCGTTTTTGCCTGGTTTGGGCACTTTTACCATCTGTTCTCAAGGACAAAAGCTTGCTTATGCAGAGAACTGATATGGTGTAAAGTCTGAGCAGGATGTAAAGAAATAACCATTTCTTTAAAAAATCCAATGAAAAAGCTATCAGGATTTAGAATGGAGTTATTTTCCTGATAGCTTAGTAAGCTCTATAGGTCTTTGAACATAGTGGAGGACTAGAAAAAAAATATAAAAAATCTGCAAAAGTCTGAGGCAGGAATTTCAAAAAAATAAGAGCAGTCTGTAGGACATTACTATGCTGATTTGCTCTCTATCGGTAGTGGCATAAGTATCACACCTCTTAATTCCACTGCTAACAAAATTACCAAAACTTACATGCAAGATGCATACAGCACAAGGAGAAAGTTCACAGAGCTCTTATCAGAAAGGACACCTTCCCTGACTGAAATAATCACCTAGCTAATCTACCATCATAAATCACAACATATTCCTATTCCTTGGTCTTCATTAGAGGTCATCTTCAAGTATCTGGCACTACATCATGTGGTGAGCACTTTGGTTTCCTTTTGAACAAGTAGGCACGTTAACACTATATTTTGTTTATATCTTGAGTTTAGTTTCTGTATTTGAGTTCATTCTCTTCAGTACATATTCAAATGATAGACAATCCATCATTCTTAAGCTGATCCATTCATGACTATTGTATCAAGAAAGCATTGTGTACTCTGAACAGGTTAATTGGTTGGTAGCTTAATCTAAGTTGGAGTCTGTTGCAGATAATAAGCATTTTTTTAACCAGTGGCATTATACATAGAACTATTTCATTCATTTATGTGCTTCTCTTTCTCTTTTTCATTTCAGAATGCTATTGTATTCTGCTTTTATTTGCATGGGTTTCTGTAAGAATGTTGCTATTAACTTATTAGATTGGAAATAGGTTGAAGTGCTTGCTAAATACTGCCTGTTTTCTTTCCACTGAATTCTCTGCATGCAATTTGGAATTCTGTTTCTAATAAGATTATAAAGGAAATAATGAAAACCGGTAGGATTGTTCAGCTAGCAAGTTTCCTTGGTGATTAATGAGCTAAATAATAATGTTTCTCTCTATGGTCAAATTTTGCCTCCAGCTTCACCAGTGAGAAGCCAGAAGTAACTCCCTTGATGCCAATCATAAAATGGTTTGGAGCTATTCTAGATTCACTATGGTAGATTTAGTTACTGTGGTATAAATGATCAGAGAATTTGATTTCACATGTGTCAATAGTTTAAGGCTTGTTTGTGGTTTGTGGGTCCTTCTTCAGAAAATTATATACTTGTATGGCCTTTAAAATTATACAGCCAAGAACCTTCCAAGTAGGAGCAAGGAAGTCTCACTTTAATCATATGGCACAAAAAGAGAAGAAAAAGATGAGAGACTGATTGCGAGTCAGGCTTACACATATGAGAAATGGTGAGTGATAATGGTTTCAATCTACCATCCTCCCTCTGGCTGCAGGGTTCCTTTCAGACTGATGCATGTAACACACTCGGTAATGTTTTCCCGCATAGTGTCTTACAGTTTATACAGAGTCTGGATAGAGCATCTACTGAGTAAGTTGGAAAGAAATGGAAATTGTACACCATTCCTCTTTTAGACTCAGCAAAACAGAGTAATTTTTGCCACTGGATGCAAAGAGCAGATCTAGAACAAGTTATGGGTAGCATATGTTTCAACATAGCAACTCTTCCCTACATAGATCAAGCAATTAAGTTTATATAATCATGTGCCATCTGCCTAGAGCTCTATTTTCAGATTATCAGGTAAGCCTGCCTAAGGTCCCCCTTGTTCTCCCAAAGAAAGCTTAATGAGGAATGCACATCTATTTCCATTTACCTCTTCCCTAGAGCTTGGCAGTGTAGAGAGTTGGTTGGTACTAAGAAAGGTGGATAAGAATGTCGGTAGTTTCTGGTGCATCAGAAAGAAGGGTGAAATCAAATAAGCAGACTAAAGTTCTACAGACCTCAAAGACACCAAAAAGCAACCTTTGCTACTCTTCAGCTTTTTTCCATAGTAAAGACAGACATTTCAAAGACATTTCCACATAATTTTCTTTTAGAAGTATACAGAAGCAAACCAAAATCATGAAACTCAACATCTCTCTAACCTTCTTCATACTTTCCATTTTAATTTTGATTCAGAAATCCAGATCTTTTTTTTTACCTTTCTTGAGGACAGAAGGAGCAGAGGCTACATCTTCTCTGTAACTCAGGCATAGTTTTGAACAATGAACCACAGAAGAAAGTCTTTCTACTAGGTGATGGATTTTTTTTCTACACCTATCTTTTGTTGCCATGTGTGGAGATGGAGGATTGACAGCATGCTTTTCTTCTCTTAAGCGTGCACTCTCAGCCAAGGCCTTGATTAGCACATTTCTGCCAAAAAATGGGCTGTAATTACCTTTTAATAATCAGAATGTTTTTGCTATAACAGCATGAGATTTAGACACTTGAGGTATTTTAAAAGCTCTATTCAGGAGCTCAGTACCACCTATTACATTTGGGGCAAATAAAGCTTTTAGAATAATGTTTGGAAAAGCAGCACCCTGTAAATATAAGGTGGTGTTGCACCATATGGAGACTGGCTTTATGACATATGGTTTGAATTAACAACTTTAAAACTGTTAGGATCAGTTTTTCTTTCACTGAAGGGAAAAAAAAACACAACCCACGAGATACATACAGTTAAGTAAGCTTCAGTAGCGGATACAGACCCAGCTTGTGCCAACATGTGCTAATTCAGTTAAAATACTACTTAGGCTATATGAGTTGGTTTGGGGGTTTTGTTGTTTTTTTTTAAGCAACCAGTACTTCCAGCTGTAAATGTGTTTTATTACTGTTAGTACAAGGACCATCGTCACCACTACCGTCATTATGATTGTGGTCCTCATTAAAATAAATTATTTGCCTTGGTTTTGTATTAAAGCTATTTGAAAAGATAGGGCTGAACAACAGATGAAAACAAAGGATGGAAGCGGGTCTTCTGATCTCACCTAATTGAATCTTTGTTGGCTGAATTGATCTGAAAAAAGTTCAAAGATCTGGGATCCATATTACGAAAACATTGCTTGATTTAATCAAAACACACTTTGAAGTGCCATGCTTGCAGACCACCTGTAGCTTTGAAATCTGAAGTCATGGGAAAGCTTCCCTGATGGTCCACAGATATGATATGTCTGAGAAAAATAAAAACAGAAAAGATAGAGTTCCTTGTAAATCTCTTTTATATCAAGGGTTTTCTTAAGCCATTTACCCTTGTCTATGCTAAGTCACCTGGAGCAGCAAGCAAAGCACTCAGCATAAGGAAGTGCATATCTTTTTCAGTTTTGTTTCACAACTTTCATTGTTGCTGCATTTACAGACAGTTCCAAAGACAAAATAGCCATGAGGTTGTCCTTGCTCTCAAATAAGTATAGCAATACTGTGAGAGCTTCATTTCTCAGGACTCATCCTGCATCTGAGAAAGTTCAGCTCTGCACTGAAACAAGAAACAACCATGGTGCATGCTAAAATAGTGGCAACAGAATAAGGAAAAGAAAAAGAAAGAATCAAAATAAAACGTGCAGGGCCAGAACCTCCTCCATGCATGCAGGTTATTGGCACAATGGAGCTGCAACATAGAATGCTATGATGGACATGAATGACATGATGGATCCTGTCTCCTTAGCTTCAAAAATGTAAAATTTCAGACCTTCATGTCCTGGATAAGCATTCTTCAATACTATTTTCCAAGGAATTTCTATCTGGAAAACAAACATAGTAGGGACATGACTGATATGTTCTACTTTTCAGCAGTCATCAAGCATTATGTCTTCCCTTTGGAATCATAGCCATCCAGTTTTATTTAGTGATACTCAGAAGTTGCTAAGGACTGGCAAAAACCATCACAGGATCACTGACTAACTCAACCTGTGTTCACAGAGAGCCTGGGCCAATTTTTCTTCTCAATGATTCAGATCTGAGAGAGGAAAAACAGCAAACAAACTGAAAGTTATGTGAGAACAGATTAAGCTTGCTCAGTTATAGTTTATACCTAATTTTCTGGTAATGGAACTGTGGGAGTACAATCTTGCAGAACTACCTGGTAATTGATAATTCATTTCTATATTTTTCTGATAATTCCTCATAACATCCAGATTCCCCCTGTCTCCCCCCTCTTGCAATCAATTTCTCAATTCCACACATCCGTTTCCAAAATCTCATGTTCCAGTTAAAAAAAAAAAAAAGAAAAAAGAGGTCTTCCAAATCTGGTTAGGTTTTTCAGCTACACACTGTCATTTAAAGGAATCCTTATTTGGTTTAGAAAATCCTATCATAGTGCATCCTAATGCTGTACTGCAGCTCCCAACTGCTTAGAAGAAAAGGGACAAAAGCCCAGTATGTTGGTCTACCTGAGAGACTCACAGCACATGAATTACTGGGATGTCCAAAGCAAAGACCTGTGCTCCCCCTTACTGTGTAGATTATATATTTATTGCAATGTAAATGGTCAATTCTCATTGTATGTAAGCTTAGTCTCTCTCTCTCTCTGGAACTTCTCAAAACAGGGTGCCAAGGGCAGAACTCTTATTTTTGAGTAACATCATCAAATCAAAATTCTTTTCCTAACAAAAGAGAATAAAAACATACTAGTCTTTGTATGCTGCTTTAGTGAAAATGCATGGCAGAATTCTGTGTGAATGCAAAATGTTGAGAAACATCAGGGAACAATCCATACATATGCCAACTATAATGGGAACAGTGTGTGGTCCACTGATTGTCTATCACAACATATTGAGTCATTTTCAAAAAAACCATTGACACCTTATCTCATTCTACAAAATCCAGTATTATACCCCAGAAGAAACTAAGGTGTATAAGGTAGAATATGTGCATGTGTTGTCGTGTAATAAACACATATATTGTATAAAGGCAATGTAAAAGAACAGAAATGTTAAAAATAATTATTATTATTTCACAAGATCATTGGAATCTTTGTCTTTCATATTCTTCTTCTAATTGTAATATAAAGCCCCATATTTAAAACAACACAAGCATAATAGTTCTACATGGAAACACATATTGGATACCTGAAATATGGTGACTGAAGCAAATAAGGATTTGTCTTGTGCATCTACCTAATTACATGTGAAAAAACTGAGGTTTTGCCATTTCAGAAGAAATGTGGCCCTTAATCTCCTGTCCTAGAATGTACATAAAATATGTCTGCATCTGGCTCTTACGTATGTGTCCTGCATGTCACAGTCAACACCTGCATTTCGAAGTTGTCAAGCAATGCTAAAAATTTCACATACAATAGGTTTATTAAATATATAGAAATCATATGTGAGATTTCCTGTATAAATGTGCAGAGAGACAGATAGATGGATAATTTTGACAAATTAAATTCTCTTCCCTTGCTGATAACACATCTGCCAGCAAGTGTGCTTTGTGACAGACATTTGCCCTTCTCTACATCAATATCTGATAGTTAGGCAGAAAAGAGGCATCACTATATTAACATATCTATTTCTCTGTCTTTCCTCTACAGGTGTTAAATAATTAGTACTGGTTGAATTATTCATTGCAAATAATATTCATTGTGAATTTAGCCAGTTTATTTTTTTTATTTTGCTTACAAATGATTCAAGAGGCAACCCTGAATTCTGCAAATATATTCATTGCTTATAAGTATTCAACAAATACTTGGACAAACCTCTTTTGACCTAGAAAAACACTGGTTCATAAATCAATTTCTTCAGAAAATGATAACGTATGAATTGCCATCATGAGCAGATGTCATAGTTTTTCTTTTCTTGTTGGTAGACTTTATTAAAAAAAAAAAACAAGTAAGTGAAAAGTGCTAACAAACAAATAATCTACACCTGGAGTAAGTTTTCTGGCTCATAACCATTTATGAGCCTTTTGAGATTAGCAAATAGAAATTACAGAGAAGGAAGAAACTTGCTAGAATATGCTAGTGAATATATTTTTTATTTTGCACTGCCAGTGTGTAATTTTCTATGTCTAACCAAGTGTATTTGGAGAACAGGAATTGTGACTGTCTCTGCATTTGTGGTTAGAGAGTCCCAATCTGGAATGCAGCTATATCACAAGCAGTAAGTATAATGATAATCTAAAAGAATAGCATAGGCAAAGCTTCATAGTAGACCTGATTACAACTAACTGGGATAAGGATGGTTACTTACAAATGCATGTTCTCTCCAGCGTTCTGGATTGGAATTCTGTATTCATCATTTAGGTTGAGAATTAAATTTCTCCGTAAGCAGTATAAGTTTTCCACCCGTGTATGTGTATACAGATATACATGTCACCTATCATTTTAAGTTAGACAGAAATCTCAGAAACTTTAAGCTGCAAGAAACTTTAGCAAAATAAAAGAAATGAAAATGTGCTTATAAGACAACTTTAGAATAGAGGTTACTGTTCGGTCACTTACAAGTGAGGTATCCTTAAAGACTTTATTAAAAAGAAATTTTTCTCTTATCCAGAGTTCCTAAGCAGATAGAAATCAAGGGCTGTATACCAAGGAAGGCCATGTACAATTTCTTCTAATAAAAAAAAAAAATGAAGAAGTGGATCTTAAAATATCTGCCAGTCACTCAGCATTATATTCATGCAGCACAGGAGGACAAATTATGACAAGGTCTGTTGCACTCCAGCTCCTTCTGTCCTTATGCATTTTTTTGAAGACTTCACACTCTCCCTTACATATGAAAAGGGGAAAATTCTGCTGACTTTTTATCACTACAGATGAGTAGAAATTCTGCTCAGTTCTGGACATCCTGCAGGTTAACCCCTGCTGAGTCTATTTGCTGAGTCTTGGGAAGGTTACTAGAGCAGAAATATCACCTACCCTTCCATACAGAGTGACTACATGGCTTGAAAAAGTTGGCATTTCAAGATTACACAATATTGAGTTCTATGTGCAACGTTCCAACTATGTAAATTTCTCACATATTATAAAATGAATATAATCAGGTGGTCTAATGTCAGCCAGCTTCTACAGATAATTGCTTTTCTGAAAGAAAAAGAAAAGAATAATGTTGCAATATTCGGCACAATGTTATTTATCATTTTCAGCTAGACCAGTTTTATTTTGAGGTCCTGTATTAAAGATTTCTGTATTAGAAATATTGCTAAATTACTTTCTTTTTAAAGTCATCTTAACTTTTGGTGAGGTCTTTGGTCTTTCTGCTTATGAAGAGCAATATGGCAACAGAAACACTGTAGATCCTTTGAGCCTGCAGACATCAGTATTTACTATACTGAGATATATGTTATTACCCTGAAACACAAACGTGGAATTAACCTCACACCTCTTTCCAGCTGCAATGGATATTGATACAAAATCCCTGTGAACTATGGAATGGGTTCCAATAAACAAAAGGACCTGAACATCAAAGTACAAATGTGACACTTCAACCAACATCGTTATGGCAAATTTAGGTTCAACATGACAAGATCTGATGATCCACATAATTTCCCTGATTAGGACAGCATCAAGAATTCAACTGGTAAGAAAACAACACCTCAAAATTCTCCCTATGCAACTCCTTTAGACAGGAGAGGAAGCTTCTCTCAATACACAGAGGGGGAAAAAATATAATGAGGCAATTCATTCACATCCAGTGTTTGATTGTGCCCGCTTGTTTGTCTTGGACAGCACAAATTCTGCACTGTCACTTAAGGTACTAGCTACTTATTGCCATTGGGCTAAAAATGGCTTCGTTACTGATGTATATATGAATGAGCTTGCATAATTCCTCATTTTTTAAGGAAGCAGGTGAATAGTCAGGCTGCAGTATTGCACTCTATTTAGTTTGCCCTAACTTGAGCCAGGATGATTTTTCCTGTTCCTCTAATCATTTTCTTTTTTGGGCCAGGCGTTTCCTCTATTTTCTACATGGTGATAATAAAAATGGCTGAATGACCTAGTCTTATTTTGGACTTAGTTTTCTCCAGATTCAGGGAATGAAAATTTACATGAAGGGAGGCTGTGAAGATTGGGCTGTCATTTTCAGCAACACCTGCACTAGATAGAACAGAATGTGAAACTGCATCCTTGCGTTTTGGGTGCTTATAGATGTCAGAATAGACCGAAAGACATATCAAGTGAAATGCCTTTACTCAGTTCAGAAATTAGTTTCCAAGAGCTCAATTTCATAATTTCTAGCTCACTCCTAATGAAAGGATATAATTGTGTATAACATGACTGTTTGGAACCGAAATTAAGAATCTGACATAGGCAGCTGCAAGCTGAGGCCTTCAGTCAAGTGTTGGTAGAAGCAGGTTGAGACCAGCAGCAGCATGATATTAGTTAATTAATACCTCACTTTGTCACACTTCCATAGGCTTCATCCTGACACATCACATGTTGTCAGGCCTGTGGAGTTGAACCTCAACTGTGCCTCTGGTTCAAGACATCTTGGTGGTGTTTCCCCTAAAGTAAGGAGCAGCAATGCCGTCTACAGCTGTGCTTAAGCTGTGTTAAGATTAAGGACTGTCCATCTTGTAATTGGAGCTCATTCCTATGTATTCAATGTAGTTTTTTCTTTCCGGTTCTTTGATCTCACCAGGTCCCATCAAATGTTCAACCTCAGATGACACATTTTGCCATTAGTCTCAGAACCCTGGAACACTTCTTAAAACCTTCAAAAATTTCTGCCATAAAGATTGTTTTACTTTTGACTAGTTAATTACTTCAAAACTGGAGACAAGACTTATGTTTATTGCACTGAGACAGGTTTTTGAATCAATTTCTGTTGAGCTGAGGCCAGAATTTATTTTTTTATTTTTCCCTTGTGATTGCTTTACACGATGAAGCTGTATGTAGTCTTGTTGTTTGCAAGAGCTCAGCAATATTCTATTTTTCTGACTACACAATATTCAGTCCTGTCCTGCACATGAGGGCTTGAAGGGTGATACTTCTGCAATAGTGTAATTTATACTTGAGCTCCGAGTTTAGCTTATCTCAAGGCATGGCATCTGCAAAGCAGATATGAAATCCTATGGCACAACAGACCAATTTACCCTCCCTCTAAGTTTCATGTGTATTTCTTATCTTGCATATGGGTTTTTTAGGTGTTTGTTTTTCCTTTTTCTTCAGAAAAATGGCAAAAGTAAAATTTCACCTTCATATGAGAGATTTCATATTTTGTATCTCTGTGTCCTTGGGCATTTTATGAAGCTATTTTCTTTTTCCATATTATCCTAATGAGCAAACTCTAGTTCTTTATAAGAAAAATATAAAGGGAAAAATGTTTGCTTCCACCACTGGCTTTAAATATTCACCACTGGAAACAGCATCTTTGTACTAAACCTGGTAGTTGAGGCTTAATCTAAAGTGCTTTATATTAGTAATTGCTGTCACCCTGAAACACAGACTTCCTATAAACTCTTAGAATTACTTTACTGCTTTTATTCATAGGCACATATATGTATTGTCTGAACCATATTAATGATTATCCAATTCATTGCAATGGAAGATTACCTAAACCCACCAAGTTTGGCAGAGGTGTTAGAGCTGAGCTGCCTCCCTCTTGTCCATGTCAACTTGATTAGATCTCCTGGCAAAGGCAAGTAAGAACCAGATGAGAATTTATGGGACCATGACCAGAGTGCTAGAGATCAATATTGGGTTTGGGGTTTTTATTGATACTTTACAGATGTTGTCTAATCAAGATTGATTTGCAACCTAGTTGAGAATGCACCTTTTATAATTTCTCAACTATGAAGCAAACCGATGGACAAAGTTCTTCTTGTGTTCCAGTCCTGAGCCAGTAGCCTATTCTCTACATTGAAGAGCTTTTAGTTGTTTGAAGTGCGAAAGAGAATGTAGCTGTGATCTGTCTTCTTTTGCTTTAATAGATGTTTATATCATATAGTCAGTTAATAACTTCATGGCTGAATTACTGCTCATTTGCCTGCTATGCTTTTTCTTTAATTTTTATTTGGCTATACCTTACGCTATTTCTACATAGATACAAAATTACAGGGAAATATCCATCTAGTTATTCTACAAAATGGCCAGACCCAAGCCAATAACTTTTTATCGCTACGAAAAGCCTGCTGAAAATAGATCTAGCTATTTATTTTAGACATCTTAAAAGGCAGATTACCCTATTTGGACTCAGTTCATTGGGTTCATGAAATTCATATATAAATTGCAAGAGTGACACATCTATAACACTTCCCAAATGTCTAAAGTACTCAATCATTTCTATATCTGAGAAATAATGAAAAAAAATTAATAGAAATGGGAACTAATTGATATTTTTGGGGGGGAGACACAAATATTATGAGTCTTCTATGACAGTAAATAAATGTTTTAAAATGTTTTCAAAATATTTACAAAAATTATCTCAGCTTGAATTTCTTTTCTGATTACCTGAATCGTTTGAAACAATTCCAGGACCTTAGCTGTTGATGCTGAAAGTATAAACACGGTAAATTTTTAAATATACATTGTAGTCTACTTACTGACTTTTATTTTTTTATTTATCCTTTAAAATAAACATGGAAATTATTCCGCAGTAGAAAGCAATGACTATTTTGTATTTCACACAGAACTACTAGAGACTCCACACGTAATCTGCAGCACTGCACAGTTATACGATGAGTTTGCCAGCCTCTTACACACAGGATGCATGTGCTTTATTACACAACAAAAATACAGATGTGGTAGCCACAGCAGCAATTCATCATGTATTATTTCATAGTATGCATTATTATCATATGTACAGATAAATTTAATAAATATAAAAGTGCAAATGCTAGCTGCCAATACCCAGATCCTGAAAATGTCATTAACACACTTACTGCAGTTCTTTTAAAAAAAGGTTAAAAAAATATTTGATTATATGAAAAAAAAGGAAAATTAAATAAATTTAGCAAGTAAAAGAAAAAAAAGGCCAATTCTTTCAGTCAGATAGTAGTTGAAAAATATCTCCTACAATGAGAAGTCAAGCAGCTCAACGTACTCAATTTATCAAAAAGGCAGATAAGAAAGAATTGAACACTGTTTATAGAAAAACATAAACAATATTGGGGCTGGTGAGGGGCTTTTCAATCTAACTAATGGAGATATTAAAAGATATATTGGCAGGAAGATTATATTAGTTTCAGCCTTGAAATAAGACACAGTATCCTAGTGGAGAAGATACTTATGTACTTGAATGGCTTAATAGGTGTAAGTAGAGTCAACATTGCCTGGAATGTTTCAAAATTAAGTCTTTCAAAACGCTGGTGTTGAATAATATTTCCACAAGAAAATCTGCCTGAGCTTTCTGATGACATGGCTGTGTTTTCGCTCTTCTCACCTTTGGCACCTCTCAACAGACACCTGTGAAACTCTTCCTTCTTTCCCTTTTTTATAGATTGGGAAGATTTGCACTGCCATCAGGACAGTGCATTTTTTACTTTCCCTTATAACACAAACTACAAGGAAATCTCATGCTGGTAGGAACAAAAGCCTGGAAGGACTTGTCAGTTGGCCAGATATATTCCTATCCATAGGTTTGCTAGGATTGCTAGACTTGATATAAGGAAAGTATTTCTCTACAAATGGAAACTGAGGGGAGACCTCATCGCAGTTTAAAACTTCCTCGTGAGGGGAAGAAGAGGG
Source organism: Neopelma chrysocephalum (assembly GCF_003984885.1). Lineage (NCBI taxonomy): Eukaryota > Metazoa > Chordata > Aves > Passeriformes > Pipridae > Neopelma > Neopelma chrysocephalum. The sequence continues at coordinate 36,924,598 of NW_020897694.1, read as the reverse complement.
GCACGCACTGATTTCTTCTCTGTGGTGACCAGTTAAAGGACCTAAGGGAATGGTCTGAAGTTGTGTCGGGGAGGTTTAGGTTGAATATTAGAAAAACATTCTTCACCCAGAGGGAGACTGGACACTGGAACAGGGTCCCCAGGGAAGTGGTCACAGCACCAAGCCTGACAGAGTTCAAGAAGCGTTTGGATGATACTCCCAAGCACACGGTGTGACTCTTGGGGATGGTCCTGTGCAGAGATAATGGTTGGACTTGGTGATCCTTGTGGGTCCCTTCCAACTCAGTGATTCTATGGTTCTGTGAAAGGTGTATTAGTTGCATTTATTTCTCTCTGCAACACAGAATATGGAATTCCCAGAGAACTTTCTTCAGATTGTTATGGGGTTTAGGATTTTAAATATATATGTCTACATGTAAGCTATTAGTTTCCTCTATACTTCCACCAACCTAGACAATTCATGGAGGCTAGGACATAGCTAAGCTGACAAATGTTAGTAGATGCCTCTTTAGAGATCTTCCTGGACACCTTCAAGAGTATGGACTAAATCCGCTTTTCTGTGGAAGCTTTTGTACTTAGCCCATATGCAGATAACATTATTTAGTTGTGAAGAGACTGGTATATCCCTGTCTTTGGTAGGAATGCACAAGTATAATGCATTTAATCATCTGACATCACAGGTCTCTGGGCACTGTGAGTACCCTGCTATCACCTGTTCTCTTCAGGAGACACAATTTCAGTGAAACTCAAGCTGTTGGACTCAGTGAAGGGACAGCTACTACTCTGTGAAACTTAATGGTGTGTAATGCATAAGAGAGAAGACTAAATGATCTCTTCCAGCTTAAATTGTTATTATGGTTGTTCAGCCTTGAAATGCAGGTTGGCAATACCCTCTTTTTGTCAGAGGATGTTGCTGCCTTGAAAAGAAAGTGGAATTATAATTCACGAAATGTTTCTTTTTACATTTGTTTGTTTAGAGATGCTGGCATTATGGTCCTGTCAGTGACATGGCTAGACACACCCTTTTTTGCTTTTCTAGAAACAAAAAGCTCCTCTTCAGTATAGGTTTCTCTAGAGGATTTATTAGCTCTGAAGCTTAGATTCAGTTTTCTCTTTGAGTGAGCTGTCGTAAAAGATGCTTGTTGAAAATATGCCCCAAGAAATTAATTGTCAGAGACAACCCCAGGGAGAACAAATGCTTCCAAAACTACTTAATGATACTTACCATCTATATAAATTTTTATGTTTTCTGAGCACAACCCAAACACTCACAATTAACATTAATTATATTGCCACTTGTAAAGTGATACCATTTCAGGGTGCAAAAGTTCATACAGCCTATTTTCCATGAAACTCTGAAGTGTGACGTTTGCAGGACTATAATGGAAGTGGGTTTTTTGATTCCCCAGACAACACAGCCACAATATCAAAATCAGTACATGAGTCAGCCCTCACCTTGAGTGTTTCTGTAGACCCTGTTAGCTTGTTAGCAACACATTGTCTCACTCACAAGGAGAGTCTGACCAAAAGCTTCTGAACACAGACATGCGCAATCATGCCCAAATCGCACTCTTGAGTGTTTCCCACTAAATACTGTACCCTTTTCACCTGACCTACCTGATTACTAGGTATATAAATAGGTATATAAATAGTCCAAAAATGCATATTTCATCAGCACTGAATAACATGAGAAACTTTAAATAATGTCTTTAAAAGGAAGAAAAATAGTAATGAAGTAGAAAGGAGAAAAAAAATTGAAGTGGGAGAAAGGAATGGAAGAAAAGGAAAGAGAGACCATGGTGTTGCATCTTTGGGTGACTAATAAGTGAAATTTTATTTGATATAAAACCAATATGAAGTCATCTTCAGGCACAAGGTATGTAACATAATGCCAGGCAAGGAGTGCTGACACACTTGGCCAGTAATTTTAATTACATGCAAAATTCAAAATTTGACCAAAGCACAGTTAAGAGCCTCTTTTTTTTTTTTCTTCTAAAACATTTGCTTTGCTAAATATCCTCAGTTACAGGAGAAGAGGGGAAGCAAATAAATCAGTGACACCAAATGTCTTTTTAGCATACTAAAAGCAGAATGAAGTCTGGAGCACGAATAAGGTTTGCTGTGACTTCAACCCCAAACATTCAGATGTTAGTCAGCCTTCTTGATCTGAAAGAACTGAGGAGGGAATTTAAATATTAAAGTTTTATTACAGAGTTCTTGCAGTACTATCTTTGTTCTGGCTGAAGCAAAGCTTATAAAAAAGATTAAATTGAACATTGTTTAAAAAAAATTAAACTGACAGATCTTTTGAGGTTTGGATTTTGTTTTAGGTAAAAGTGTGTGTGAATAATAACAGAAAATCATTTCAGGTAGGTCTATGCCTTCTCTGCTGTCTTTCTGTCAATGTGCTCCTGTACTGATTTTTTAAAATAAGTTTGCTCTCGGTGGTCACTGAGCAAAAGATATATACTATCAAGGAAAAGGGTGACAACATCTATATAGAAAGACCTATCAAACACACATGTTGAACAACCAAGAAAATCATCTGTGTCATTTGTGGTTGTCATAGAACTACTTGTCTCAAAAGCAGGTAAATCAGTTTCAAACAGAAGTGCAGTTTCAGAGTTACACTGTCCCTTTTATTTCTGTAGGGGGTTCATTCAGAAAGACATACTTTGCAGGACCAAGTGGAAAGAGCTTCGATTAGGGCTGTACAGTATGTGACTAAAGGATTTGTTAACCTTAGCGCTTCAAAGCACACTTGAAAATAAGATTCAAATGGGCTCTTTCTTTTGTGGTTCTGCAGTGATAAACGAGTTCTCCATGCACCAATGCTCATGATTACTACTTCTCCAACATTGTGACTCTGGATGAACATTAGATCAGTCTAAGTAATGTCCAGAACATTTCATCCATACTAAATAATGTATGTTGTGGCAGGCTTCTCCATTTTGCTAAGGAAAGAGCTGTGAGTCTAGTTATAGCTTTTCTGGGGTTGTGTCATCAATCTTCAGGTTCTTCACAGAACTTGCAGACTTTTTCCAGTAAAGAAAGGAATGGAAGGGGAAACCCAATAGGTAATCAGTTTTTTTCATTGTTTTTTGGGTTTAGGGGTTTTTTTCCCCTGTGTCTTTTTCTTTGGTTCTTTGTTTTTTTTGATTTTGGGTTTTTGTTGTTTGGGGTTTTTTTCAATCTAGATTTAAAGTTAGAGGATTTTTTCCTTTAGGGTTCACTCATAAGCTGTGTTTTAAAACCCGTACTTAAATCAGTGAAAGAAACTTACTTTCTAATGATTAACTTATACATTAGTGGAATAATTCATGACATGCCCTTAGGATCAATACTTTTATATACGCCTGTGGGTAACATCACTCACATGATTCATCTGAATATAGAAAGTGGAACTATTCAAATACTAAAAGTTATTCACAGCTGTAACTGCTTAACAAACTCTTTACTGTTCATATGAAAATGAAATTCCCATTTTGCCACTGGAGCCTACTGAATGCGTCATATTTAGGGTTCTTCTGATTGTGACAACAGTGCATCATTAGCAGTGTTTTCTGTAGTTATTCCTGTCTCTTTCTCAGCATAAGAAGGGCCTAATAAATTTTATTCTTCCTCAAGAGTGAACACATTCCACAATGGGTGGTGGAACTCTCTCTCCTTGAAGCTTTACATGAGCCATCCCTTTTGTCTTGTCTGTAACTGATATCTGTTGATCCTGATATTTCCTGATTGAGGGCTGTGTATCTTGATCTTCTTTTTCCTCTTCCAAGAGCTGCTTAAGTCTAATAATTTAGATCCAGAAAAAGTAACAAGCCTTTGCTGCTTGTTAATGATATAGCTCTAACAGTAATCTTCCCAGAAAAATAAATTTGTAGCAAACATATTGACAACATCTAGGAAACATTTCCATTATTTTTATATAGATATTAAATATATCTTGCATGCATCAGAATAATATGAATTTATTTCACTTTATGTAAATGACATCAGTCTTCCTACATTTGCAATAAAAGAAAGCTGTAAAATAGAAAATTACAAGTAACAATGGAGTTAAGATAACAATGACTGAACAATGAACAATGCTCCATCTAGACTTAAAAGAGTTTATTTATTTTTCCAAAAGCTACAGCCTATAAGAAAGGAATTGTACTTTCTAAAGGAGTAATTTAGATGAATTAGACCTATACACACTGGATTTTTACCTAGTCTTAGTCAACACACATGAGAAAAAGAGAGTAGATATAGCCATGGAAGAAGAAGAACTCACCTGTTAGGACAGAGGAGTTGGGAAGAGAGTTTGGAAATCTTTAAAAAGGTATTGTTAAGCCTCATAGCTCTGGATATTTTGTGATTTTATCCTTATTGTCTTGGAAACCTGAAAAAAATACACTGTGTTGGGTTGTTTGTGTGTGTGTGTGTGTGTGTGTTTGTGTGCGTGTAAGACACTATTTTAGCACTGCTGTGAAGTTACACTGTCCCAGAGGAAGCTGTGACAGGTGACCAAAATGGAGGGTGTTCTATTGTAACTAATGGTGTTGCTAAACAACCTTGGAAATGAAAATAGAGATTCTAGGAGAAGAACTGGTTCTACCAGTTGACAGTATAAGTCACATCTTGTTTGGGGACCAACTCCAAGCCATCTGGTAGCCCTCTTGGGCATTAAACTGTTCCACTCAGAAAACTGAAAAGCTGTTGATACTCCCTGTTTCCCTCAGACCTTCACTGTGACTCTCTCGGATAGCACTGTATGGGAATATAATATACAATCTTCCTCACCTCCTAAGAGTGCAATAGTTTGCCCCTCACACTAAATCATTTGTGCCAACTGAAGAACAGCAAACATGTTCACCAACTCCTCAGCAGGCAGAAAAATCCATGTTTTGATTCAGTTTTGGTTTCAGTGATCTTTGCTCCCACCTGGTGTCTCTAATTGACAGCTTCTTTGGAGTAGATGGAGACAGCAATACGATCCTAGGCTCTAGCTTTAAATTATATTTTTAAAACCTCATGAGGTTACAGAGGAGTGATTCACTTTGAAGGAAACTCTGATAAACCCTTTCAGCAGAAATGAGGGAAAGCATCTCAATAGAAATAGCACCCGTTATAACAGCAAGCAAGTAGGAGGATCACACACAGGGGACTGGCATGCAGCCACTGACAGGGCAGAGTACAGTAGGCTTACTCCATCCTCCATGCTACACAGCCCGTATTTAAAACATAGGCAAGTGAGAAATAGTGGTTTTGACTAAAAGTCTGAGAGCATTAGGCCATCAGTAGGTGCAATGTAATCTCACATCTTGGGTTTCAACACAGGCCAGCGTTGACAGGACAAGGCTTAGGTTTCTGTTACTTCTTGCATTTTGTCCCTCAGAAATCCCTGGCAGGACAATTTTGCTGCCAGAGCTGTGAAGCTCTGGGGCCAAACAGTGGGAGCAGATCTAGATCAAGCTAGATGAACAAACCCTACTTATAGACCAACACTTTCCTGTCTTTTTCTGGTGTACAGCTGCCTGAAGGAATCCACAAGGTACTACACTGATCTTCATTTCATTGAGGATTTTGGAAACTTGGTTTCATAGGAAGATATTATCTCACTACCAGTTTGTATTGGCTTCTTATATAAGTTGTGACTTCAATGAGATTTTTTCTGAATAAAGAGGGAGTCACATTGGCAAACTTATCTGAATGGAGGACTCTGTGTGTGTGTGTGTAGGATAGAGTCACTTACATAAGCAGAAGCATGGGGCAGGCATCCGGGGTCACACATATGGCAGATAAAGAGCAGAACAGCATGGAGATATTCTAGGGTGCTCATGGGGAATTAGAGGAATGATTCAAAATGTTCTTTTCCTGCCAAAGTTCAAAGGTAGCACAAATATCTATTTTTTATATCCACCATCCTCTATGGGTTCAGCAAGAAGCTGGAGGATGATACTTAAAACAGCAGCAGCTAAGCATGTGTCTGTTCTACAGTGTTTCATCCAAGGCTAAAAACGTCACCTTACACCTATTTTCTTCTCCTTCAGTACAACATTGCAGAGCAAAAGGATTAAGAATTTGGCTGTTCCTATCAGGAAACTTTGGATAAACATTAGTCCATAAGCCTCTGTTTCAAGCTTGAATATATATTCCTTTTAAACCTCGATTCCTGACCTTAAAGCAGCAGTTTTAAAGAAGGTTCCTCCTTTCCTAATAGATTTTGTTTAGTCATCCCCTTCCACTGGTCTTTTAAAAATTTGATCATCAAAGAACTGAGAATTCATTTTGCCTATGTAAGCACTGAAGACCAGATATACTTTCCATAAAACAGGGATTGCTGAAGCTTATTCACAAGGTTTTCCCTCCTTGCCCTGTCTTGCATCCAAAGACAGCAAATCTGCAGCACTCTATGTATGGTTTTTGTGAAACATTTTGGGATACTTCAAAAGTAAATTATTAATAAAAATGTAAATTATTATTATTGTAAAAACATGTTGGCCCACTGTGTCATGTAGCATTCTCAGAAGCAGCATTCTTTCACACTGGGATTTGAAAAACAGCAAATTTAGCTTGAATCAAATGACATTATGTATTTAGTAATTTATCAAAGCCACTTGGTAGAAATTGGGGAAAACATTGGTTAATCTTATTCATGCGGGAGTTTCCTGGTTATGCAGCAACACTCTTTCCTGTTTCTTAGTTCCCCTTTCCTCTCGAAGGCCTGTAATGCTTCAGCTTCCTATTGAGCTTGAAGCAACACCATTTTGATGCTACAATATATGAAGTAGCCAACAGAGAATGCTTAAACTTAGTGCAGGATATTCCAGGCACTGCAAGGAGCACCCAGGAAAAGTAAATAATATCCACAGCATGAGATATCTGCCTCACTGGGTCTGAATTTAGCTCCCCTCTGAGTCAGTGGATTAGCAATACTTTGGCCTGATAATTCAACTGTTAAGTGATTGTGGTGGGGCTTTGGAAGAGTATTGTTCGCCTTGAGAGAACAAAAGCACTCATTCAGGTTGCTGAGGGAGTTTGGGTCAAAATTTCAGGAATATGTGGCACACAGGTAACAATTTGTCACCTTGCAAAAGAGAAATTCTCTATTGTTGAATTACCTAATGGCGGTGTAGGCTGTTCATTATTAGGATAGCTTGGAATATAAACCAACTGCCTAGCGCAGATCCCACAGGGGTACATGGGACTCCTTCTTTTCACTTTGACAAGGTGACAATTTGGAGCAATGGCAAATCCTTACAAAAAATCTTCGTCTTTGTTTTATAGTGACGTGCCCTTCTAATGGCACACATACTTTTCTCCATTTTCCTTCAGCAGAGTCTGCATGAGACAGAATTTATCTATCTGTTCAGAAAATCCCACTTAAAGTAGCTATCTTTTTTTCTGTGGAAACTTGCGTTAGTCCATCTTCACCAGTACCAAGGAAATTCCTCTCACCTGCAGACCCCAGAAAATAGATTCATAATATTTTTCACTTCACTGGACATATGACACACCATACAGGAATTTATCATAGCAATGACACATCCTATTATAGAGGTTGACTCTTGAACCAGCTCACTTCCCATTTGTGCTCATATAGCATCTCACTAGCAACTGTAGCAATTGTGATATTAAGCAAGTATTTAGAGGTTTTGGATGTTTTTAGTGACACTTACCATCTGGAACAAGGTCAAGAGACAACATCAAACAGTCCTTTGATCCATTATAATAACTGAAAAGTGATTTTCACACCAGAACTGGTCCATGTGCCACAGTTTGAGAGTTCCAATTTAAAAAAAAATAACCCAAACAAATGACAATCGTTATTAAGTATTGTATTACAAAACAGAAGACTGCAAAGAATAAAAAACAAATAGCTGTGGTACTAGAAACATCCTAATGGGGTTGATAGATATTGCAGAAAAAGGTGCACTGCACTTTTCTTTACAGGCAACCAGAAGCCAAACAAGATATATTTGGCCTCTAAAATGACTCTAACAATCGATCACTAGCAATTGCACTGTATATGCAGTTTTTCTGCTACTTATCTCCCTATGACACAAAGCTGATTTTTTGCTTGAAAGTAGTTGCACTCCTCAGGAGAAAGAAAAGACAGTCTGCTACATGAGGATGCCATTACTTTGAGATTATTTGTTAGGATCATTAAGACATGATATTTTTAAAGTGAAGATGGCCTGCAAAGAAAGAACATGACTTTGGTACCCCTTATTTCATGTGTTCATGTGCATTGAGGGATAAATTTAGATACAAAAAATTCCAAGTGAAACATGTTCTGCTTTCTCTATCTCCATTCCCTAAAGGACCCACCAATGATAGAGCAACCTGATGTAAGGAGGATAAGAATATCCATACCAGGTCAGAGCCAAGACTCAACAAATCCAATACCCTGTCTCAAGCAGTGGACAATATTATTCCAGAAGGAGGACAATTTGTACTTCCATTCCAGACAGTTCAATGCAGAGTTAAAGCTGGACCCTGGGTTCATTGTGGGTAGATGAAGGTGCGTCATCTCCTGCAAAGAACAATGGACAAATGTTTTTGGAAATGCAAGGGGAAGCCAGTGAGTTCACTGAAAAAGTGGAGCAGAAGAGCATCACTATGCATATGGGTTGGTAAAGGGATACTTGGAGATGCCTACCACTCCAGCAAAGCACCAACTTGAGGACAAATCCCAGCATCCTCTGGAAATGCTGATTCTTTGCCAGAGTGACTTACTCTGAAATTAACAGGAAAGGGCTTACTTGGATGGAAGTTTGAGTGGTTGAGAATGAAATTTGACTGAGGACATCTACGTGATGTTTCCAGTCTCTGGAGTGGCAGATCAATACACCCCTGCTCAATCCTTACAAAGAAAAGAAGTAGAGAGTATGAAATGCTGAGGGAAGAGTGTCAGAACAGGATAAGCATCACAACTGAAGTCTAAATATTCTTCTAGACTTAAGCACTCAACTGCTCGCACATTTCCTAAGCTAAAGGTGATATTTTTATATCTGCTAGTCTTCAATGAATTTTTTTGTCCATAGATTTAGGAACCTAGGTCTAGGGAATGGAAGAGATAGTTAGGACTTAAAGTTTTCAGAAGCAGAAATTGTACTCTGTTCTTTTAAAAAATTAGAGTTAAAAGGGAATTAACAGGAGAAAGACAAAGGGCACAAATAATTTGGAACAGTATAAATACAGTTTTATGGTCCTTTTTTTCTAAAGATTTCAAAGCTTTGTTCAAAGGACAGTTATTATTGTTCCCAATGTACACACAGGCAAAATTAAGCCCAGAAATATACAGATACTGACCAGAAGTCATGTAGCTATCACATAATAGAACTGGACATTTATTTCAAAACTCAACAAGCGGGATTTTTTATCTTAATAATAAAGCTGCTAAACAAAAATCCCAGTATTTCAAAGCCTATGTTGACAGTGGGGAAGCCAGGAATGCTTCTCGGATCTGCCTGGGTCTAGCTCAATGCAAAAGTCAAACAGACACCATCACCACTTCATGCTTTCGTGGTTTTCATGCAAAGTAAGTCCAGACATGGGAAGCAGACACTCTGTTCTCTATCAGACCCAAGCCTGAACTTGAGACCAAGGTTGAGGAGTTTTTACTGGTTTGCAGTACAGGCACAGCTACAGGGAGCAAAACTAGTTTCAAATTCTCAGCAGTAAATATTCATGGCCAAAAAATAGGACAGGAAGGTAAACACTGAAATTGGTTGGTTGCTAAGATTTAATTGCAGTATTTTTAAATTAAATACTTATTTGAAAACTCATAAAGTAGTCCAGAATGAAATTTTTAGCCCTTGTTATATAAAATTTTCTATTTCTAGTCTTCCAGGAAGACTGACCCAAATTTGTAAAAAAAGACAGCTCGAAGTAAAACAAATTTTTTTTAAAAATTTTTGCTATGGTTTGGTTTTAACTACTAAAAAACTGTTTTGAAAGATCAGCTTGAGATTTTTTCCAGTGCTTGCGTTTGATCACCGAATCAAAAAACTCCATGTGATTGTTTGCCTAGTTATGTTAATGATTCCCAGCCCAATGAGCTAACCTTCAAATCACACAACCTTTTCATTAGTCTCTCAGAATGCTGCAAGACCTTGATTTCTTTTACCTCTGAAAGATTCTTTTAGCAGAACTTGAAAGAAAGAATTTTTATCTCAAATATGAACAAAATTTTAATTATTTTCTCAAGTACTTCCCTGTGCCATATACGTTATGGGAAATATCAGCAGGAAATCAATTTGACAGACACTAATGTTGCATGTTCACCAGTTCACCAATTACAACAGCCATGTTATCACAATGGGCATGAATGGTTCTGGCCCTGCAGTAAACCGAGGACACCTAATGTGGTCTAATTAGGACAGCAGTGCACAGAAGTAATACAGTCTTAAATGAGGGTTAGGGTGTCTTTCAGCTAGTCAGTTAAGAGGTTTTCTTTGTTGATGGGTTTTCACACACTTTTCTATGTTTTTATGTATTCTAATATTTTTAAGAACTAAGGCATAAACATATCTGGTTATCTAAAAAATGTCATGGATAAAAATCCTGTTGTTGTTTTGTGGTTTTGTCTTCGTTTTTCTAGCTGCTTATAGGTGGCATTTTTAAGCACTACATTTAAATTTCATGTTTACCTTATGCCAAAACATTTCCTGAGACCTGGCAATACTGTTTCCTTTTGTTGTGCAAGATGAAGCAAAATGTAAAAAATTTTTGTTTTGTCTCCCCCTCGAAGTGTTCTTCTAGAGGTAATCTACAAAAAATTCCATCAATGGGGACCAAAGTGCACAGTAGTTGGTATTGGTGATAAAGATTACTTTTTAAAAAACAGAAGGTATAAGATACACCACTACTTCAGGAACTTTAAGAGCAAGGAAGCAGAAATGAGCTTTCAGAATAGAAGGTGTTTTGGTGTGGGTTTCTTTATTCCTGCTGAACAGTAATTGTACATTTCCCTTTTCATCCTCTCTCTCTCTTTATTTCATTTTTTAATACTGCTTTATAGACAGGACTTTAGAAAGTTTTCTCAACTTTTGATTACTTTAATCTAACGTGCAGATGACTGGCATCTCAGGCATTTCTGCAGTACTGAAACTCTTTCAAAATTCCATCCACACACATCCTCACAATGATAAAACAGAAATTCTAAAAAAGTACGAAGAAAGGGACAAAACTAAACCTTTAGCTTCATATGGAGTATTATTTCTTGTTGTTTTTGCTACAAAGCTGTAATTGGCCTAGTGAGATCTGATAAATGTCTTATTATAAACTTGAACATCAACTGATGGTGAAAAAAAATATGATGGAACTTGTGACTGAAGGAAAAGTAAAAGGGTATAAATGACTGGCAGTTCCCATTTCTTTACAAGTGTTACATTTCAGTCCCCTGCCACTACCACATGTTTCCTGTTCACAGATAATTTGTACAACATATTTTATCATTCAGTTTTAGACATAGTTGAAAGGCTTTTGCCTAAGGCTTGGAACACTTTGAAAATTGTATACCATTTGCAAGGCTTTCTTCTGCTTCGCTGTGCAATTAGGTGACTGCCTTTCTGCAGACACTGGATTTATCATATGTGGAATTGGTTTTTTTCACCAAGGTGAACTGGGAACAAAAATGCAAGTATTTTTTCAGTAACCTACAGACAAGGGATTAGTGTGCTGGCACAAAGCTTGTAGGCTGCCTGTCAGTCCCGAACTGGATGCCGTTCCCTCACAGAAGGAGCATTGTAAGCCACAAAGTTTCATACGAAAATACTCTGCCACCCACTCTTGCATACCCTGTCTATATGTGATTTAAACTTCTAAGGTGCAAGAAGAGCATCCGATCAAAATAATATTTTTTTCTCTAATTTTCTAATACAACTATTTATGACACTGTTGATTATTTTCTTCCCTTCCTTCACCCCCCTCCTCCCCCTCACTCACTTTTCTCCCCCACCCCTCCCCAGCTCGGTCTTGACTAAACTTTGCTCTCGCCTGAAGAAGTGTGAAGATACTGATGTGCTAAGAGCTTCCCCTGCTGGAAGTTCCTAGCAAGAGGTGCTGTAGTCAAGTAGGGATGGATCTGGGACTAGCTCCCAGTTCAGCTGATTTATGTGTTCAGTTTCTGTCAGCAGAGAGTACATAATGTGACTTGAGATGCTGATTAAATTTCATGTGTATTTCTATGTTCTAAATAAACCAAATTTTAAAGTCAGATTTGAGCAATGGTAGTTTATAACCCTCATTACAGCAGTTTGCATTTTTCCACTGAATTCTGTGAGGAAAAAGGAGACAAATTCAGGCCTTTTGTATAATGTATCTACGTGCTTTTACAAGGTCATCTTCCCTTCCAGTAGAGGATCTGGAGGATTCCTTAACAAGTAAACCTTATCTATTTAAATCATGTCATTGTTTAATGAGAATTGAATTGTGAATTTATTCTTTGCTTTTGGTTGCAGACCAAACTTGTGGAAACTGTGGGAGTGTAAGTGCATAAGTGAGCTGCAAGGAACACTTGTATCATATAGCATAATTCCATTGGAAGAAAGGCATATTTCTTCAGACTACACGTCTTTCTTAGGCAGTGACTGCCTAAGTGCCTCTTCTGAAAGCTTCTAAAAAGCTGCATTTTTGAAATCAAAACTAAGAGAATTTCAATCTAATTTTTTAGATATCCATCTTAGAAATACCTGGCTGCAAATACCTTAGCTGGTTTTTTGAGTGCAAGGCACAATATTATTACTTAGATAGTGTAAATGCAGTAATAAACTTCTGATAGACTGTGCTGGAAACATGGCCACTGTCTGCACAGTGTGACTGAGCAGGCAGGATTGTCTTGACCACTCTGTAAGGTCTCTCTGCCTTTGCACAGGCCAGCGATGTGACTTTGGCATATATTGCTTCCTTGGTCACATCCATCTCTGTTGATTTTGTCTGGTTAGATTATAAAGGTTTTCTGGGGCACAGATTGACTCAGTGATTTGAAAGCTCCTCAGTGTTCTGAAGCAGGTGGCACAATGGATGGATTAGTGTGGTATTTCCCCTGTGATGGTATACCCCAACCTGCAGGGCTTTGACATGAGATTGCAGCAGTCTAAGAGGTTACTTAGAAGCCTACACTGTGCCAAAGCACTTCTACTCCTACCTGAATTACCAGGCTCACCTGGGGATGTATTTTGTATCCTACTGAATCATAGGTATTTGGGGCAATAAGAGAAACCTTGCTCTTTCCAGTTGTAGCCTAGGGAGGACTGAGTCACAGCAGAGCTACCTTAGTGTGTTTGAATGAGCAAATATTTGGAGAGCTCCAGAACTCCCACCATCTGTACACATGCAGATACACAAGTAGATGGAAAGCTTCCAAAGGAAGTTCCCTTTCAATCCCCATAAAATGCCTTAGACCCGGCCAGCAACTTGAGCAAAAGGAACAGAGGATTTGCTTTAAATTCTCTACCTTGCTTAATTTAATCTGCTACCTGGTAGAAGACTCAGAAAGGTTAAAAAAAAAAAAAAAAAGGTACTGGATCATGGGATTTCCCAATCTAAATGTAATGATAAAACCAGACTGACTCCCTTCTTTCTGTGCTATCCATTGTGCTTTGTCCCAAATGGGAAATATGGTTTGCCAACACAGAGGCAGCATACACTGTAAACAATGACAAGAATAAAGCTAAATATTATGCATACTCATTGCATGCAATCCTGAACACAAACATCCCTACTGTAAAACAGAAAAGAATATCTATTTTTTTTCAGCTGAGGAACTGCTGGGTCTTTTTAACCCTTTATTTTCTCAGTTGTGCAATTTGCAATAACATACAATATTTCACTACATATGTTATGAGCAAGTACTCTTTAGCTAGAGTTTTTTCTTTAGTACAGCTTAGCTGTATGATAATTTCATTAACTAGTTTCTTAGTGCAGTTCACCGTAATGACAGAAGGCAATGGTACAATGGCTCAGTATGTGCACTTGAACTTTTCTATAAGTTCTAACTTTTGTAATGAATTCATCTCACATGGGTTTCATTTCTTTTATTTATTGATGGGCTAAGGATATGTTCAGGTTCTACTTTGGAGTGCCAAGAAGTCTGCTTTTTAATGTGAATTCTGAACAAACAATGCAGGAAACAAACACATGTTCTCCATGCAGAACACCTTTTATTTTATCCAAATGCTTAATGTTGTGACATAGGACATATTTCCAAACTATTATGGTCTCATTTGCATGCCTACTTGTGAAATTTATTTAAGATGGAAATTATTGTTTTCTTGTAAACATCAGATCTCCATCCTGAAGAGTAAAACAAAAAAGTCTATTAAGATCCTAACCTAATAGGGCTAACTTAAAGGAGGGTAATAAAGCCGTAACCATAACCCTGAGGAAGCCAGCCCAATCTGACCCACAAATTTCATGAAACAGTAGCTCCCAAGTTGCAGTGTACCAAGGTAAGCCATGATACTTCATTCCAGAGACAAAAAAAATGTTACTTATTTCTGAAGCAATGTCTTGGCCTGTGACTTATAATGAAGCACACTCTGGGTTAGATTGCCTGATAATAAAAATCAATTCTGTGGTATGCATTTTTTATTCATTATGCCCTGTTTTCCTCTCATTTGAATGGCAAAATATGAAAGTTTTCATTTTTATAGAAGTGTTGTCCTTGATCATTTTCTTGGTATGAAGGCTCTGCCTTCAACAGTGTGAACAGTACTAACATTCAGCAGCTGGCATCTGTTGTTCCTGTTCTTTTCTGGATACTAAGCAGCATAGAGTGTATGAGGAAATCCTCATCAACTTATTTGTTAAAATGAGTGGGCATACATACTCAGAACTCCGGTTATTTAAAATATTAAGTCTGTGAATAAAACACAGTGTATCTAAATTCTCCATGCCCCACAGAGTACTCGTGTTTTGCAATTGAGTGCTTGTATGATTATTTACATTTTTGCTTGAAATGTTCACATATTAATTATTAAATGAGATTCTAGCTTGCTGATGCATGAATATTTGCAGATAAAAACTGTGATTTCAGCTATTGGTTTATTATCATTAATGCATAGCTATTAATAGCACATTATCAGAAGGATACTCTTTGATCACAATTGATATGACACAATAGCAGGTTGTAAAATAAGTAATAAGAATGTAGAGCCAAGACAAAACCCTAAATACTTCATTTAGAGCAGGATTATAAATACCTGACAGACACACCATTTCTTAATATGTGTATGTTCTCAGTCTGGGACCTGGCTGCAAGTTAGAGAATAGCCTGAAACATATAAAAGAGAAATGAAGGCTAAACCAGAAATTATATAAATAAATGCTTTAGCAGAAGCACAGAATGTTATCTGAACATGTGTTCTACCTGACCACAAATCATCAGCGGCAGCAAACAGCACTTTACAATGGATGAGGATCAAGTATCACAGGCCTGTCTCAGAGCTATGAACTTACATATGATAGGTCTACTGCACCTCCAAAAAGCAAGCTTGGAGCTTGTATTTTACATAGGTTTTGCAGAGGCAAAATGTAACCCATCGTTAACTGGGGAGTTTTCTTTTGTGTGCCTGTGCTACTATGACTATTTTGGATCCTGGCCTGTACTGGTCACATTGAGAGACATTTAGGGATTAAATATTACTCAAATTTCAGTTTTCATTTACAGAAACAACAGAGCTGTCATGGGAACAGTCCCATGTCCAGAATGCAGCATTGGTTTAGTCCCCACAAGCACAAGATCTGAAGCAGCCAAACACCCTGCGGAGAGGAAGGCAAGTTCTCTCTAACCGGACCTGCTGCTCTGCAACCTCCCTAGCTCAGAGCTGCTCTCCTCTGACTTTTCTAAGATGGGCTTCATCCCAGTGAAAAATCAACTAAATATTCAGATATGGTTTTTCATTAGACTGAATTGTTGCTTTCTAGCCAACCCCACTGAAGCATATTAAAATGCTTCTGTGTGGGCTGAAATTTTCCATTGCTGAGGTCAAAACAGTGTTTATGCTATTTTCCCATCTACATCCTTCAATGTTAGAATGAGCTGGTTTTAATTCACAATAATGCATTAGCTAATTACTCTAGGAGAAACGCTGGTTTAAAGCTGTCAGAAGTAGCGCCTACACTGTCTCCCACTGACATATGCAAACACATGAGTGAGGTAAGAAACGACTGCAGCTGCAGCCACTGGGGTAAGCCTCAGCTGCTCCTGGACTAACATACCTGAGGAAATTCAGATTAATCCATGTCAATCAGAAAATGACAGCAGCCTCCCTTTCTGGGGGTGGGGGGTTAGTTGAGTTGGGTAGGCATAGTTTGACATTTTAAACATCTTTCTAGAATATGTGTTTTGTGGCATCTTTGAACATGGGGAAATCCAGTTTTCCCTCATATAAAACATTTTTTCAGTCTTCGAAGTAATCCTATATCTTAAATGTTTCAGATTTGACATGGAAATCTGGCATGAAAATAGCCTTTTTGGAGAAGAAGGACATAATCTTTTTCTGGATAAATTGATTTTCCGTAAGCAAGTTGGAGACTGGGAACATGCAGCAGGTATTTTTTTCCCACTAAGTTGAAGTATACCATCCTTAAACAATGTGCAGGCATACAGTTGATTTGGATAAAATGAAAAAGATCCTTAAACATTGCATAAGTTTTACATTCTTTAAGAGTAATGTTTGCTCTTTCTTATGTGCCAGGAATAGCCTGTGAAAATAATTTCTATCCAGACTGAGCAGTGTTTTGTATTCAGAGTATACTTTTTTCTATAGCTTCAATATGCACTCTGTGACTAAAAATGAATTTTACAATTGTATACAGGACTTTTCATCATAGTTGAAGCTAACATGACACTTATATGCACTGGAGGCATGCCCAGCAAGTGTGCACAACAAAGCAGTTCTTCAAAGCTGGTGGGATGAAGGATATGTGTTTCCTGAAAAACTATTAAAATACATATTCTAGGATAAAGCCACTTAGGCCATTTAATTGACATAATGAAATTAAGCAATGTATGAGAAACTGGTATGTCCTACATAACCTGATTGTCCCCTGAGGACATCTCTAGAGCTTAGACTAGATGCTGACTAAGACCAGTCAGATTAATGAAATGAGTTTTCCTATAGATTGGTGTGTTTTGCTCCTTTAAGGTTCTGCCTTGAATAACCCGGTTTTCCCTCACAGTCTTTCCAACACCAGACAAGACACAACAAAGCTGTTAGACAGTATATCATTGCTGATCAGCTGCAAGCTGCTGATATCAAACGGGATGTATGAACTGAACTCTACCTGTCTTACAGGGGGTTAAAGACACTCTTTTACTCAGCTGCCAATATTTATGAAAATATTAAGTATTTCAATGGCTTTGAGGCATCATCTTCTTTTGAATTTGTTTGGTTAAAAAACCTTGTTGAACTCAACAGGTCCAAAAATCATTAGAGGGAAGTGGGTGGTATGCAGATAAAAAAGGCAGTACAGCTGCAGAAAATGTGGGGAAAAGTGGAAAATATTTTATGGATATCTACACACAAAAAATCAGCAGCCCAGAATGTGCTAGCTAGTCAACATCTAAACTGGCTGCTTGCTGCCTTCTGAGTGGAGTCTGAGTTATTGCTTAAATATCTGCAATTGTTTTGAAATCCAAATAACACAGATACCACCTTTTTCTCTATGTGTTTCATATTGCAAATATTCTGCTGATCAGGTTAGTATATTGGATCATCTGGTTCCTAAAAGAAGAAGATAGAAGTCAATTTGGTCCCACTTCCCTTAGCTAGGAATGGTCTGTACCTAAAGTAGGCCAACACATGGGATAAATTCAAATTCTGGGGTACAGACTAGGGCTATAGAGAAGATTGAAGACAGTCTTCATTCCTTGCTTTCATTTGCTGCCACGATCCTGGGAATTTTTTTCCTACTGAGCCATGGAAATGTACGAAATGTACAAAATATATGGTAGACAGGTCATAGCTTTGTGTTGGAAAGCAACAAGCCAGCTGTAAGCCATCACTCCACATGGTTCACAGCAGCTGCCTCTCTGCTACAAAGCAGGGTTGGGACCAGACCTATGATCATCCACACCGCTTAATTGCTAATATGGTCCTCAGCACATTTTGAGGCACATGCACACTAGTCTCCCAGGCACTGTTCAAGGAACAGGTTGGAGCAAGGACAGTCTCCAGGTGACAGTAGGGGCAAGGTAGGGAGAAGAGAAATGGTGCATGTAGACATGACCATGCCATCTACTTGATCTCAAAAAACAGCCTCTGATCACTTTATTAATTAGTACAGACTTTGATCGTAGAGCCATGCCTGGTACTACTTTAGGTACTAAAAGCATACTAACCACGTTAAGGTGGTCTTTATCCTTTGGCCAGTTGGCTGAGTTTTCAGGAAAGTCTGTATCTGAGGTGTAATGCTACCCAGTAAAATAAGAAAAAAAAAGTGTGGTTTTATTTTGTATCATCCTTAAAAACTGATGAGGGGCACTGTGATATAATAGAAATGTTTTTCCATGGTCCTGTCCAGAGCCAGGTATGAATATCTCCACCTCAGAAAGCCATTCTCACACTGGTTGACCTGCCCACTGCCATCACCAGAAGCAGAACCCTGATGGTGCCCATTTGTGCAGCCACACTTCCGTGCTATGAAGCAGAAAGGGAAATGGAATAGGAGCAGCTCTGAACAGTGTCTGTGCTTCCCTCAAGGCAAAGAAAATGTTCATCTGTCTCGATCTACCGCAGTTACTGCTGCTTTGCTCCAGTGAATGGGTACGAAGACCAAAGAGGGAAAGTCAGTGTAAGACTGTCCTGCTAGGCAAATACATATGATAATTTAATTAAGAATACATGTGCAATCTTAATTTTAGCGTTCAGAAAGATCAATATTTTCTAACTATGAAGCTTATAATTTTAAATAAGTGGATTTCTAATACCTTATCTTTGTATATACGTGTATATCTACTCTTGGGACGCTGGAAAATTTTTCTCTGAAGATATTTTTAATAAGATATAAATTTCCTACTGGTTGCACAGGCTATTGACAAGAAAACCAGAAAGAGATAACAGGAAAAAAAAAAAGGAGAAATTGTTAAGCTTTTAATAGAAATGCTTATATTTTCTTCATTCATTTGCTAATTGTGGTGTGATTTTTTTTAATTTTTCCCAAAAGAAGGGGCATCCTTCTCCCATCTATCCTTTTTTATTAATCTTGTTATCATTGAAATATATGACTTACCTCCCTTTTATTCTAGAGGGGGGAAAAAAAAAACAAACCAAAAAAAAAAAAGGGGGGGGGCAAAAACCAAAGCAGCATGGAAAACACTGAAGGGGAAAAAACAATATTTTTTTGGTATTTCCCATGTAAACTAAATTACTTCTTTAATCAGCCAAAATATGCATTTAGGAACATGCTGATGCTTTTCAAATTGTAGTAGATAGAGGTACTTAATCACCAGTTTAAGTAGAAAACGGGTACCAAGGGAATTTTCCATGGGGTGATTTAGCTGTATGCAAATCTCTTGTGTACTGTAGTATTGCAGTGCTCAGGAGCTGAACACTGTAGAGCTTGTCAAGGGATTAGGTAACAATGAAGATTTAAGAGACAGGACAAAGCTAGATGCAGGTTGGGAGTAATATCCTGGTCAATATATCCTCTGGTGTAGACAGCTAGATAAACATGTAGATAAAACTTACTACAGCAATGTTCAAGCAAAATGCACCACAGGCAAAGATTTGAAGAGAAACTCCCACAGGACACTGACAGCTTTTTTCCCTTTTTTGTCCTTTTTACTGAATATTATTGTATTTGAAGCATCATGGCAAAACCTCAGGTCTGAGCCCATTGTGAACCCAAACCTTCAGGGGATGCAATTTGTAATATTTCTCACCACTAACACAAATCCCACAGAGCTTGTGGGTGCATGCTAGCTAGTAGATAATTTATATGTGTGAACTAAAAGCAGTACTGCTGTAAAGTATATGCATAAGGAATTTTTTATAAATAAACTAAAGGTGTAAATAAATTGGAGGTTCATGTGTTCACAGAGTCAGTATTCTGCATCATAAAAAGGTCTACATTAAGATACAGCCTGCCATCCTCCAAGTGTATGCATCAATCTCTATAATGTTCATAAATGGCTCAGTTACTACCTGTAAATTAGCTGTAGCAAAACTGAGACAAGCATCCAGGACAGAAGAAAACAATTTATGTTCTTACCCCCTGCTGGGAATGGGTGGCTTTTGGTGCAGGAAGGTTCCCCTGAGCCACCCTAGACAGATGAGAGACCGATATAGGGGTAGGTCAGCCAGCATGGAAATTAAAACAGAGCAAAAGTGGATTATAGTTCAGTGGAAAAAGAGCTGTAAGTACACTTTGGAAAAAATTTCAGCTGGTCTCACAGTTACCTCCATGCAAAGCCAAAACACTAAGAACTTCACATAGGACAAAAAAGTCATACCCCAACTACCTGTATTGAACAGTGAGAAATGTTGATCCTGAAGTGCACATGGAAAAAAAATCAAAGCAGTGATCCTCCTTAGGTTTTGTACCACGTGTTGAGCTCTGTGTGCATCACTGGGTGTGGAAACTGACTCCCCAAGCCAATGGCTCAAATATAAGTATTTCAGTCCTCTGCCTCAGTTTGTCATCTTAAAAGCAATGAGATGAGATAATAAATTTTTTTCTTTCCTTTATCCTTCACATGTGTCCTTTGTGGATTGTAAGCCTCTGGGAATGTCTTTACTATATCGCATACACTCTCCTAATTAGATGCTTATGTAACACACAGGAATTATGGCAATTAATATCAATATTGCAGTTCATTAGATTTATTGAGTTCTGGCCCATTAGTTGATAGCAAAGAGTTTCTTTAAGAATGTAAAGTCAAAGTTATCTTTGGTTTTTTGGTTTTTTGGTTTTTTGGTTGTTTCATTTGGGTGATTTCTGCAATGCAGACTGAGGGAAGACTTAGATTTTTCTGGCTCTTACTCTGAACTGAAAGTGCCCATTACTGGGATGGGAGCCCAAGATATAAGTGTTACTGAGAATTAGGCTCAGTGTAGTGTTTTTATGAACATGTGGCTTTTGGAGTAGGAATTCTCAGTTTTCTGCCAGGTACAAGGCTTATGCTTTCTCAAAAGCCATCCTGTAAATTGTATGTTTAAGTAGGTCTTGAAATGCTTAAGACTTGAGTTGGCTGGAACAGAATCTGTCTCCACCAAATGAACGCCAAGACCCTTAGTGATGACAGAACTTTTAATATAGGTGACCAAATACAGGAAGGCCCACTTTGTCCCAGATGAGGTACTGCTAGGGAGGGTGGACTGGCAGGACAGCAAAGCAGAAGTCATGGTGGTGTTGGTGCCACAAACTACAGGAGTAAAAATGGTAGAGCACAGTTTGCACAGAGAAGCAAACCAAACTTTGTGCTTGAGGAAAGATATGTCCCTAAGCAGTGTGACATGGTGACACCTCTCACCTGAGTGTTACATCTCATGGGCATTAAAGATCCATGAATGTCAAATAGCTATGAAGGATTCTTCATGAGTGGAGGACACATGATTACTTTTTATGTGCAAGATATTCTAATTATTCTGTAGACATTCATTTCAGGTTACAGAATTTTTATTGAAAACCATTTAATTTTCAGTAGTTGTCACTTGAGTGGACAAAGTGGAGTAGCACAGGAAAATTACTTAGCACAGGTTCAGATCCTCTATCATTTGCATACACATATATAATTTTTGTCTTCTGCTTATACATAATGGCAGCAAAACTGCTAATATGTATTGAATACAGTGTGTTGCTAGTGTCAGATCATTAATAACAGTATGAAAACATATATAATTTTTCATTATACCTGAGTACATTTTCTGGATAAAATGTACAAAATATATATTTATGTGCAAGTGTGTGACACGATATTGTTATAACTGCACATACTGAACTTCCCTGGGCAATAACCAGAGTATCCACCATTATTGTAGTAAAGAGCAGAAACAGAAACACACAAAAAAAGATTCCAAAACTTTAGGGAAAGGATGTATATTCATATGCTTCAGGGCATAAAAGAGTTTGTGGATTAGGAGGAAATTTCCCCTGTGGACAAGTAGTCTCTGTAACAACCTACTGCAGAGTTTCCAGCATGCTCATCTGAAGACAGCCAATTTAATAAACACTTTACTTAAGAAGGTGGTCAGCTTATCTGATCCAGCATACCCTCTGTGTACTGACATGAAAAATGAAAGCCTCTTATATTATGCCTACCATGAGCAGTTTTGTCTGCTATAACTCTGTTCTTGATACTTTTCCAAATGTAAATTAAACCAACTGGTGGATAAGGTTTCCTTTTCTATACACCTTCTCCTCTTCCTACTCCTCTCCCCACTGCAGAAGAATGTAAATTGACATCTCCTTACACTGCAGGCATATAGCATGTCTGGGAAACAATACCTGTATCTCAGCAGAGTGTTGGCTGTACCACAGGAACAGAAAAAAGTGACCAGAGGCAAGGCTCTGCTGGGTTCCCCCCCTAGCACTGGGTGACTCACCTGAGGCTCCATTTTACCTGTCTAATGTTTGTGTTTGCAGTAATTTTCCATGAGAAGGTGTCTTTAATTAAAACTCACTACATACCCCCATCAGGGGGGCACAACATTTCAGAGGATTGAGGCAGAACTACAGGTCTACTGAAGCAGGAGAGGGTAAGCTGTGTTTTTCCAGTGTCTATGCAAATTGGGGGGGTTTAAGCATGGGAGCTGCATGTTGAAGTCCCCAACAGTACTATATGTGGATGTGGTCCACTTAGGCTGTAACACGCATCTTACACTTCTTCCCTCCACCCAGGACCCAGGCGGGGAACATATCAGGAAGCCATACCCCAGACTTAAGGGGAGGGTGTCAGCTACAAAATATGGGTATCCAGTCTTCCTCCTTAGGGTTCTCCACTGGGACAGCGGTTCTGCTCCTCAAAAGGGGTAGAGGAACGTGAGGGCTTGGGAACCAGCATTACTACAGGCATTTATTGCTGTATTTATTGCTTTGATTTTGGGCATCTCAGTGTGAAGTCAGTGAAAGCTGCAGGAATTCAGTATGTTGGAAAATCAGACCCAGCTTGTTTTAAATTGACTATCCAGGGCAAAATGCTTCTCTGGAAGAATTTTAGTCTGGTTCTGTACATACGGTTGCTTGCCAACTTTTTTACTTAAAGGTATGACAGCCTTCATGTTGTTATATAGGTATAAAAGTCTATAACTTTCTCTTCATAATGATTTTGGTACATCTATTGTTTTCTGTGAAAATGAAATACTGTCTTTTATATTGATGGTTAGTAAGCTGCATTTCAAATTTTTTTGGTTTATTTGCACGAAGGTAGTATAAATCACCTGCCCTGAGATTTTCCCACTGTGCTCCACAGAAGCACAGTCAATAAGGCTGTGGGAAGGGTTACACTTGTCAGTGAGGGCTGGTGCTTGGACAGCCCCAAGCCACCTGGTCCTAAACACCCAGGAACCTTGATTATAGCATATCCCTGGAGCCTACAGTAAGATATAGGCTCCCACCATGACATCCAGCCAGCCAGAAGTACCTCTGGGTACAGGGTCATTTCCATGGCAGGATTAATTTTTTGGACACTGACAGAAGTCATCAGAGCCGTTAATTCAAATAAGTTTGGAAACTCCTGGATTATAGGACAGCTCACAGCTTAGCATCATGCCTGATGATTTTTCAGAAAAAAAAATTAGAGAAAAAAGGAGAGCAAAATAAAACCATATGAACTTATGCTAAAATGGTCCTCTGACTCAGGGCATTTCAGTTTTAACTCAGAGAGGAGATTGTGGGAATTTAGAATTTTCACAAAGCAAATCCAAACCCAAGTGTCTTAAATGGACCACCCAAAGTCAGAAAGCTGCTTCTAACATGTTTTTCTTTTATTTAGTGTATGAATTATTAAACTGCTGTGAATTACCCATTCAACTTCAGGCTTCTAAACTGAGTCTGAAAAACTCTATATTCTACAGAATGCAGAAAATTAAGATTGTGCAGATGGAAAATACTTCTCTGATGCAGTCTTCTAAGATGTCTTACAAATACTGAGCATCAGCTCCTGTGCAGAATGCAGCTGGGTGTCATTCAAGCAGTTCTTTGAGGGATATTACAGGAAGATATTATATGCATGGAGATAGGAGTATCTGAGGCTTCATCCAAGAGGCAGTAATCCCGGGAAGTGATGCTCACAGGAAGGTGTGGTGCTCCTTTCAGAGGTGATATTAATGTTTGCTAATTCCTTCAGTGCTACTGCCTAAGCATTTTATTATTGCTTTCTCCATCCCCAAGAATTGTGGAGACTGACAAACATTTATGCTGGGACTACTAATACATAGCTTTACAACACACCACTAAGATCCTCAGGAGCCTTCCTCCAAAATACACACAGATATTCTCTTAATGACCAAAGTTTGCTGAATCTGTTGTTAAGTAAGAGCCATTAATTCAATAATCCACCAAAAATCAGAATTCTAAGTGGCTTTCTGTATTGGCTCTTAAGGATTTCTCTGAAACTTCATCACATGACAGTTTTCAATCTCATCAAGCTCCTCCAGGTCAGCAAGTGAAAGACAATAACAAAGCGAAGCAAAACACGTAACAAATTCAATGGGCATCTATTATCAGCCTGATTACACACTGCACCACCCAGAGTCATAGTGATTTCAGTGAGGCTCCATATAGCATAAGGAGTATCCCATGCAGATTAGTTTACAAGATCAGGATCTCCTCATGGAATATCTCCTCCCTTCAAGCCTTTCCCATTCTGTATAGAGCAGCATAAAACAAAGGCCTGCCTTTTTTGCATATTTGCAATGTTGTAGTTGTTGATAGGTTTGTACAATGATTCAAATTACAATAGCTAAGAAAATATTTCCCAGTGCCATCTCAAGCCTATCTTGGCTTTTCTCACTTTGGTCACTCAAACAATCTTCTCTGTCCAGTCACCTTTCTAATAATCATTTCGATGCATTCCGGTTGCCACGGCATTAGGTATAAATGCCTAAATTCATACCATTCAGTTCCATTCAGGCATAATTTCATGGGAGGACTCAGTGTGCAATATAAAGTGAAAAAAACCCAAATGTCAGAAACTTCATATTGATACTTTGATCAGAAGCAACATGAGACTGAAAGTTTTTGAACAACAAACCATTTGAGAGTGTGTAACATGCTTGTGAAAATATTCATAGCATAATTAGATAAATAACAGATCCAGTGTCTATTTTTACTTTCCCTTGATGAGAAGCTTTGCAGGAGAGACTGCTGGTAGTTAATTCTCCCTAACAACAATCTGTGTAATCACAAACCCCAATTAGCTGTGCCTGTTCTATGCTATACAAACTATTTCCTTAGCGCTTCACATCACTACTTTGTAATTAGCTTTCATCTACACGAGCTTTGACTAAAAAAATATAAAAGAGTGTAAGTGATTGTACTGCCACTCAGTATTCTGTGAAATAATCGCTAGCGATTTCAATCAGATTAATTTTATCACCCATATTAAGGAAAATTACCTCCCTCTTCACTCTCTACAGCTGAGGGCTATTTCATTTCCTGAGATGTTCATAAAAGCATAATATAAAGCAATCTGTAATTGTAAATATCCTTCCCTAATAACTTTGAGATATTTCCTTAATACATCTTTACATTTGGAGTTTCCGTTCCATAAAATACAGTAACAAGTGCTCTATTATGTTTTAAGTGTGTGCTGTTAAGCTGGACAACTTAGCGCTGTCCTTCCTGTTTTTACATAGGGTTATATTTAACTTGCAGATAATGGGAACAAGGTTTAAAAGTGATGGAGCGGAATAATGGCGTTACAGCAATAATATATCTTGCCTTTGTGAGGAATAGAACTTTACAGCCTATTTCAGGTCAGCCAACACCAATTCCATTTTTCACAGCCTGACAACTTTCACCTTCACCCAGACTCCAGATGGATATTAAAAACTACTTTCCAAACAAAACTGAGGTTTGGCTATACCCATGCTCTACGTCTGGGGAGAGCACTGTGATACTTAAAATAAGATAAAAACGGGAAGCCTGCAGAGCTGCATGCCACTGACTTGTTTGGTGAACCTCCCAGGTAGTCAAAGAGCAAAGCAAGCTGCTCAGGTCTTACCAGAGGGGTCATAGCAGGAGAATTTCTGCAACTGCAACACTTGCATGTTGAAATTCTGCAGGGAGAACATGGCATTAGTAAAAATTTAGCACCTGCTTTGTGGGAAATGTGAGGTGTGTGCTAGGTGTACCACGGCAGCTCCATATAGCACCACTAAGAAGGTTCATTAAGGTGTCCAGGCCACCAGCACTTTTCACTGAACACAGATCAAGACAGCCGGGAACACAGCTGAGTTGGTCATACTCCCTCTTTTATCTGTAAGCATTGGTCCTGAATATACCTGTTTATTTTTAAATAAATAAATAAATAAAGGAAAACAATACAAAAGGCACTGGGTGACCAAAATGACTACAATGTGTTCTCACCCATACATGTATATGTTGTCTGCATTGCAGGGCTTTCCCCCAGCATCCTCAGCTTCACCACAGATGTACAAGGCCAGTGATACAGCAAGCACACTGCTCACATCAGAACCAACACAGCCTAAGGCAGTTTTAAGCTGCCCCTCTTCTCCTCAGAAAGCAAACTTCCAGCCTTTCAAAGGTAAAGGCATCTCATCATCTGAGCAGCTCTGTTCTTTCCTGCCAGTACATAGGAAGTCTACCTGTCATGCTGGAGAGATGACTGATATGAGACAAAGACTGAGATGGGCAAAAAAGCATCTCCACTGGAGAAGGGAATTATTTCTGCCTGCTGCAGTGGAGTCTGAAATGTTCCCAAGTAGCAAAGCCCCAGGGGTAAATGAGGTGTCTGCACAGCAAATCACACAGGTTTCCCCAGCACACTGTGAGTTGCTGCACACTGTTGTACATCCCTTGGCACTATGAGACTCTGTATTGTGTGTGAGATGAAGAATAACACAGTGTATCTTGAAATCTTAGGAATAGGGTGGGGGTTGTTGGAGATGTGATATAGTTTCATCAGTGTCATGGTGTCAGGATATGGCAGATATTACAGGTAACAGCTCACTGGAATCAAATGTATTGCACTCATCCTTCTTTCTACAGGAGCAAGATAAAGTTTCCAACCTTTTAGGCAGGCATGAGAAAAAGTTCTTTCTCATCTAGAGCAACACCTTGACTGTTTGCAAATATGTCTCTTTGTAAACATGGATGGGACACACCAGGAAGATGTGCTGAAATGGGTTAGTTTCCTTTGCTGTTCCCTTAAGACGGAGTACGGACATTTAACCTCTACTCTTTTCCAGTATTCATGACACTGAAGACCAGATTATACATTTCACCTAAGCATGACAGACTAATCAGAAAGTGATTTTCAACTGGCCGGAGCTTCCACGGGAATCCCTGTGGCTGAACCTTTCCCAAGGATGTTGTCAAGAAAGAGGCCTGCAGCTGGTACATCCCCACATGGCACAGATATTCTCAGGAGAAGTGTCATCGCCCACTCCCTTTTTTCTGCTTGAGGAGCGTGCAGGGACAGGGATGCCACAGACAGAAACACTGAATCCCCTGAGGAAAATGAAGCGGAATCATAACAAAAAGAAAGGTTCAAGTTTATATATCTCCTGAAAAACTCAAATTAAGCATGTGAATTTTAATTTTCACATGCTTAAATTTTTATTTCTGAGAAGGTCAGCTAATAAACAAAGTCACCTATTACAGTTGTACAAATGTTGCATCCCCACTGTTTAATATTGTCATGAAATAAAGTGAAACTAATAAAAATTCAGTATCCCTGGTAAATATCTGAAACTCTTTTATGTGGAATGAGGATACAGCTAGGGCTCAAAGAACATGTGTTTTCAGTCCCACTGAAAATTTCACTGTCTTCATATTTGCTTTTATCCCAATTTGGAACAGAAAGTCAAACACTGACTACTGAAACTTCTGAAAATCACAAAGTTCAGAAGCGTCAAAACATGCCACTTTAGTATTTCTGATCTAAAGGAAATGCTGAATATAACAAAACTGCAATACTGAATAACATTTTTTGAATGAAACCAAAGCATTTCATTTTAGCTCAGTTCAATACCAATGTATGTCTCCCTGACATGATCTTCATACCTCACAAAAGCTAGAGTTTAGATGCCTTGCATTATTAATTTTTTGCTATGGACAGATTTGCTGAGTGTGCCACAAGGTACACATCACCTCTCATACGAATCACCAGATAAGACCTCCAGTTGCATCTGATAAAGTGTAATCCACTGATGAGATGTTTCTATATGGATCTTGGTCACCGGGGTGTAAGGCACAGCTACGGTCCAGGGCAACAGAGAAAAATGTTAAACAAATCTGAAACAAAATATTTAGTTTAGTTCAACAAGATAAAGGGTTTTGAATCATGTTGATCCAACCGCGAGCAAGACACACTTTCGCAGATTTCTAAAGGTGATGAAGTAATTGTTGAAAGTTATACTGAATGACGTGTATCTGTACAGTGGTCATTCCTAAAGACACTCTGGACTCCACTGGGTAAAATAATGTGCATTACTAAGTAGTTATACTGATGACCAGTGCCACTTTATCATTACAAATTAGAATACTATAAATTATTTGACTGAGATAAAGTTAGCTAAGATAATGACAAGTTTTCTGACCACTATAAATACATATTGCTGTCACATTTAAACTAGTAGATAATTAATGCAGAGCCAGCTGCTACTAATATATTGCACTAAGACTTGTTAATACAAGGCTATAATAAAGCTGTTAATACTGCTAATACTATACAGCATTTAAAAACTGTTGCAAAATTTTCCTTAGAATTGTTTCCTTGCTCTGGAGGGGTTCATTACATTTTGGGTTTTTTTTCACAATTAATCTCCAACAGCATTTATCATGTTATCTTTCATAAATAAAGTCAGCCCTTGCCCCAAGGGTCCTGCAGTTTAAAAGGCAACAACAAGTCAAGATGTTTTAGAAATGTAAACCAAGTAGGATTCATTATTTGCCTTATAACAGAAGCTGTAGACCTCAACAAGCACAGGACTTCACTGCTTGTACATACATTTCAGACAGATAAGGAAAGATAGTCTTTGTCCTGAAGAGCTTGAATTAAATCAATATAAATCTAGAGGAAAGTATAGCTTAACAGAATTGCTTTTTGCTTGTAAGAGTCTCTTCTTTCTCCTTTTCACTCAAACCCAAGAAAATCAGCAGTGGTGATAGGCATTTAAAGGCACAATCAAAACCTCTTGAAATCCGTGGAAGTTTTGGAGCATGCTTTTAAAAATTCAGTTTCAGTTATCCAGATGTCTAAGAAATATCCTACCATAAGTGAAAGGAAGGCATTCTCTGCTAATTCACTCACTCTTACAGTAAAGCTAACTGAAAATGAGAATAGTTCTGATCACCAGAGTCAGAAATTGGTATTCCAACAGTTTCATAACAGAAATCGGTTTGCCTCCATTTTACTAAATTATACTGTTCAGTAGTTAGAAACTCATTTTATAAGCAAATACGTACTTACCTATTTTTTAAGGCTCTGACCCACTGCTCATCTTAATGGCTTATAACTAAGAGTGTTCCAACTGGTTGATACCATCTGTCTGAATCTGCTAGACAAAAGGGTAGCAGACTAGATGTGTGGCTCTAGCTCATTTAGTTTATATTCAAGAAACTGTGACATTAGGCTTTGATATGGAACTCTGATGAAATATTATGGAAGCCAAATGACTGTTTTTCTTTAACAGGGGGGAAAAAAAAAGGTAGTGACTAATTAAACAGCAATAAGAAAGAATGACATGGCAGCTGTGGACTGTGTTATTCTCTGGTCCCTAGATGGGCACTGAAAGAGCCTGTCTTCTGAGAATTCAGAAGGAGACACAGAAGAGAAAATGTAGGTTTCTGCGTGCCCAAAGTTAAAACTATCTCACTAAAAGAAAAACAAGAAGGAACGGGAGTAGATGGCTGCTCTGAATTGTGTCTGGGGACCAGATCTGTGGGCTTGTGTACAGTATCTGTGGATGGTCCTGTGGTTGGTTCCCATGTGAATTCAAGGAATACAGTCACCTCCAATAAGCAGAAAAGACTGTCAGTGATAGATGGAAAAATCCTCTCTGCCGCGGAAGGTGTCAGGAGACTGTTCAGCACGTGGGTGCTAACTGCCTTCAGGCATAAGCAAAAGGCAAGTTTGCGTCAATGACCAACACAGTTTCTAACATGCAACACCCATGACATTGAATATTAGAAGCAAGAGAGATCAATGCCTGATTTTATCGAACTCAAGGTTTATGTTCTAAACACCTGCTTAGAACATGATTTTCACCCTAAGAGTTAAACACCGACTAGAACCTTTGTAACATAAAGGCTCCAATTTGCTAATGATCTGTGTCCATGCACAAATCAACTTAATAGCACTATTTCTGGAAATATTACAAGCAGAGAGATAAGTTTCACATTCGTCAAAGCTGTTTAAAACCATTAAACCATTTGGAGCTGCTTTTTTTTTTTTTCTTTTGAGAAGCATTAAAAAGATTTAACAGTTTAAGGAGAGATGAAGGCCATTTTCACACACTTATTTGAAGTTGTTAAAAACCGCTTCTGCTTTTTCTAAAATGCACATTGTGATGCCATTAGGGCAGCTCTAACAGGAATGTAGACAATGGATTTTTTTTCCCTTTCTTCTTTTCTTTTTAATATTGTTTGGAGTTGCTTTAGGAACTCTACTCTGGTCATTTGGATCCACAGCTGTCTTGTTCCTTTGAGAATTGTTAGTAGCAATTTGTGAAGAATAGTGTGAAGACACTGATGGCTATACTTACATTGCAAAATCTTACCAACAAAAAGTTGTCTTTAGAAAAACTTGTTGTTAGCAAAATTTTTTTTCTCTTCAGCAGGAGGAATGATCACAAAGTTCAGCTCAGGGTAAAAACCAAAAATTTATTTCTGTCCCCCCCCAATTAATTAAACATATACTTGTTACATAACATAATTTATCTATGTTCTATATGGCTTATCAACCCCTGTGGCAGTTCTGAGCACCTTTGCTCAAAAATACCTATACAATAATGTTTTCCCCCAAATCTCATTTGTTCTGAATCAGGGAACAGAGTTAAAATAAAAAGAACAAAGTTTCCATTAATCACATCAAAATTAAAATTTCCTTTTACTCCAATCTAATTAAAATTAATTGAAAGCACATGCTTTAAGCCAGCTTGCCAAACTGTCGATGTAATCAGTTTGTTTTATTGTAGATAAAGCTATACCTGCTTGGTAAAAGTACACACATTCTGGCTTCTTCACTTGCCTTTGAATATTAATAAGTTACCGAGAAGGCAGGTGAGAACATTTTTCTCACTCATTGCTTTGGCTTTTTGTGAAAAATGCTTTCAGGAGATAAAACAGTAGTCATACTACCCAGAAACCCCAGCCAGGTCATGAAATGAAGCTGAAAGATCTTTTGAGGGACTCCTTCTTTAGTGTCTTGAGAGATACACAATCAGTGCGATTTAAGAAAGTGAGTGTTGGAAAACAGATGGGGGAGACAGACGCAGGAATGAGGAATGCACAGTGGAAATGTTTAGTTTGCACAGATAGACAACCAACATCTAATGGCATCATAAATCACAAGACAAAACTCCTTTCCTCATCCGGCACAATGACTGCCAGGTAATACTACAGGATTCTGATTGTACATAATATATGACTGCTTATTGAATTAAATGAGAGAGTTAAAAATAATGATCTGAAAAATGTTTCTAAAGTATTCAAAAAAGCAAGGAGCCTTCTTTTTTTCCTGCACGTCTAGTCCTTTCCTTTCCCTGCTTATATTCTCCTTTTAATTGACAAACACGTCTTTATAGGTGAGATACAGATACAAGTATGTATGCACATACAAACAAATACACATGCGTGCGTGCATGCACACGTGTTTTAATTTGATATTTGTTTTAAAGGCTGCTGTGCAAAGTCCGGTGGACTCATTATGTGCATCTCTAGGATAAACACACAGAGTGTGTTTTGGAGGCACCACTTTGTCCCAGAAGCAATTCCACCTTTCCCAGCTTCCAATAAGCATGGTAACCAGGGAAAAAATGCAGCATAAAAATCAAAGACCATTTCTTCCTGGCACTGCCAGATACAGAAGGTATATGATAGGTAAAAAGGAAAATCAGCTTCTCTTATGCCTCTTTCTGGTTTTTTCCTTTTATAAAAGTGGATTCTTTTATGACGAGTTAGTCACTTTGCACATCTTGCAACCAGCATTGTGTGTAGAATCAACCCGCTAATGCCCTCCACCTAGAGATGTCAGAGGATGCTACTACAACATATAATCCCCATAATGACAACCTGAGTATTAGCTGCTCTTTTTTACAAGTAAAATCACAACCGGCTTTTGGCAGCAGTGCCAACATAATTAACCCCCTTGCTTTCCCCTTCTCCCTTTCCAAGGCCTTAAACATGTTTGTTTGTTCTGACCCCTACATCTTGCACAAATGCTGGTGAGCCATGCGGTAGACAGGATCAGAGAGCTAAATATGCTGAAAAAATATCTTTCTTTGGGCACAAAGGAACCTGTGTTTCAGCCAAGTCAGTCCCCAGCTGTGACTCACCATGTATATGTTTGTGCCAGTACAGCACCAGGGAAGAAACAAGTGGCCAAGAGAGCAGAAGGGTACTGTGCCTACTAAAGTGATCACTGCCATTGAATACTTACCTAAAATCTAAAAAAAAAGTAATTTAGATATAGTGTTCTGCCTCTTCTAGAATCAGGGTCAAAAATCAAATCTCTAGTTACCCACTCAAGGTTACAGAGAAAGTAAGCAGAGACAGGATACAGCTCCAGAAGTCTGTTTACTGGGTCTGCATCGCCCTGATAGAGAAACACTTTCAAATAGCTCTCAAAAACTTTTCACTTACTTGCTTCTCATGATATATAATTGCACATTGCTGTGGCATTTTAATCACTTCTGAAAGTACTGACTGGAATTGTAAAGTTATTTGAAGACAAAGCAATCTCCAGCAGGCATAGTTTAAAATGGGCTAGAGTTAGAAGTCTGCGTTGTTCCTTGGCACATTAGCGAGGCCTTTTTCCCTCTCCTCCCCTAAACTGCATGCCAAAAGACGTATGATCCACTTTCTGAGCCAGGTCACCTTTAAGAGCACAGTGACACGCCACAGAATTATTTGCCCGTCCTCACCAGAGATGTCTGCAAGTGCAAAGCCTGTGACAAAGGACTGAAATGACAGCACTTTGACTCACTTCTACATTGTGTTTGTTTAGGAAGGTCCTAGAAATTGTATTTCACCAACCACATTCGCTATCAACACACAATTATCTGGCTTAATCATGTGGAACAGTGGCAAATTCACCTGGGGCTTAGGAACTAATGACATTCTCGTCTGAGCTGCTTTAGTGAAATGGCCTAGCACCTGAAGCAGGAACAGCAAGATTGCTCAAGAAAATTTGGTTTTCTTTTTTCATTTCACAGCATAGGGGCTCTGCTCAAATCAACAAACGCTCCTGATTAAATAGCTGTGGTAGTTGACTTATTTGCACTTGTGTGTATGGCTCTGAATGTACATTGAGGATCCCTAACCTTTACAGGAAAAGAATTGTCTGTGACTTGTTTTTAATTCATTGTCTTTTTGACATAGAAAATAGTCAAATAATTTTGCATTTTATAATTTTGGTATGATGAGATCTGTAAGTGTGGGTAACCCCAAAATTCCAAAACTAGCATGGGGCAACAGCAAAAAAACCCTACCTTTTCTCACACTGAATGTATTTGTATCTATTTTTGTCTGCAACCTGGGCAGGGCCATTTAAATTCTGCTTGCTCAATGGATTCTCAGACTCTTATGTTGGCCTCCCGCCTAGTATACCGGAGATGAGTTGTGTTGCTGCTGACTGTGCCACTCAATCTCAAAAGTTTAGAGGCTTGCAAAGATGAGAAATTGAATGTTCAGGCTCCTGAATGCTTCAGAAAAAGGAAAAGGAGGCTTTGGGGATCATTGAACTCCTCCTGTTTTGGCCAAGGGAAAGAAACTAGCCCCATTTCCCTGAAAAAAAAATTCAAAAAGATATAGTAAGTGAGATTTTCATACTCACCTTTCATAGCCACCTTTAGCACTTCATGCTCAAGGACTTCTCTTCTGAGCAAAACACCCACAGTCTTGCACAGACAACCCCCAAACAAGGCAGCCCTGTGTTATGCTTGGTGTGACCCCTTTGCCTGCTATGAAAATCAAGCAGCGTTAACTACAGTGCAAATAGCTCAGACTGATATACAGATGAAAATGAGTTCACATGGATGAGCTGCAAAGCCACCCACTCAAAGTTAATTCTGCTTTTGATTACTACTAATACAGTATCCTACTAATGCAACACAAGGCTAGATTTGTGGGAGAAGACCCCCACACAGCCTCTATACCCTGATTACTCCCACATCAGAATGAGAAGCACTCATATAGGGTTGTGCAGAAAGCAGATTTTGCTAGACCATCCTATGCAGCCCACATTTGGGAGGCCCAATCACAGGTTGCCTGGCTCATGGTAACAAAACTCTAGCAGCAAAATCTTTGGCAATTTCTGGAGGAGTCAGTGATTCAGGATCCTCTTAGTAAGTGGCATTATTGCAGATAATACTGCTGGGTTATGTGAAAATATTAATTTCCCCTTTTGGGGTCAATGCCTCGACACAGGCAGAAATCTGGCCAAAAGAGTCTCTGAAAGATTGCAAAGGCAAGTCCAGGTTTTTAAATACAGGGGTAGAAAACATCCATAGCCTCAGAAGCCCAAAGGAAGCTATTCAATATGGTCACAAATAAAGGGAGTTTGGTTTGAGGTTGATCTCCAGAGGAAGTGATTGCTGATATGTCATGTCATTTAGCTGGAAAGAGCTGAAGCTTTGCAGCAGGTGAACTGAGGTGGGAAAGAGTAGAGGGGTAGAATTATTCAGACTGACTTTAATGTAATACGAAAGCATCTCAGGAGGAGCCTAGAGTATTCCCTTGTTTGCTGAGCTACCTCAACATAAAACTAGGTAAAACAAGAATAATTTTGGAAGCTATGAGACAAATCAGTTCTTCATAGCAAGCCTTCTGTGCTACAAGATGCTGAGGCTTACCTGTTCACTACAGAACAGTCACCAGAATAAGCTGTCACCAGTACCACTTTTGAAGCCCTCAGCATCTTGCATTGTCCCTAGAATTTCTCAATCATCCAAACACACAATTTCTAACATATACCTCAACATCACTACTATCGATCTCATGGGGAATTTGGGGTTTCTAGGACCCCCAAAGACATTCACCTATTTACTTAGTAAGCACTGGGCTCAGCACTGTCTCAGTAAATGCATGACAGCCTGCCCTTGGTCTCTACACTGGGCTTTGCATGACTGCAGGGATTATTTCCCCTTGATGTCTCACTCTGTCATAACCATAGTTTTGTTAGCACTCCAGATCACGGTGCTTTTTAAATCTTAACTCACCACTATTATAAATCAGTTATAGCTAGACTGAAGTCTAGCAAATAATATTGACAGAGAATCCAGACAGTAAATCCAACTCACTGACATGAAGACAGTGCTTTTCCAATATATATGTGTCACTGCCTCCATAAGACCCCTATGTGATCTAAGGCCGTGCTTTAACACCAGAATATCTAACAACTCAGGGGAAAGATCACAGCTACCAAAATTGCTGCATTTTGGTGACAGATAGGGGGATAAATGCAGTCAGCATGGATTTGTATGGCTTCTATGACACAAGTGTGTTGCCATCAAGAGCAGTTTAGTCAGTGAGTTCAACAGTTGGAGGGCACAATAAATTCACCATGTGCCAGCAAAAGAATGTCACTGATAATGGGGAAAACTTGCTTCCAATTGGTCTTACCCCATGGTCATTTTGGATATTTTGCTGTTAAGGCTGTAGTAGTGGTTAAATAACGGAGAAGAAGAAAATGTGAGACCAGGTGCATTAATGCAGGTATATACATGAATCCTATCATTAAAGCATTTCATTCCAGTCCCTACACAGAAGTTGCTATACGTACAGTCACTTATCACTAATACTAGGTTTCGTCAGGCATATCTGAATCAGGAAATAATATGGTAATTTTCACAGTCACCAAGTGGAAAATATTTATGGTGCAGAAGTTTAATATATCTGTATTTTATATTTCTAAGATTGTACCTGATGACATAATAAGAGTTTGAGTTTAAATAACAGCTGGATGATTTCAGGAAAAAAAATCCACACTGGTAGAAAGCTTACTCCGTTATAAAAAATCTTTTCCACGTTCATCAGGATTGCCAGCCTGGGGCAAACTTAATTAAAGTCAATGGAGAAAAAAATTGAATACTTAAAAGTGCTATTTGGGGCTCATACAGCTTGAATGACTCAAAATATGAAATATTCAATTACTAATAATTGTGGGGTTTTGTTTGGTAAGCGTTTTGTCACTCACTCTACACTTCACATCCTCCTCCTTTCTTTCTCTTCTAGACAGAATGGTTAAAAAAGAAAATTAGCAGCTCAAGTTCCAGTTCCAGGAGTGAAGAGGAACCACATTTCACCAACCCTTTGCTCTTCATCATCCTGGCCTCTCCCTTGGATTCAGACCTTATGCTTGCTGCTTGCTCGCTGGCTCCTTCCCTGAAACATGTTCTCTTTCCTCTCTGTTTTTTTTTTAACTTGTTCTGGGTGTGATCATGATTCATGAGGCAATGATCTGACTTTGAACATGTCCTTACATTTAGCAGCTCCCTGGCTTAGAAGCCAGGCAGAGTTTGAATTTCTTATTGACTTGAGCGCACCATTTAATAAACCCAAATGCTTTGAATGATAGTTTGGGGGAAATTATACCAGGAGGTACTTTTCAAAACAAACTCAGCAGGCCTTGTCAAGGGAAATCTATTGGGCAAAGGCAATGAAACTTGAAATGGTTTTGTTTACTGAATTGCAATATTAGAGGAGGTGAGCTCAACTTAAAGTATAAAGGTGCATCTGATACTGAGTTTTATATCATGGGAGGCAGAGCTCATTGGGACCAATCCTTCAGTAAAAGAGAAAGTGCTGTATAAGAGGTCAAGCAATTTTCTCAACTTTGGAATTAAAATTAAAACAAACCAATATTTAGATAAAGGTATTAAAATAGGACATGAAAGACCTGAAGTCAGTCTGCCAGACCAATCTTAGATGTTTCCTAATTTCAAACACACCCCAAGAACTATGAAAAAAGGACAGTTTGGGTTCAGTTTTGGGCTATTCAAAAATTCAAGAATTACTGTAAGAAATAAAAGTAAGGTTCATTAAGTGACTAATGAGGACAGGCTTTTTGAGTGAAAATGTTTTAGAATATTTTGCTTTCCTATAATAAAAGAATATTCTAACCTGGAGAAATGACAAATTAATTAACATATTCTACAGTACTTAATGACATCTCAGTAGAAGGCAACTCTTAAAATCTGAAACTCTTGACATTGCCAGCATAGAAAAATAAAGTGCATGTCTCTCAGTGGGTACCAGAGACCTATATTATGTCCTACTGTTGGTTACAGAATTTTCAATATTTTCTTATCCTTTTTCACTCATATGAACTGCAGCTTATAGCAGTGGTAATCATTTCCTGTGTTTGAAAAAGAGATGAAAGCATTCATGGATGAAAGCAAGTTGGATTTAATCTCCTTCTCTCTCATCCAGTGCACTGTACTGATCATTTTCCAAAAAAACAAGACTTAAGCTCATTTTTGTCATGACAAAACTAGTTTCATAATAATCAGATGGCAATTCCTAGTGTACACAATTCTAATATAATTACCAGGAGGAAATGTAGAGGGAGTTGCAGGTTTGAGATAAAGAAAAGCCTGTGAATTTTGTATTAATGTCTCAGACTCTCTTATTTGTGCAAGTAATCAATCTTTCGGGGAGTAGAATAGTAATTCTTTGTGAAAAAATGACAAGAGTCTGAGGAAGAAAGAAGATAATCTGAGTTTCATTCTGTACACAGCAGGTCAGCTGTGATTGACAAAGCTCATCACAAAACTATAGCTCCCGGAATAATCCCAATAGCAGAGTTTCATTTGCAGCCGAAGCAGTGTTAATGACATGTTTAACAGCTGCTTGTTGAAGTTTGGAATCTGCATTAACCTGCAGAGCAGTGAACAGAGAAATGAGGGGAAGTATTGAAATCAAGCCTTCATTATGCCGACAGCCCAGGGTAAGGGGTAGTGAGGGCTTCGTGGAGCATGAGGGCGGAGAGGCGCGGGTTTGGAGGGTTCAGTGGCAGATAGGAATAGTCAAGGAGATGATCAATGAACAAAAAGGGCTGCAAAAGGGAACTTATGTGATTGACTCAAGACACTGAGGAAGGGGAAAATTAGATGACTGGAATGAACAAAAGAGAGAGGTGGAAAACGAAGAACTGACAGCATGGCTTGTGAAGAGGGGAACCAATGGCACCATTCCTTGGAGGCCATCATACTCCTCAGCCAACCCGTTCTCCAGTCTGTAGCTGTTCTCTTTTAACCAAAGGCCTTTGTCTATCCTATAAAGGGAACCAACTTCACAGCATTCAGTCTCCTGCTGATATTACTTTTAAGATCAGAGGCTATTCCCTAATGAAGAAAAAAAGACAAGACACTGAATGCCTTTCCACGCCACACTGATATTTAGCAATCAGAAATTTAGAAATCCTGGTCTGACTTCAATCTTCCTACGCCAAAGCAAATGTTAGGAGCCTAAGTGTGTGCTTGAGTTGACCATACACTGTACTGTTCTACCCCAACCCCACCTTTCATACTGCTAATACTAACATCAGTGTCACACAAGCAAAAGGCAAAGGCCTGGAAGTGTCTGATCCCTATGTGCATGTTTCAAAATGTTGGCAGTGCCAGCAGGTATCTTTTGATGGAGATGACAATTAATTCAGACACATATATACAGCATATGTGTATATATATGAATATATATATGTGTGTATATATACAACTAGCTTTGTTACTCCTAGTACTGGATCAGCTATGGGATTAATGAAAAATCGTTGGAAGGCCATCACTCACACCAATTCTACTGACTTTTCCTTGCTGAGGGGCTTCTTAGTCAGTGTTTTTCATTGGACTGAGTTGCTCTATGTTACTTCCTGATATAGGTGGGACATCTTTAATCCTTTTGAAAATCATATAATTTAGACTATAAATTGTAGGGGGAGGGCACTGAACTTCCACCTAAGTCCCAGACTTTCTTAAGGCTTCTAATCATGTAAATCCAAGAACATTACAGCTTGAACTGAAGAGCTCCTCAAG
This sequence comes from Neopelma chrysocephalum, assembly GCF_003984885.1. Lineage (NCBI taxonomy): Eukaryota > Metazoa > Chordata > Aves > Passeriformes > Pipridae > Neopelma > Neopelma chrysocephalum. The sequence continues at coordinate 36,885,225 of NW_020897694.1, read as the reverse complement.
CACCTAACATAATGTCTTTTCAAAGACAGACACTTGAAAATAGAGACATTTATGGTTAACTTAGGTGTAGCTGGGCTAGACTCAGTAGACCCATCACAGAACCTTTAATCTGCTACTATAGGGGCCTTTACCACTAACCCAAGTGACCATTCCTGGGAAGTGGGAAAAGATTTTTGTCTTTAAGAATATTTGGTATTCAAAGCCAATACATCCCAAGACTAAGCACAGGCAATGAAAAGCAAATCCAAATTTGGAAGTGTGCAAGTCTGACTCAAGTTTAGACGTCATACTAATGGTAAGGTCTACCATTCAAACCACTTATGATTTTCTTATCATGCCTTCATCTCCAGAGTTCTATTTGCTACCTCTTTTTAATTTTTATTTTTATTTCATATGTTTGTTTCTCTATTGAGGGTCAAAATCTCAGCTCTTGCGATTGTCTGTCCCCCAGACAATGGGAAGAGATCTCTCAGATCTCTTCCCATTGTCTGGGAAGCAAGCCAAAACACAGTTGATGCTCTCTGAAAACAACAGGAGAAAGCAGAACAACATTGAACTGGCGTAGTCCAGAGGCTAGAGCAGGATTCAGGGACCAGTGTTATATAAATACCTTCAGAGTGACTTACGATAGGATCAATGGCAATATTTCTTGATACTCTTAGTCAGAAGAGGATTTGTTTACAGAATAATCAAAATTAGACTAAATATTGACTGTTCCTGTGGTCATTTTCTCTTGGTTGATTGGTTTCATGTGGTGAACATATTTGAAAGCATTTTGGTGGGGAGACTTTTCACAAGCTTTGCAGACAACCTCCTGATATCTTCAGGCACAGAGCAACTCAAAATCTGCATTAGGGCAAAACTAGAGATAGATATATATGTAAGGTAGAAGTAATATACATCATCTCTCCCACTAAAAATCTTTCACAATCACAGAAAATATATGTGTTTTGTCATTCTAGCCTCTTGCCCAGAAAAATCTTCACATCCTGTGAAAAATTTCACTTACTCTCTCAGCTGCTCTGTGGACTTGGGCATTTAAAATCAGCCAAACTTTGGTATCATTTTCTTATGTTTAAACAACCATTTTCTGATTCACTGCATTTACTGAATAGTGTCAGATAGTGCTTGTGGTTTTCTTTATGCATACCTACTAGCTATTGCATTATCAAAAGACTTAGATAGTATTGTTAAGTTGTCCCCTAAAACATATGCAATGGATTTACACAGATTCTGACGGTTTTGACGGTAAAAACTACTCCTGGGACAGTCTTCTTAATCTGTGTTCCCAAACAAACCTGAGGGCAAAGACTGAATGGTAGTAAGCTATTGAACATGAAAATAAATAACAAACAAAAGGAAATTAGATATATCTATGGAACAATTTGGCAGTGTGTTTAAACACTTTTGTTGTGATTTTCAGAGCTACTTTTTAAATAAGATAACTATGCTAGATAAAGAATTTTCTCAGAAAGCGCTTAGGAAGCCTTATGATTTTCAGCTCAGCCTTTAATTTCGCAGCAGCCAGGAAGTTTATTATAGAGAATATAAAGTCAGAAGAAGGGTTAGTCTTTGAATCTAAATACACAAAATTTACAGTCACTATAACTAACCACCAGTTCAGTTGCCACTGAGTGGGGAGGGGCATTGGTAGCATCATGTATTGCTTGTGCTCTCCATATTTGACTTTGTCAAGTACTCTGTCTTCTCTCATTTGGTTTCTCTGCAATGAAGTTACTTAATACATGCTAGTATTACACTTCTAACAATAAAAACTTAATTCCATCTGCCTATGCAGAGGTTGGAAGACAGGGATTTGCTGAAACTTGGAGATAGAGCATGTAGAAGTCCCAATCTATGGGAGTTCAGTGGAAATATATATTTCCTGCTGTAAGCAGTACAACTTTGTTTGAGGATACCCTTTGGGAGACAATACTGCTATTGCCATCTGCAATGACCATGACTTTATATGAGGTCTACTTAATGTTCTCCATTAATATTATCCAGCTTTGCAAGTGTTTTAGAGAGACAGGCAGTATCACAGTATCTGAAGCACAGAGTTGGAGGGACTTACCTGAGACCCCTCATCAGACCTGAGGGATACTCTTTCCTATTTCTTCTGCCACATAGCTTCTCTAACCACAGTATTCTGCAGTCTGACAGTTGACCTAGCAAATCTTTCAGTCTTGTCAAGGTAAATTATCATCAGTATTCCAGGAAACTGGGGATAAACATGTAGAAATAATGATGAAGATACTGAAACGTCTTCAAAGCCAGAAGTAGGTCTTAGACGTAAAGAATAAATACATAATTTTTGTTGGGTTTACTGACCAATGAGCATCCTTACCAAAAAACCCTTTGAAACTAAAGATATAAATCTGTTGTTGCATTTATGCTTCACTATGAAGAAGTCTCTCCACAGGCATTGGGATCAAGCCTTTGCACCATAAGGAACTGTCAAAACAGGGATTTCCCTGTAGGAAAAGGAGAGTATGCACAAGTTAGAGTATACATTGATTTTCATTCTGTTTCACCAAAAAAAATACCGCAATCAGCTTGTGGCTTTTCTACAACTGTTTAATTTCAGACCAAGAAAAATAACAATAAAATAAAATTTTTAAAAGAAATATACTCAGCTTTTGCCCAAACACATGTACATTACACACACACACACACACAAATTTGGTGTAAGGAAACAAGAAGATTTTGACACCTTTTATTGGGAGCATATGCTATATCTGCCCTTAGCATTTCAGGACCTGTTTTTAATAGCCAGATAAGAATGGGATGGCAGCAACATAAATGAGAATCAAACTCCATACCTGTCTGAACAAATTTCTTGCACTAATGGGTTGAATTACAGGAGATGATCTTGTTGCCATATGCGCATTTTGCTCCTCTTAACCATATGGCTTTACTGTTAAGAAAAATATTTCTAGATATCTATTTTTTTCATCCTCAAGCTGGGACAAATGTCAGCTTTTTGAAATTTTTCCCACATTGAGAATCAGGGGATAAAATTGTATTAAAGCAGTTAAAATTCTTCCTTTACATTTCAGACTTTCACAAAAGTTTACAGTAAATTACTCTAGCTTACTAAGCAATCACTTATTTTGTGCTGGAAATAGGGATCTTTTTAAGGCAGATAAGGTCAGAACAGACTGATAATCTACAGGTTTTTGAAAAGTTTAAGTTTGAATGAATTAGCATATTTAGCAAATAAATGCTATTTCAGTTGAAAACTTGTTCAAGTCATGTCAAACAAACATAATGCACGCTTTTTGACTGGAAGTTTTTTTTAGTACAGGAAGTGACTTAGCAAAATGTGAAAGTGGGAGAGGGAAGGTAGACAGAGGTAAGTTTTGTATAAGATCAGAGGTTTCAAATCAGGCATGGAACAGAACACAGGAAGAAGCAAAATAAGCAAATAGGGAATGTCAAAGCACAGAACACAAAAGAAAAGGAGCTTTGGTAAGGACTGTGACTTCACCTGTGGCAAAGAGAGAAAATATGAAGTTCGTACTTTGTCATGACTTAAGCAAATCTCTGCCCTTATTTTGTATTTGGGCCTGTGATTTCAAACCCATTACCACATATAATGCATTAGGTCATTCCTTGAGTGTGTCTCCTGGTTTAGATTTAACCAAAAGGATCAGTTTCACAGACCCTACCCCATGATGTGAACCAAAATCTGCTCTAAGAAAAGCCAGGGATAGATTTGCTTCAACAGCACAGTCTGAGCAGTGAATGAAATGATAATGCACCAAATCCTTGGCTAGCTTTGTGGAGAATGATGGAACCAGTCAGAGCATCTTCCCATTGATATGGCTTACTAACTGGTGGAGAGCTGTACGGATCTTTTAGATTTTCCCACCAATGTCCATCTATCATTACAATAACAAAATATAAGTGATCTGTCATCTTTCTCTTGATCATAGGCATGAAAAAAAATCAAGACCACTGATTGCCTGAAGAGTGAGTATGGGGAGAAAAACAGAAAAATTATGTCCACCACATACCAAGGGAAGAGATACTGGTTCTCTGCCAAATTTTGGGGCAGAAGACAGCAAGAAATCCTTCTCTCCAGTGCCCATGGCTAGGAAGCCTATTCTCCAGCTACGTGATCCAACACTGTGAACAGTTTTCCCAGTTGTCTATTCCAAGACAGGGTTATTCCATGTTAAGAAAGAAGACAGCTGGGATGTTCACCTTGCCACAGTTAAAGGGGTAGAGAGGGCCTGTTCTTTTTTTAACAAAATCTTCCCATTTCTGATGTGTCCTTACATAACTCATAAAGAGAGACCTTTTTCTGTTTAAACATGCAACATGGATCTAAAAGCAGATGCACTCTCTGTATTAGTGGGAGCAAAGATATGGGCAATTATTGCTTATTTCATAATAATTTTGGGTTTTAAGAAATCAATTAATGCAAAGCTAATGCATGTTTTCCCTGATATTTTTAAAGGTCATGCACCCTTTTCTTTAAAAGATCAAAATCATGAACTAATACCATAGTAAATGTTCAAGCCTGTAAAGTGTCCCTCCTCCATGATGTGACTTAGGTGTTTGCTCCTTTCCCTTCTTTGATCTTTTCCCAGTAGCATGCAGGCACTATAACCTTTAAGTCTGAATTGAACTTGCAAACTCCTAATGACTGAGCAGGTTCAAAACTGAACAGAAATACTCTTTTCCATTTGTTGCTAGTATAGCAATAGAAGAATAGAGGAGTCTTCCAGACTTTACACTGCCAGCATGAAAGAAGATGTCCATGAATATTTACCTTCAAGTTAAAGAAGAGATTTTCTCCAGCTTCTGTTAAAACTAAATTTTACCCAGTTTCCCCATGAGGCTGCTATCACAGAAAACACAGTTTTTGTCACTATCTGTCTGGAAAGACAAATACTAGGTGAATCCTTCAATGGCAAAAGGAATTGACTCCCTTTTTCTGCCTAACATGGCAGGAAAACTGCTTGGGAAGCATCTTTTAAAAAAAAAATCTCTGTCTTCCAAAACCATAAACTAAGAATTTAGGGGAGAAATTAAAAGACACTTCTGGAAGATAGGAGCTGATATAATTTGGCCACTACTACCTCTGCTGGATTTTGGAGAATTATAATCTCTAGTGCTGCTCTTGTGTCAGAATCAGCTGCCACTTGCAATGGGAACTATCAGTAAAGGGCAGATGGTCTCCTACACAAATTGTCTCAGATTGATCACTCCATTTCAAAATCAAGATCTTAAGTAACTGGAAAAAAAAGCATTAATATTAGATTTTTTTTTGTAATCAGTTGTATTTTACTGCGAGGGTGGACTAAAACATGTTTTATCCTTGCTTGGGATGCAGTTATTGAATGGTGACAACCTGAATATCAGTCTGGTCAAGTCACACTTTTAGAAAGTGCATACCTGTTGGAGGGTATGTAAATGTACCAGCACTTTCTTCTTGAATTTAGAAGTATGACTTATAGTTCTGAGCAAAAACAGTCACTCTTACCTAAGTTTTAGTTTATTATGTGGATAGAAGGTTAGGAACTACATATCCTTGTTTATTATAAAGCGTACAAATTTAGTTATTTAAGAGCCAAATAATGAGCAATTGAAAAATTGATCTTTGGGAGACTGAAGTGAGCAGTAAATTGCCCTGTTAAATTTAGTTCTCTTTTTCACAATTCTACCCATTATTAAAATCTCATTTAAAGTATGTGAATTGATTTGAAGTAGAGCTCTGTGAATATCTAAAACACTCTCTTCAGGAGAATTTAGAGATTGAAGCATGTTCTGAAAGAGCAACGAATTTACTGTCCCTTTCCATGATGTCAACATGAACTCCTGTCCTAGACAGATAGCAGGCGTATCCCAGTAAGTAAAAGGTTTGAGGGCTGTTGTTTTGTTCTGGGGTAGTTAATTTGGGTTTCTTATCCAATTGCCTTTTTGGTAGGGATGGACTCTGATTCCAGCTAAATTTTACATGCAAACTTGGAAAACAGTATTTTACTTTTCTCATGTATGTTTCTATATTTGAAATCCACTTCCCATTAAATTTGTACATGAAATATCAGAGAAAAAGAACGCCCATTAAATTTGTACATGAAATATCAGAGAAAAAGAACACCCAGACTGCAAGAAATAGATTTCTTGGCATATGATCACATCACTATGCAGGAAGTAGTTTTGGCATAGTTCTTTTTCTTCTTCCTTTGTTTCAATCTGTCATTTTTGGGGTTTGTACTATTCATACACCTCCAATTTAAGAAATAGTAATTTTTTAAAAATGTTACCCAGCAAAAGCCACCAACATATGCAGAATTTGCCCAGAAACAATCCTACCAAAAGTGACTGATAAACCACAAGTTGTTTTTCTGACTCTGCAATATCATGAAATAAATAACAGTCCTCTTCTTGCTCAGGCAGCCAACATTCTGCACTAAAGCTAAAATCTTACTTGAGGTTCGGTTATCAGAAAGGAGAAAACTTTGATTCTCAAAGTCAGGAGTAGATGAGTGCACATCATAGCAATGTTATGACCATTTAATCGTTTTTCCATAAGAAAAGATTAAAACGCCTTAGTTATGCTAGATTAAATGCTCATTCAATAATTGCAATGGACAGTATGCTTTCAGAGTAGGAGAATTAAATTAAAAGAAAGACAACTAAAGAAAATGTACTAGTGGTAGAATTAGACAATGTTTCATCAGTCCCTGATGTCTCTACAGTAATGAACCTGTCAAAAGATAATAATATTTTAGTGAAGGGTGTGATTGGATAAGTCACGTTATTTATTAACTGTTACCCTAAAATATCATTTTTGTCTTATTATTAAAGAATGGTTATAGGGCAGCAGGGATGCCTGACATAAAGCATTAAAATACGGATTATGGCTATAACAGGCCATGAAGTCTATATGCTGTGCTGTAAACTCTGTAGCATAACTGGCTAATACCTGATGATTCGGAGAATTCAAGAAACCAAAAACCAGCAGAATTAGTGCAAATTCTTTGGATTGATCTGCTAATTCAGTAGTGTATTTAGCCACTATTTCTGGAGCTATGTTGTTTTACCATCCAGTGGCTACATCCTTAGATTCTAAACTTTGATTTTCAAAGCATTGCAGTGAAATATTTTCTTCTTTTGTTTTTCTTTGCTTTTTATATTTTTGTTAGGGTTTTTATATTATGGTGGTAATGGTAGTAGGCAGGGTGTGTTATGGAAAAATGGACTATACAGTAGCAAACAGCAGAAAAACACTGGAGAAAGGTCACAGTAAGCTCTCCACTATTCGCACAGCACATGCTCTTTATTGCGAGCCCAGGCCAGGTCATCTAGTTATATGGTAAAGAAGGGATCTCTCTAAGTCGACTACACAAGACAATGAAGAGGGAGGACATAAGCAGTGATGCAGATGTTATGGATGTGAGCAAAAGAGATATTATGAGAAGGGAAGGATGTGGCTACTATAATGAGGAGACCATATCTAAACCACAGATAGTATGTACACAGAAAGCATCATTCAAAAAAAGCAACAGAACTGAAAAATCAGGAGTCCAGACTTCTCTAGCAATGCCTGACATTTTTACAAAAAAAAAAAAAAAAAGCAAGACACAAATAATTTTCTATTTATTTTTTTTTCTATTCATATTTCCTCAGCTCAGGATCAGCAATTATTACAAGTAGGACTCTGCCAAATCATACCACCCTGTAGCAGTTGCTGCTTGCTCAGGATAATCTGTCATTCCTGTGGCTGTTAGATCACATCACACTGATAAAATGCAAGATATGACATCGTATACAGTAGAAGCTTTTAAAGAGCAAATATTGAACCCTTAACTAACCATATGAGATTGCCTAAAACTGTACCTCAACTTCATTCCCAGGAAAAATGCATCTTGCATTTCCAGAAACTGTTTTAAAAGAAGATGAAAAGTTACAAATTATATACCAAGAAATAGCTAGCCTTGTGGAAAGAGGAAAATCTATTTAAAGTGAACCCATTCACTGATAAAAACACAATTACTTCTGTTAGATGCAACCTGATCCAAAGTGCTAAATGTGGGGTTACAATCCCTCATGTTTCTTGAACTACAAAACCTTCAATAAGTCAGGGGCAGCGGCAAGGTTTTGACTTTTCCCATCATTGCCAGAAAAACTGAAATGCATTAATTCAGGAAATAACAGTGCAACGCTGAGCAACACCAAACTGTCAAAGTCGTGCAAGTACACCTTAACTTTTAAGACTTGTAAGAAAGGTTACCCATGAAAAACCAGGACTTTTATAATAGGAAACATAAAGGATGAATGACACACTGGGACAAATAGCAGGAGTGTGCACATCATCTTAGCTTCATCAGCATCATTGTACCCTCAGCACACCCTCTTGCCAGCCTGCAGATGGGGCATTCAGGGCTCTTTGAGACACACAACACACATGTGCACACATACACACCCACGGGGAAAGGTAAAATCCCACAGAGTATGTATTTACATATATAATTCTCATGCTTTAATACTGAGCAAATTCTATCAGCTTTTTTGAAATTAATTAATGTTATCAAGACCAAAGCAGATGCTAAGTTGCTGAGAAAACCCAAACCCCAGAGATGAAGCCACATTCCTGTTTGGCTAAATACACCAACCTTGTCCCAGTTTCCTTTCTGTGAAAAACTGAAATACTGAAAGGCTTCCTGACCTGGTTTACATTTATGAAATTATAGCTGAATTAGTTCTCTGGTACCAGACTCCTGCCATAGTCAGAATGATCATGAAGATCTTTCTCATGGCAAACCAAGGCTCATATCTGCTGGAGAAATGATGTAAAATATTTTTTTAATATTTGACTCTTCTAAGGATGATTACTGCCAACCTAATATGTCAGTGGAAGTATCAGAAATATGCAGATTATGCATATTTAAACTCTAATACAGGATTATATGAGAGCACCTACTATTGCAGTGTTTGCCATTGACACAACTTTATTAAGAAAACTTTGCTGTAGCAATCAAGGACAACACACATACCATGATGCCCAGTTCCATAGGAGAGGAGGAGTATGGACACAAGTAAAGCTTTGTCCAGAACAAACACACACATCAAAACACAAAGACAGTCAACATACCCTCTAATTTGGAGACCTTCCAAAATAAACTGCAAATCATGACAGGAACTGAAGAATAGGTTTCTGAGGTGGTTTATGCAAGGGCTGTTAAACAGTTTATTTGCACCTTTATGGTTAGCAATTAGATGTTGTAAATACCTATCTAATACCCCTATACATACCTCTACACAGTTACATAAATGCTCTTGCCCCAAGGAAGCCCTGGACCACATCATACCCTTTGGAAGCAGCTGCTTCAATGGGAAGATAGCCCACAGTTCAGGTTTCTAGAAAAGCATGTATAAAAAAAAAGGCAGAGGAAAGATTTGTTTTCATCTTACAATAGACGGATACTATTTCTACAGTGGCAAAGCAAGAGTTAATTTAATTCCCTAAAGCTCCTTAAAAAATGACAGTTCTTAAAAGGGCTGTACCTACACTTATAGCTAATGATGCAAGTTGCAAGGAAGTGGAGAATCAGGTCCGCTTGACTCTAATCCTACTGAGTAAAATATATATTTGTACATTAATCAGAGGGTGCACAGAAATACCTATATAACAATACATAAGGAAATGAACAGATTAAAGCACAGAAAACTCCAGATGCTGGAAAAGATTTTGTGTCCTTATTTTTAGCAGTCAGCATCAGCAAGATTGTCTTTCAAAGGAAGGAGAGAAACTGACTTCACAAAGACACTTGCATTTCAGGTCAGCGGTACTTAGAGAGTATTTCTGGTCCCAGATGGCTTCCTGAGTATATTTATAAGATGCAAAAAAAAAAAAAAAAAGGACCTGCGAATATTTCCGCACTCACTGCGTTTTAATGTGGACAAGGGATTAAAGGGAGTTGCTTTCCATTTCTTGCATAATAGTCAACAACCCACTTCACATACTGATGCCTGTCTGAACAATTTCCATGCCAAAAGGACAGAAGATACTTGGCCCTTGAAGCCCTGCTGAAAGAGCCACATGTACATCAGCACCAAGGATCAGACACAAGTTATTGCCACTCTCTGTTATTTACCCTGAAATTCTTTGCACAAGCAACAACAATATACAATGATCTGATAAACAGTACCGCTTTTTTTTTTCTCTCAAGGTCAGTTCCAAGAAACCCCTGCTAGAATCAGCTAATTAATTTTTGGCCTCTTTAACTACAGGGTATTTGAAGCCACATGTTATGAATCATTTTCAGTTGAGATATTAAAATCAGATTAAAAGAGAAAAGCCTTGTAAATATTTGCCTTCAAATGAGGCTAAGAATAAATATATATTCAGTAATTCATCCATATTTAGTAGATATTAAAGAGACAAAGCATAGCTTTAAATTCACTTATCATTTTATACAAAGAGAGGAAATATGAAACTTGGCTTGATTAGCTTGTTTCTTCCTATGCTTTGTAATACCTTATTAAAATTTGAACTTTGAAATTGATATTATCAGTCAAATAATGTCAGCAGAAATATTTAATCTCTGGTTAGAGCTTTATTAATAGAACTTTTATTTGAAGTGTTTTATGTCCAAAGAGAAAAAAATAATAAAAAAGAAAACCTGAAATGGACTTGGAAGGTTGATTTTACTTCGCTGATTCCACTTTGAAACTCTACACTATGTGTTGCTAAAGAAAAATCCCTAAATCTAGATTCTAGATACACACTTCAGACTTTCAAGACTATGGTGCTCCCTAAAGGAAACTCTTCCTTTTTGACCGCAAGGTATTCAGATCTTCATGCGGCACAGGGTTCAACTGGCCTTCCACACCAGGCAAACAAAGACTGTTGTGTTCACTGGGAAAGACTCATAGAAGATGTTTTCTCTTTTCTTCCCCTACTGATAACATTTTAACCATTAAGGAATGTCCATACAGGATAGAAGGGAAACAGGGAAGTGATTGCTTCTTGCCAGGTTTTGACAAATGAGTTGTGTTAACTGATGAAACAAATTTGTAGACCTCTGACAGACCAAACCCCAAAATTAAATATAATTATTCTGACAAGAATGAGAATGACATTGCAGAGCCTCCAAGGGTGACATTACAATAAAAATCACTTCAGACTTCTGCTTATAGAAGAGCCACATTTATGGAAATCTGAGTAACTGTCACACATAGTATTCCATTTTGTGCTATAGCAATGATATTGGAAATAGATTTCAGTTTCCCTGTAAAGTATCTTTTCATCTCCACTGACACATGCACCAAATACTGCAAAATATGTCCTATAAAGAAATATATATGAGAAAGAGAATCATGAAGTCTTGCTGTGCATTCTTGTTTTTCCAGTAAATATTTTAGTTGTCAGCCCTGTCAGTTATGAATTTGTAAGGATAGAGTTTATCTTGAAAATAGGTGAAGGACAGAGGGGAGAGGAAGAGACAGAGGGAAAGAGAAAAGAAAGGTGAAGGGGAAAGGGAAAAATAGAAAACCAAAAAGAAAAGTGTGAGAGAAAAGAAATTAAAATAAATGGGAAAAAAATAAGACAGAAAATGAGAAAGGAAAAATGTGTCTAACTGGACTAATTCTGAGACCCGAAGTTTGTTGTGTGAGCAAGCAATAAAATGTTGATTTCACAGTGAATCTGATTTCAGAAGTGTTCAATAATCTTAAACTCTCTTTTAAAAATCCAATGTGTCTATTCATTGCTTTGTGACTACTGAAGTATTCCTTATGCAAGGACAAAATAGAAGAATTCTGCATATAGTCAGAAAGATCCCCACTAACGTACCAGACTTTCTCTTTTTCCCCACATATATAGGTCCAGATATTTGATTCATGCAAAAACTACAGGTCATAACTCTTAGGAATAAAGAGGGAAAAATAATGCTCACCACTTCAGCATGGTTTTAGTCAAGCCAGAATCAGTACAAGCCTAAAACGTAGAGATACTTGCAACCAGCTTAGTTTAACCCTTAGTTAAACCTAAAAACAAAACAAAAAGCCTTCCAAGTCTCTACCTCCCTGTTGATTTGCTAATGCCTGCCTTTGATAACGTTCCATTTTACCAGTAGAGCTTATGGCATTATCCACTGTCGGAAGTTCATGAAGACAGACACTAAAAGGAGGACTTTGAATTCTCTACCTGACATTTTCTTTCATAATGAAGTTTATGATCATCATCATCATGGCTAGGCTTCGCGAACGAAGATTTAGGAAGGGCTCTACCCACGTTTCTTGCAAGCGCGTTGGTGGCTAAAATCACTCTATAGTAGCAGGGTGAAACACACTGAAAAACTTGACTAAAACCACACAGCCACAATTGAAGTTTCTGTACATAGCAAAGGACACTAAATAAATTGGTTTCCCAGGACTATGGAAGTAAGGATGAGAAGGGAGAAGAAGGGTGCTTATTACAAGCATGAAGTATTAAAAGACATGATGAAATCATCTAAGTTTGTAACAGGGAAGTTTTACTTTGCTACTGGTGTTGTTTTACAACCAGTCTGCAGGAAAAAAACTCTCTCTGTCCGATGCTCTTCCTGGCACTTCTCCTTTCACCCCTCAGCCCCATCCACAGGTGGTTGCTGGGTGCCATCCAAGGCAGGAGGATCACATGCCATCTGTGGTATCCCTCAGGAGACTCCAGAAGATCACTGCAGAAATTCATTTGGATTTTTATTTCAAGAAGCATTAACCCTTACTTCCCTTTGTAACCTTCCCTCTCAGTGACAAAATCTTTATTTAGGCATGGACAAAAAAATTATAACAACCAAAAGCAAGTTCCTGCCAACCAAACACTGATAAGAGGCAGAAGCTTTGGGTCCAGCTGTCCTTCAATTTACAGAGATGATTTTTCATTCCAAACAGGAAAAAAGTAGAAAATTCTGGAGTGAAGGTTTCTGCTTGGTGCCCCTTTAGACCCAACCTGTTTTCCTTTTGGTTTGGGGATTTTTTAATTTTTTTTTTCCATAGCAATAGGCATTGCTTGGTACATATAGATAGATGCTACTCTTTTTATCTTTTAGCCTGCTGAGCTTACTTTGTCAGGATGATGTTAGCACTCACACTTTCTTAGTAGACCTTAACCACGTGACATTACTAAGTATACTAAAACAAGCCTTGAAATTTTAGCACTTTATAACTATAAAAAGGCTACCAGATTTGAGATTGGTCACAACAATTAAGATGAGTGTTGATAACTGTGACATGAGATCAACGTTTTTTTAAAAACGTTCATTACTAATGAATACAGTCTAAATATTTAGATATTATTTGGTTTAATTTACTTCCAAATGCCAAAGAGCTACTAAAAAAACCTGTTTTGTTTAATCCTGTTTATCTTAATATAGTCTTAATATTCACAATTTTTATGTTACTGCAGGAGAATTTGAAAACAACAGTGACATTAAATGAGAGATTGTCAGAAGGAACCAAGAAATTCAGATCTCAGGTGTCACTGGTCTGCAGAGGAGATTCTTCCCCAAAGAGTAACAGGAGTTTTTCAGAGTCCTGCACCAAATTAGCAATAATATTAATGGCAAGTGTTGCCTGATTACATCAGCATTTCTCGTATTTTCTCTCCAGCACCCAAGTATACTGCATTAATTCAATTCTTCCCTTGGGATGGAGGCATAAAATGGCACGAAAAGATGCAAAATAACAGGCTACCATTTTTAGTAAGTGGACTTATTTGTGATGTTTTCTTTAGGAGTGCAATCTCCTTAAAAGCCAGAGGACACAGTTAGTTTAACAGGGTTTGTATGAGATAATGGTTTTAGTATGCAACCTTTGGGCAAATCCACAGGACATAGCAACCAGCTACTATTATCAGGCTGAAGTGTGCATAGGCATCTCCCCTGAAAGGCAGCTATGTTTAGAAAAGCCCACTTTGTCAGGAACACAGGGCTGGCTGAGAATCATTTCCCACTGGCAGAGAAGCAGCAGCCCAGTCACAGACCTGACTTGAGAGTTACCTTACTTCCCCTTCATTGAGCCCATGGCAGGAGCCAAAGCAGGCACACAGAGGACATGGAGCTGGAGGTTTGGAAATGTGTAAGGAATGGCAAGCAAACCTGAATTATGAAGGAGACACGAGGCTGCTCAGGAAGGGAGGGAGAAAGGCAATGGCTTACCAGGCGAAGCCTTCTGTGCTGCAGAAGAGGAGCAGAGGAGGCTGTGTGTGTACTCTTCCAGGAGGTAGGCCAAGCATATGATTGCTGCTGATGGGGAAAGAGTTTCAGTGAACAAGCACATTCTTTGTAATGCAAAGAAGATGTTTCTTTACAAACTGGTTGAGGAGTGTTACTCTGGCTCCGTGGATGCATGAAACGGAGAGACAGCATCCTGACCCATGTGGCGTGACCCAGCTGTTGAGGCACCATGGCTGCATGGGCCAGAAAGCTGGTTTTATGAAAATATTGCACAGAGTCAGCATCTAGGTTTTTATATTTAAATCCTTGAATTTAAGTGTGAGGCCATTCCCAGAAGGAGTATATCATACAGTTGCTCAGTGTGCAAGAACAGCTACGACCTCAGCATTTAAAACAATATCTGAAATACATTTTAAGCAAGAAAGTAGCAAAGTCAGTATATGGCTTAGACAAAAATACAGACTAGCTGGCGTCTTTTTGGCTTGTAATACCACCTACACGGCTGCAGTGTGAAACTTGTCCTGGAAAATCCCTGCAATGCTCAGGTTGCAAATGTTAAGAAATCTTTAACCTCCCTGAGGGGACTTTTGTTTTTAACCAGTTAAAAACATTTCTATCCAGCATCAGTTCTGCAGTTTTCCCCTTTAATGAATGAAATAAACGCGTGGGGTCTAACTTTTCTGCTGCTCTCCTACCATATGAAAATTATGCTCGTGTGTGCTTCGTGATGCCTTTCCCCATCACCCAGTGGGTGAATTTTGTAGCCTGCCTTGTTAGTGGCACAGCAGGCCGCCAAAAGGAAACCAAGTTGTTTGTATGAGATGAGATGTTGGGCTGCCAACTGTTATAAATCTTGTGCTACTTACAGCTTCGGCTTTTCTTCAAGCCTACTCCACCCCCTGCTGTGGTTTTGACTGTTGGAGCAACATTAGGAGGCACAACTGAAAGCAGTAATATTGACATTTGTGGGGAAAATAAGAGAAAATGCAAGGCACAAATGTTTCATTGGTAGAACTGCATGTATAAGACCTGTAGCCGCAGAGATCTGGGCTCTTTGACAGTGGAAAGGGGATTTGCCCCCTGCAATATTTACCTGTAGCTGTACACATTTCCACCAGCTTGTTTTCTAAGTGTAACTGCTTGTAACCTCGCACGTGCTTCCCTACTGTCATATCATATTAAATGAGCTATAATTGTAGTCTATTAGAGTGCAATAACCTAAAAGTGATAGTGCATGACAGCACCTGTCAACACGTCATGGAGGATTGTATGGAATGCTGAATTATACCCATTTTATACCACATTAATGAGGCAGCTCATTCTTATCCAGTCATAAATAAACAGGTTTCAATTTCTTTATACACCATGAGAAGCTGTTTTCCTCCTTCTGCACAGAGAGCCACAGAAGTCATGACAAAGTGATCTATTGCCTGAAAAGGAATATCAGTGTGGTCATTAATGACAGTGAGGATGCTATTTTTACCATTATTAATTGTTCTATGAATACATCTTGGTATGATTGCTTCTTTCCATTTTTTTCTGGAGAAGAAAATAGAGAAACACATAAAGAAAAACAAGACTGGTTGTCCCTAATAAACTTTTAATATAAAATAAATTACTTGTCTGATTGCTTCAGCAGCACCCATAGACAGAGTGATACAGGCAGAAACCTGATCCTCTTTAAGATCAATGGCTGTGCTGGGGCCTAGTTCTCCTTCATAAACTCTTAAAGTCAGATTTGAAATGGGAATGGAAAGAGAAAAAAGGAAAATGACAGTAGGGAGAAGAAAGACAGAGAGTGAGAGGCTTTCAGACTAATCAAAAGAAAAGCAAATGTATCAAAGCACATGTATAGTGCCCATTATTTTCTGTAACCTAACTAGATCAAGGTGTCTTCATTTTGAATAGCTGCTTAGGCTTCAGAGCCATAAATAATCGCCTGTGCTCTTCTGCTGAGCCCACGTGAGGAGAGGTTGATACAGTCCCCTGCGAGCAAAGATCTCACCTCCCTGACCCAGGCAGAGGCCCAGGGCACCGAATACACCAGGTCAGTGATTCTGTGAGACAGATGTGGGTAGGGTGTCAGACAAGTTCTTTCCCTTTCTTGCTCAAAGTTACTGCACTAATGTAAGAAAAAGTGACAAATTTAGGAACTTTTAAGTGTATATAAAGTATAATGTGAAGAAATAAAGCACACTTAAGAGAGGACCAATAAAGAGTAGATGGTATTTATAACAGAAACTTTTTTCAATATAATGAATCTTAAGGGACTGAGAGAGACTGGCTACTAAACAAAATGATTGCTAAATTCTGATCCTTTGCCAGCCATCTCCCGCAGGGTCTGTGCTATGGGTGTCTTTTGGGATCCTGGGAAATAGCTTCTGCTCTTTCTTTGATCTTTGAACTGTTGCAGGAAGAAGAGCCAGCTTGAAAGCACAGCCCACAGGAGGCATGCCAGCTTTTCCTTAGAGAGTGAAAAAGAGAGATCCAGCCTTGGGATCTGACACCTGGGCAGTCAGCATGACCAGACAATGGTCTCACTCATCTTCGGCTCCACACAGGAACCCCCAGTTTGCCCTCTGCACCTAGGGTAACCACCAGCATGCCAAAGGAATGATGACTTTGGAACTACAGGGAAAACCCATGATGTTTACCTGAATACTCCGACACCACAGGCTATTTTATTCTGATTTATTTCTCAGGACTGGTGTTTAGTAATTTTACCATTAGTGGTTTTTATGGACTGCTTAAGAATAACTTCTGTCATTTGTCAAGTCTTACTTATGCTATTTATATATTACTTAAAAATAAAAAACTAAACAATTTCAAAAATAAATAAAAAAATTATTCACTTGAATATTTTCTATGCAATCTTAGCTTTATAAGAGAGGAATGGATTTAGAATTATGTTGTTTATCTCCAACAAAAGTGAGTTAAAAATCCTCATTTAAAAATCAAATTATAATTTCCCTCAGAAGTTGTTTGCAACCTATCTTCCAACAAATGCAATGGCCTGTGAAAGAAAGGTGGAAGGACAGAGAAAATCAGTTTTCTTAGGTACTAGGCAAGTAGGTCAGGTCAAAATTGTTTCTGAATTTGATTTGATTTGGCTAATAATTTGATTTTTTTGGCTAATAATTCTGATTGGAAAAAAAAGCCATTATTTCAAAAAAGAAATTATTTTCATATTTTCACAATATTTAAACTTTTTGTTTAAAAGTTATTGTTTATAAACTTCTCTAAATTTAAAATGCACTTAATGAGCATTTCAATTCCTCCAAATAAATGACTCATTAACTTTGACTTCAACCCCAAGTCACTTTTCTTACTTTTTTCCTTTTTTTTCATTTTGCCAAGAAAGCTAGTAAAATTTTATGCTTCAGGTCCATCCAAAATGAATTTTTTTTCTTCAGTTTGACTAGTGAACTGAGAAATCAATTATTCACACAACTCCTCTTTAAAATGGCTTGGAACTGTCTAATTGTGCATGTTAGCAGTTACTTACTGTGTGATCTTATTATTGCTCTCCTAATTCTTTCTATTTTCCCACCTAACTTTCTTGTGTCTTGCTCTAAGTCAAACTATAGACTGTTACGATCAGACACTGTCATGGTTTGAGCAGCCTCAAAATCCAATTCTTGATTTCTAGCCCCCCCCCCCCCATCTCAACCCCATGTGAGATGGGTTTTCCAGACAAACACACAATACTCAATGTTGGGGGAAAGGGAATTATATTACAAGACAAAGGGAATTATATTACACATAAATAAATAGTATAATACATTATATATAATCTTAACTCTATATCTATCTCTACCATGACAATAATATTTACAGTGGGCCAAATCTCTTCTCCCTCCAAATAAAAGTCCAGGAGAGAAGAAGAAGAAAAGACCCCTTCCAGTCTCTCAGCAGCAGGTCTCTCTAGGCAGCAGGCTCTCTGTGTCTTTCATGAAGCAGTTGCAGCTGGATCCTTGCCAATGCACACGAGGGGTCTCCAAGCCCCTCTCGGCCCCTCGACGCCAAACGAAGGGTCTTTCCGTGGGCTGCTTCACCCCAGACAAGGTTGCTCCACCACGGTCATATCACAAAGCACAGGGGTCTTCGTGACGGTCTGGTATCCTCAGGGGAATCCAAGCCCCTTCACAGAGCTTCTGTGCTCTGACTCAAAGATGGCTGCCAGCTTCTCTGAAGCTGCAGCAAGGGGGGCCAAGGTCACCCCACACACACACATTCCTTTGGCCGTCCTGGCTTATCTCTCAGGAGGCCGGAGCTTCTTGGCTCCTCTCTGTAGCGCATACTGCACTCCAAGACTCTTTCAAGTGAGTCCAATCATCCTCCTCTCTCTCAGAGGAGTCTCCAAGGGAGTTTGGGGGTTTTGGTTATTCAGTTCTTACCCCCCAAAACTCTGTCCCTGCTGCTGGCTCGGTTCTCTTCCTGCTGCTGCTTTTCCTTCTCCTCAGACAACTCTGTGTCTGCCTTGGCTGCATACCGGCTTCTGCTGCTTCTTCTTATCTGCTGGCTCTTTGCCACTGCTCTCGGACGCTGCTGTCCCTGCTGCCCCGTCTGCCCACTCACAGTGGAGCAAACTCCTTCAGCTTCTCAAGTTACAGGCACTCAGTCCAGTCTGACACTGTTCCGAGTCCCCGTAACCCCCCTGCCGGGGGCTGGGGGGGGGGCAAAGCCCCCAAGGGGCCCTGAGCCCCTTCCTCGTGGCTTCACAACATGGCCACCACTTCTTCAACAACCAGTACCACACCTTCTTTTCCGGTCTCCAGAGATATGTTTATATTTTGCAGGAGCACTGATTGGGTCAAACCCCAAGGGTCACCACCCCCTGGGGGTTACCACTTTCTGAGTTTCAGGGGGAAAACCTGGTTCAAACCACTACAGACACTTTGCCTTCCTGACATATGGAACACTAGCCTGACATATATCCTGAGATACATGTGTACAGCAATTATTCCTATACCAGTGGTATATGAGTGGTACCAGGCTGTGTCCTTTACATGTCCATCAGCATGGACTATCAGCTCTAGATGCCATCCTCATCACTGCAAGTGACATCCACAGCACACAGGATTCATTCTGTTTTCTCAAGAAAGTAATAATACAATTTTACAGACTTATCTTTTAACATTTCCTATCTGGCATCTCCACTGATGTTTGAACTGGAAGCCAACTCAAGGAAGGAAACACCACAGAAACATTACAAATGTCCATAGCAGAGGGAGAGCTAAGTGTTTGGTTTCAAAACTGGAAAGCAGATGAAAAAAGCAGCAAAGGACAGAGACGGTTGGAAGAGTTTCATTTCTGCCTTCTCACCATTGTGAGAAGAACAGATAAACAGATAAATGGTTCTTGGTGTAGATATAATTATGAGATCATTCAAATATATCTTTATCTTTCACTATCTTTCTCAGTTTTTTTGTTGTTTGGTCTGTTTGTTGAATTTTAATTTCTTTCTTTTTAAAAGAAATACGTAGCACTGTTTTCTGGTCTCTGCTTAAACTGCTCTGAGTTTATTTCAGTGGACTTACACCTCATTTACAGTGTGTTAGTAAATGTTTCTTTGCAACCCAAGGATAACACTTTAACTACGATGATACGCACTGTAGAAATGTTTGATTCCTCCTCAAAACCAAATGAGTATTCCACCTTGACCCAGACAGATGGCAGATGCTGCCAAACACTTACTGTAGCAAGCAGAGACAGAGAAGAAAGCAAGGTTTGCTCATACACTAGCTCCCAGATGACTCTCAATCATTTATAAATAACTCCTGTGTTGTTTTGATTTTATCTTTAATGATTTTTAGTGTCCTTATAAAGTGCCATTGCATTCTTCTTCACCCCATAACTAACAATGCAGTTGTAACAAATCTGCCTTCAAACCTGATGCACAGTCTGAAAAACATGTTTCTCTCTGAAAGGAAACTCACTGGAAGCTTATAAAACAAGAACCTTTCTATTTGTAAAGTGTTTCCCATATATCCTCTGGACATACAGCTCTCTGCCTCTGTGAATGACCGAAGCCAACCAAGAATCACTGCATTAGGTTACTGTGTGCTGTTTCAGTGCATTGACAGAGTACTGGTGGGGATGACCATGAGTGATGGTCACGAAGCTTTCACAGAAATCCTAATGCTAGCCTAGAAAAGTGACCTTTCTAATCCTATGCATTTGTTGTTTTCCAACAGCAAGGAACTACTATTGTAGATCTTTAGGATTCTAGTTTAGAAGGTAAGAGCTTGCAAAGACAGTGAAAAAAACCACAAGCCATCACAAGTCCACACCCAAGGTTTTAGTTCAAAAGAAGACTTTACATTTTTGGTGCTAGCCACGGCCTCCACACCGGGTGCAGAACAGTCTTGCACAGAGTAGAGAGAAGGAATCAGCACCTGAGAGCAGGTTCACAAGGGACAGCTCTGGGAGCAACAACCTACATCACTAGCAGAAAACCACACACCATTTTGTATGTAGGGAACATACTATGGAATAAATCATACCTACTTAATTAACTGTACTTTGCAGTTCTATATTATTAGCTACTGAGGGCAACTGGTGCCTTGGCACCGCAGTCAGTGTGGATTACATACACAGCCTGAACCTGCTAATTGAGTATGAGCGACTGTACGCAGATCGGCTGGCTGGTGTCCCAGACTGTACCACACTGCTCACAAAGTCTCTCAGGGTCTTCTGCTGGACACTCTGTGCAACCACGTGTGTTAAAGTAGCATCACCTCTGTAACCTATGCACAAGGAACAACTTGCCAAGCACTAGATATCAAATTTGAGCCCTGACTCGCAGGGGCTGTCCTGAGTACAGGAGGAGGCTTTCTTCTCCTCTGCTGCATTTCTAAATGAATCTTCATCTGACACCCAAGTACCACCCACATTTGCCAGATGACATTGCACGTCAGGCTCTGCTCCTGATTTTGTAAATTCCACAGAAACCCCAGGGACAGCCGAAGTGTAGCATTAAATAGATCTGGCGGCTTTGTTTTGGGGTTTAGTGATGATTTTTTGCTATTCCTCTATGCCAGTGGAACTTAAAAAGATCAGTGCAAATGATACAGACTTGTGTAATGCTTGACATCGATTTCAGCAACATCTGAGCTCTCTACAAAAGAAGTTTGCAGTTTAATTAGAATGGCTTACATCCAGCAAGGGTGTTCAGAATAAACAAAAATTAGAGCATGGGGATATTTTTTTACCCTAATAGAAGCACACTGCTAGGGCAGATGCTTGTTGTTGGAGGCCAAGGGGAGACCTCGCAGGCTGTTAGACGGGCCTCTGCTCAGAACCCTTCTTTTTATGGTTCCAACTCTACATAAAATACAGGAAAGGGTGTGTGAAGCCCAATCGTCTTCATAGATGATTTCCTATCTTTTGAACTCCTCTTGTTGCTGAAAGTATCATGGATAAATCACATTAGCTTTGATCTGGGCCTTCCCCAACACCCCATAAAACACAGCTTTGCACATCAGGGCATGAACAACAGCAATAAAAGGGGTGCACTTAAGTGTAGGATTTTATGGATCCATCTGCCAAACTATTTCTTCACAAGAGTAGAAACGCATCATGATTTTAAGCAAGTGCCAGGCCTAACCAAAGTGTTCACTGACAGCAAAACACCAAGCCATACCCATAATTGCCTGACCTGGCTGCTACACTTTGGAGATGAATCTGAAGAAATCACTGAGGCACTGATTCTGAGGGAGCACTTTGGGGAATGGAGCATGGCAGGAGATGATGCTGAGGGCACTCAAGTCCTTTTCTGTTTACCCTTGACCAATCATGGTCCTCAACTGCAGAGTTATCTGAGTTCCCCTGAGGATGCAGAAGAAGGAAAGATGTACACAATATTTATAATCAGTTGAGGAGATGTCACAGTCATCCTGATCACAAATCGGATCTCTGAGACTGGCAGAGCAGAACAGGCATTGACACTGCTTAAAACTGGTAAATGGCATGCAGGAAAAATAAGGGCACTGTTCAAGGACATAGATAAGTAAATGTGACCCCACATTAGTAGAATTATGGAGTTATTTTAGTTGTAAGGGACATTTGGAGATTACTTGGTCTGATCACCTTCTCAAGTCAGACCCACCATAGCAAGGGGCTTCAACCAGTCATGAAGGAGGACATGCTTTTTTTAGAGCCTTGGCAACACCCTCCAACACCCTTCATCCCCCAGAACATAAAGATGTTGTCCAAGTTCCTGATGAGGAACCTGGGAGGGACAAGCGGCCCATGTAGTGTTTGAGCTGCCACATAGCACTAATCTAGGATTACCATCTGGCTGGGGCAAAACTTTTAAGAACTGGGTCCACCCCAGTTTTCCAAGCAAGTGAGGCAATCCAAACCAGGCCCAACATTCATGGCACCAGTGTGTTCAGAGCATGCATTCTGTGAGATGCTGAATTCCCCTCTACCTCTTCACATAGACTGTGCTTACTGTCACAGAAGACGTACTGTACAAGGGTACTCTGGTGTAAAAACACAAGTGAAATATCTCCAGATGAGTGTCCTTCCCACTCTCTCCCATTCCTCCTTTTCCTCTCGTCTCTCTTACCCCATTGTTCTTGATGTATAGACTCCTGATATTGCATGGGAGAGGTGACCATTTATCTTCTACCTTCCCAGGCCTACAAACACCTTCCCAGCTGCAAACACAAGGGCAGAGCATGGGCAAGCACTTGACAGAAGGGCCCATGCCCTAGGAGAGATGTACTATTTGCACAGACAAAAGCTCCCCCTGCACACCTAGGTGCCAGAAAAACCTGACCACCCAAATGTTTGTGCAAAGGGAATAAAAGGAGCAGGAACGTGACCAGATGGAATCGCTAACCGGCTTTAGCAAACACGAGCTCTAATTAATTTTTTCCTCCCATTGTTTACCCAGCTTTGTATGTAACTGAGAGCTGAACCGGGCTTATCAGTAATTACCAACAGTTCTGGAAACTTTATACGTTATTGTGCTGTGTTACTACACAGGGTAGTGATCCATGAAGATGGGTGTCTCTTCATTCATTGCTAAGCAATGCTTTAAAAAAATCCAAAAACTCCTCTGACCCGCTATTGTGATTTCTGCGATGGAAGGGAAAAAGGGAGGAAAAGCAGAGGGTGACAGTACATCTCTTTCAGATCTAATTGTGAAAGTTTCCCAGACGCAGTGACATGCTACCTCGGTGACAGTGTCAGAGGATGCTCTGTCTGCAGCCACGCTTCTTTCCCAGCCCTGGAATTGCATTTTCCCATTCCATAGTGACACCTGCTGGGAGCAACTGAGCAGAGTCTCCCCCGCTGCTCTGCTTGGCAAGGGGCTGAGCAGTGCAAAATGAAGGGTCTACGGCAATCAGGCAGATTGATTCCCCTCCTTTCCTTGCAGATTGAGCCAGGCTCTTATCAGAGAGAAAACGGATGTCTGTGGTGTGATTAATGCTCAGAAACACCCCACATAAGCAGCCCCTGAGATGAGACGCTGGTGCATCAGCTGGAGGCCTGAGAAAGAAAGGAATGAAAGAGATTAGAGGATTGTTTGCATGCAGAGGGCCAAATTTAGCCCATGTAGCAAGGAGGTGAAAGCAGGGTTGAATTTGTCCCCTTTGCAAAAGCTGAGAGGTCACACAAAAGGAAAGGTCATGTTCCACTATCTGTTTGCTGACAGTCTTTCTGTAAATATTGCCCACTGTAGGAAGAAAAGCTCCTGGGCCAGTTCCTTTGGTCTGATTTGATACGGTCATTCTGATGGCAGCCCAAACTGTGGCTTCTCTGTGCTTTCTATTCTCCTTTCCTCCTGAGGATTTCACTGCTCCTGCTCAGCATATAGATACCGTCGTGTCTGGCATGTGGCTGCAATGCATGCATGCAATAACCAGGGAAATGGAAAAATCTTGCCCTAACCCTGCAGTTTCTTTTCCCTGACTCGAAGATGAAGGGAAAAGACAACTCAGGAGGAAAAGTGCCAAAATGTTTTAGAAATAAACGACAGACACCAGAGTCATCACACATTTTCCTAGGCAGGATAGTAATTTCTGTAATGTATTTTTAACTGTGAGGAGTGATGGGAGGGAAGCCACTTAAATCTAATGCAAATGAAGGATTTGTCAGTTACGCAGTTCGTATAATGTCATACGTAGAAAATGTTATAAAAGTGGAGGGATTATGGTGAGGAGAGACATTTCTAAAATTGGAGGCCTCCTTTTAGGTCTTTAGCCCCCTCACTCTTTCAGATCACCAAGGAAGGGCAGAAGACTATCTCAAAAATTGCGACAGCTCTCTAAGCTACACATCATTCAAGAAACTTAGCTTTCCTCACTGCTACCTCTTCCAGTTTTTGCCAAATGCTGCTTCTCCTCATTTCAGCTCTTCAATGATCCCTAACCACTTTAACCACAGCGGGGCAGTTTCCAAATTCTTCTAGGCTATTTTCTTCCTCCCTTTCAGGCAGTGGCAGCTTCTGTGAGCAGAAACCTTATCTAATACGGAGGCTTCCTGCTGTTTTGGTTTTGGTTCCAGATTGGATTAAAGGTGTTAGAAATGGGACCATTTGTCCGGCTGATGCACAGTGACAGCATCAGTTATGAGCACATCTGGAAATTCTTCACAGCAGTGGTTCAATAGGGTTAATTGCACTGACCTAATTTATAAAGCACTTCGAGATCTTATGAATGAATATAAGTGTTTAAAAAAAACCCCAATGTATTATAGTTATTAATATGTATTACTCTCACGGCTAATTATTTAAGCAAGACATTATTGAAGCATCCATTTACAGCAAAAAGTAGATCAGCACCGCAGGAACAGGAGCCTGGCAGGCTGAAAAGAGCGTTTAGCCCAGCATTTGGGGCTGTCCTGTCCCATAAATGGGTTTGGTTCTAATTATGCAAGAGTCCTGCGAAGGATAAAACGTGCTTAAGTGTATCAGCCTCTACTAGGTGAAGGATGACAGACGTGAGACCCTCAAACTAGACAGGGAGACCGGGATACCTTTAAATGGCTAAAACCTGAGCTAACAGCAAAAGCTCCGCCGCGGGAGCAGAAGAGCCTGGCTCTCATTAGCGCTAACAAGCCGCTTTCTCGGGAAGCGACTCCCGGCGGAGCTCCTTTCGAGGGGAAAGGAAGCCCCCCGGTGGCCGCCGGACGCCTTGCAGCCCCCGCCCGCCCGCCCCGCACAGCCCGCCCCGCTCCGGCATCGCTCCGGCATCGCTCCGGCATCGCTCCGGCATCGCCTCGGCATCGCCTCGGCATCGCCTCGGCATCGCTCCCGCATCGCTCCCGCATCGCTCCCGGGCCCCTGCGCTTCGGCCCCGCTGCCCCGCGGCTCTGCTGGAAAGCCTGCGGTTTTGCCGCGGCCTGGCCGGTCCCTCAGCGCGGGGCAGGCACCGCCACAGCAGCACACCCCTGGACCACCCATTCCCTCGCCAAAAATTTGGTCGCTGTCTTCCTCCAGCCTGCCTTTATGACTGGCTAAGTGAGAGTAAGTACCCCTTCGGCCGAGGGGATTTCCATCCTGTCTACAGCAGGTTGCACAGGGGTGACATGAATGTCACCCAGGTTCCTTCTTAGCTAAACAACAAATACAATTTTTGACAAAACATACACAGAGAAAGAAATTGGTGGGCATCCCCGTCTCATGAGGGGAGAGTTTAGTTTTGCCAACCACTTCTCTTACACTGAAGTAGTTCAGAACTCACGTAGTACCAATGTTCTTTCCAAACTTAAAGCCACACCTTTGGCATACTTCACAGGCAGAATCCAGGTGCATTAAAAAACTGATGTGGGCCAAACGCTTTTTTCGTTAAATCGCTCTCTCAAGGCCCTATCTTTTTCTATTATTGAGCAGTTTTTAGACATTCTTACATCCACAGGTATTCCTGCATCTAGACATACAGGCAATAACTGAACAGGCAGTTTGTTTCTGCTGGAATAAGGATCTGACTCACACATATGGCTGATCAAGGAGTTTCAGATACTAAGATGTAGGGCATTAACTTCTAACTGGGGCTTCCACTTTTGTCTCTCTAGTTCATGAATTTCCTTCCATTCTGAGTGCAGAAGCTCTTTATTAAATTAAAGAGCCCATAGCTGATTCATGCAGAGTCTTCACAGGATATATTCATTTCACTGGAGCAGTGGAGATATGGGGACAGATTACCAAGGGCAATCTGAAGAGTATTTCACTGCCATTGAAATATGCATAGAATTTGTTTCGGTTCTTTTCTGCAGAGAAAAAAAATTCAGACATGCTTTTAGCAATTTATAATTGGAATATACTTACTTTATATTCCCATACATCTGAATTACAAGTAATGCTCCTTAGTGCAGAAAGGTTATCCAAATATTCACTGAATGAATCACAAGTTAGACTTATAAGAGGGTCTCATGTATTAGAACCAGTTGTCACCATCCTGTCTTTGCATGTGTACGTCACACTTTTGAGTGTGTACATCACAATTTGCCTCGTGACAAATTTCTAGGACTGTTTGTACAATAAGGTACTACTAGGTTTTCATTAGAGCTAGAAAAAATAAGCTGATAGGAGTTGGCTTCTTTTTATCAGGCTGGAACTTCTTTTTCATGATAGTGACTAGAAGCAGGTACCTCCTGTGGATTGCATTCTGATAGAGTTGTCTATCAGAAACATCCTCCAAGGAAATACGAAGCTTTGCACAGCTTTTATGTAGTACTGTATCAATCCAGCTGAAGAACCACAACCTACACATACCACATTCTGTTCTGAATCCCACCAGGCTCATTTCCTCAGGCACACCTAACACTGGAGAAACCCACAAATTAATGTGGGTTTTGTGCAACTTCAAGAACAAAACAAGCATTTGGAGCTATAATGATGGGACCACAGTACTGGTACACTGGGCCTTGTTTCTGCAGGGAAGGCAAAGAGCATAATCCAGGTTCCACCTCTCTCTTCGACCCTCTCTTTGTCTTGCACACCACAGCATAGTCACCATCAGCTGGCACAATACAGTACTTAAACTAACTTTTTCAAGCTAGTTGTCCACACTACATTACTCATAGACATCTCGTGGAGACTGCATTTAAAGCTGTATCCTCCCACGTCTGGACCCTAGTGTGGGTCCTGGAGAAGTTCATGTAGCTGTGCAGGCTCATCTCATCACCAGGCACGTGCAGGACTGTTGTGTGCATGGCAGGAGCACACCAGTGCCTCAAAGCATGTGGTGCTTCAAGGGAGGCTTAACAGTTCCCTCTCTAAAGCCTGCTCCTAAGGAAAGGCTGAAAGGGTGCTTTTGTACCGGATTATGTGATGCACATGCCAAAGAAACAAGCTACTTAGCACTAGCCCCAGCATATACAGGAATATGCTGTTCATATTGCTTTGACTAGCAACTTGTTATTTAAAGTTCAGGGCAAAGATTTAAACCCTGAAAAGCTTTGTCATAATTGTTGGGAGGGGGAGGACGATGATGAACAACATAGGCAGGACTTACGAAAATAGGAGTAAAAGAAGGATTACATACAAAACTTCAGTTTCCTTCTTTGAAGGCACTATCCCATATTTCTTGAGAGACGTTAAATTCAAGCTGATCACCCCAGCTCCTGAATTTAATACATCCATCAGAGTTAACAATGACCTGGGTATGGGATCAGTCACTTTATTTCCTATGGAAAATTCTCCTATTCTCCATAAAATAACTAAATAAAATAAATAAATTCCTTACAGTGTATTTATTAGTTAAATCTTCTTGGGAGTACCTTGTCTTGACTGTGTTCAGTGCTTTGTAAAATTCAAGATAAGGCTCATGATATTAAGAACAGGATTCAAATCTATGTCAAATCTCATAATGGTATCCTCTCCTCCTACAAAATCTCACCCTGGACTAAATATAGGAAGAAAACATTAGTCCTTTTAAAGGGGCAATAATCAAAGATCAATGACCATCAAAGTGCTTTACTTGGGGGAAAAAAGAAAGAGGCCAAATTTCAAGATAGCGCAGACAGTCAGTGACAATGGAGTGCTTGAAGCTGCTGGAAGTTTTTTAAGTCATTCACAAATACTACATCTACCCATGACAGGTCATTTCATTCTATTTAGCACTTTTTATTCTCTGTGGTTTATAAGCTCTTAAGCAAATGTAAGAGGGAGGAAAAGCTAATGTGTCTGATAATACACTATATCAGGCTGACAACCTAACTGAATTTCCCCTGTGGTGCTAGCAAAATGCTGTTCCAAAAAGCAATAATGCATACAAAAGAAAAAAAAAAAAGGAAAGAGAAAAGGGGGGAAAAGGATCACAGAGATCATGCCGTCACATTTAATTTCAGAGAACAAAACCTGAAGCTGATTTCTCTTTAGATCAGTTGTATACCAGTTGGAACATGGGTGCCTAGCACTGCGACAGAGTAATATGATCTGAGCTTTAAATAGCTGCCAAATAACCATGTGGTGGCTGGCAGCATTAAACGTGTTGCAACGAGAATGATCTGTTTCAAAGTAAAGCCACATAACAGAGGATTAGTCAATCTGATGTGGTATAGAAAAGGAGGGGGGAATGTTTTTCATTATCCTTCTGGGTTTCTTTCTGGTTTAAATGTGTTTCCATCTAAAAGATGCATTAATTTAAGCTCTTTTTCTTAACCGGTTTAAAACCTGAATTATATGCAGGTCATTTCAGATAACATCTCCTTGCATACCCGGGTACAAGGTGGGGGGAACAACAGTGTGACAAATGTGAAGCACCGGCACTGAGACCATTCTCTTGAATTAGCCCAGTACATAGTGACTGCCTCTCAGCATGAAAGGCACCTTTCCTATGCAGAGCCCCCCCTTCACCTCCATAGTTGGTACCAAATGCATCCTTGCCAGATTTTAGGAACAGATAAGGAACAGATCTATAGCAAATAACACGGGGTGACTCATGCTCCAAGCCCTGTCCTTATCCTCACAGCAAAATGTGGAGCCTTGCAGCACTCCATCAGACCCCTCTGGGTTCTTTGGGATGTAGGGAAAAAACATGTGCAGTTTGGAGATGTCTAATACAGGAGACACTGCCAACCCTCCATTCCTTCTTACCTTCATGTCAAATGGCTCTCCTGACCACTACTGTAAATGTGCCCCCTGGGTAGATAAGGCACATAAGGACTGGAAAGATAGACCAGGAATGATCTTAAACTGATAATGTGAGCAAGAGACATAGAGGGAAAAGTGGTGCTGTAAACAGTCGTGATTCTTCATCCCTTCTGTCACTTTCGATTATAGATGACTGACTTCTGTTTTCAATTTCAGTGTCTCCACCAACTTTAGCTGCATCAGTCAAGACTTACTGTAAGTCAACACAGCAGAATTTCATGGGAACATTCTTTATCTACTCTTCACTGCCTGGAAATCACGCTGCCAAAAGGACAGATAGCCAGAGGAGAGCCAGCTGCTTCATCAGAAGGTAAATAGCTTATTTAAGAGGTTCAATATGACTTCTTAAAAGATAATAAGCACAACATACTTTGCAGCCAAGATTTTGCAAGAATGGAGACAGCATTAAATACTACTTACAATTTTCCTACTAGCAGTTGACTAGCACGCTATAGAGAACAGTCTCAGTTGCTGCAGCTAGGCACCCTGTGGAGAAATAAAGCAGGCTTTTTTTTGCATTTCCTCAGAGAACATTGCTTTACCTCACCATCGTAAATGCTAATAAACAGCCACATATTTCACGAAGGTCAGCTCCAGTGAAAACTCCAGCAGCAGCCCCAATGAGTAACAAGGATAAACCGGAGGCAAATCCTTTTCTGACTTTGTCCACAGGTGCCTTCACCACGTTGTGACAGTGCATCCCCCAGGAATCCACAACAGCTGCACAGCGGGCTGGCAGAGGGCATCAAAGAGGGACACTCACCTGCCTTTTTCTCCCTCCTTTCTCACCTTCGTCTACTCGTTTTCTCACTGCCTCCTTTGTGGGCAGTCACAGTCCTTGCCATGTTTGCACTGGACAAGCAGATGATTGTCAGATTGAAAGTAATCAGAAAATGCTTCTTACTTACTCTTGTTCCTTTTGCCATCACTTTTTCAAACACATTTCTTAGAAAAATGAATCTCTTCCAATATGATCACAAGCTATTAAGCCAGAGAGGCAATTATTAAAAAAAAAAAAAAAGGCAACAAACCAACAAAAAAAGAAAACCCAAAACCAAAACCAACCAAACAAAAAAACAACAAAACACAAACTCCTATGGATTTGTGGGGAACACATATCTTTGACCAACTTCACAGAATATTTTGATTACAGTATTTAATCCCCTTTACAATATTTTACACAGCTCTCATGACAATCCCTGCATCGCTGCCAAGGACTTTCTAGACAAAAGCATATCTGCCACAGAGCAAGTCTCCTTAGCTGGTCTGTCTTCCGTGAGTTCTTACAAACTCATTCCCCTGCACACATTTCTTTAATGAAATCAGAAGAACAAGAGTTAGACTGTGGTTTTAGTCCATAGAGAAATGCCTCTCCACCACCCTCAACACCACTCCTTGGTCTGCAGTGACTACCTATTACACATCACGTGCTTACCTACATACGTGTTTTGGAGGGAGCAAGCAACTTTCCCCGCCTTTTCAGAAGGAACCTGACTTTCGGTTCTGCTACTAAGAGAAGATGGAATCCAATTAAAGCAAATGGATAGAGCTACTGCCAAAGTGTGAGTTTGAGTGAAGAATTAATGAGGACTCAAGCAGTTTCTACTGATGCCAGGAAGGCTTCTGGACGTTTCTAAGGAAATCCTCAGAAACACCTTGGATCTTCAATGGCCATTACATCCATGGTCTGACCTAAAGCATTGCCTCCAAGAGAGGACGTCTTGCACACGAAAGTGCAACTAATTTAGGTGCATAATGGAGAGAGTTCTGAAGATGCACATGGGCTGAATTAAGGGCACCACGGGAGCCTTTGGCTCATTCCTTGCAGAGTTTATTAGTTGCTGCTGCACACATGGTTAGGTTTGCTGGAAGAGGTCCAGCTCTGAGGCACCGCTCAATTCCTCCAGCTTCCAAAAGCTGCAAGAAAGTGGCTCAAGCATATTGCCCCCTCTAAGCTCTTGTGCAGAATGACTCTCCCCTGCAGAGAAGCAGACAGGGTTTGGGAGGGGTACCTAGTCAATAACTCTTGATTACTGAATTTACCTTCACTATTACCAGTGAGTATCCTAGACTGTAAAGAGGGTAAATACCAACAGATTGTATTATTTGAGAAACAGTATGTGATTGTGTAATTAAGGGCATGAATATAATACCATATGCACAAGGGCCAGGGTTAATTTCAGCATTTCCTAACTAACCAATGGCATTATGATGTAACCCTAATGTTCTCCGGATGGCTATCATTTATGTGGACCTCATATATATGCTTATGAATATTTGGTTAAAATTCATCTATCATACTCTCAGACACAATAATTAAAAACACTGTGTTAGCTGCCAATAAAAATATTTTTGTGATTTGGTAATTATTCTAAACCTCCCAACTTCCCTACCTCCCACCCTTGTTGTCTTCCTGTTCTAAAATATATAAAGCTAATCTTGATGATGGAAAAATAAATAAGTAGCAGGAAAGGCTGGAAAGCCTCCAATCACAAAAACTCGAAAATGGAAGTAACATCCAATCTGGCCCATCACATCTTCTATATGGGCATTCCTTTCCTGCCTTTTAGCGATGCTTTTAGTATTCATAACAGCTGTGGAATTAAGCATTACAAAAAAGAAGAAACCAACATGCAGCCTTTACTTTTCCCCATCAGTCCCCAACTATTCTGCACTGAGTTACAAAGTGAAAACCAGCATACTCTCAGATGGATTTAATTTCAGCTTGGGCCCAATGCCAGACAAAGCTTCCCCATTGTTAAAACTCAACCCCATCTTTTCTATACCATGCATACAGTCTCATCCTTATCCCTTCTTCCAAACACATGTGCGCGCACACACATAAACACACAGAGAAACAGCCACTCCTACAATATAGAACCAAATCCAACTCTCCTGCTGTCTTAGCTAGGCTCATTGCTTTCCCTAGGAAGCCTAGTAGGCATGTTGGATTTGGTCTACAATGAAGATTTTTAAAATTTGGGAAAATGAAGGCTTCATAAGACACACATTTTCATGTCCTAGATATTGTCTTGACAATAAACCTTTTTTAATAAAAAAGTAATTTTACACAACCAGGAAAATATTTGTTGGAGGAGCCAATTATTCCACTGAAAAATAAAAGGGTTAAAACTTAATTAAATTCTTAATGCTGTAATTCAAAATACAATTTTGGCATAACTGCAGCTAATGATTGTACTACAGCATTTTGGCTTACAGAGTCATGCAACACATATGGACTTCAGAATACAGAAGTATACAGCTTTCAAATGCATACAGAAAAGAGAAATGGGTAATGGAAGCAGTTAAGCTTTTACACATTCACGGCAATTGTCTTCTCTTACGTCCTCTTCTCATGGATCTGCATGAACAACTGCATTCTATTTTTATAAAGTGCAGACATGTTTTCTTCCATTAAAGCTAAGGCAATTAGTGGAAAATAGGAGAGGAGGTAGAATGAATTCCTGTGTTTGAATGTTTGCCTTCTCCTCTACTTTGTGCCATTCTCAACAAACAGAAGCACAAAGTAAATGCTAAAAGATAAATGTATGAAATCTTGATTTGGGTCACTTCATGTTGGGCTTTTATTTGCAAAAAATTTCTGCCTTTTTCTGTTTGCAAACCTACAAAAATGTTGCGAATAGTACAATTTGGAGAACCACATGTGTACTTGCTAAAGAATTAAAAACAACTAGTTGGGACTAGAGGTGGCTTCTTCCTGTAGTGAGTTTTGTATCTTTTACCCTTAAACAAGCAATAGAAGAACTTCCAGAAGTCTGCCTGCATACTTAGGATTGCCATAATGGTAATAATGTATAAAATTGTGTTCCAGTTTATACTCATCACAAAGTTTCACAAGTATTCCTGTATTCCCTTCAGCAGCGTACAACTAGTCTGAATGTAAATAAATGTGACGACCTACCAATAAGAACAGCATTCCTGCTAATAAAGCAAAAAATACTCCTATAGGAGCCAGCATAAAAGACCAGCCATAACGTACATAAACAGCAAAGTCTGGGCAATCCATTTTTTTCATGCTTGTGTAGTTTTCCAGATCAGCCATGGCCTGGACCCAGATGACATACATCACGACTACCAGCGAAAACAAGACACCTGGAAAAGAAACACCAGGTTTTAACAATATAGTGTGAAACAGATGATGGGTGCATTTACTGTCATACCTAAAAATCCATCAGTGCTTGAGGCCCTGTCTGCAAGGCACAGTCAGCCACCACTGGAAAATTTTTGCCTTTGGCTTCCTCTAACTGCCACTACCTTCATCTTGCTTCTGATTTGCACTGAAAGGCATATTCCCATATCTCCAAAAGGAGATATCTGGTTTTGGTAGGCAGACTTTAAGGCAAAATTCAGGCAGCTATTTACTGGTTTGAATTCAGGCATCAAAGTGGAGGAGGAAGGGGGAATGGGATGGGACAATCCGGCAAAAAAATCTACTTTTACTTCCCAAACTCTGACACTGTTTTTATCAGTATTTGGAAAGGTGTGGGAAATTTTTCTACCATCTTCCCCTCTCTGCATTTGCATCTTTATTCTTATAAAAAGGGCTTTCTTTGGAACATACAACCTTCAGAGTATTCTACTCAAATATTTTGCAGAAAAATTCAAATGTCTTTAATTCAAAATCATCCACATTCAGAAAAGAAGCTCTTGTTATAGGAACAAAGACCAACAATAATTAAATAATAGCTACAGAGCAGGTTATTAGTATTAACCTCAAATTTTATACAACAGTTTCCTGTAATTAATCCACCACATAATTCACAGCCTTTTCCCAACTACTCTTCTGGATTGTTTACACATGATAGTAATAGGAGCACTTGTCCTTACAAACTTTGTTAATTTCCTTGTTTCTATATACCAGAAGGAGATATAAGAAGCAAGTGCTTTCCAAAGTATCA
The DNA here is from genome assembly GCF_003984885.1 of Neopelma chrysocephalum. Lineage (NCBI taxonomy): Eukaryota > Metazoa > Chordata > Aves > Passeriformes > Pipridae > Neopelma > Neopelma chrysocephalum. The sequence goes on along the minus strand of NW_020897694.1, from coordinate 36,851,020 downwards.
GTTGCATTCCTAATATTTCATTTCACTCTAGAGGAATGTGGACACTTGAGAAATGCAAGCCTGCAGCACACATGTTCCAGCAAAAGATTTGCTGGAAAACTGAGGGCACAAGTCTAAATTTTTTGCATGCTCCAGCCTGTATCCATTTGCTCCGGAAGTTTCAGCTGTCCCAGCATAGTTACAGCAGCAGGACTATCTATTCCGACATTAAAATATTTGACGGACACAACCCATCATGTTTTTATCCCAGGATATTTAGATGCCTCATTAAAACCACAAGCCAGTGCATAGTCCTGGGAACACTTAACTGCCAAACTTGAGTCTAAAGGCTGTAGAGCTGCAGAGTATAAGTCAAAGGTATTTGTGATCTCTTCACCATCCTCCTAAATACTTGCAATGCAACCTTGAACAAATGTGACATTTGTGGCAAAATCCAGAAATACAATTTGTAAGCACCCATGGCCAAGCATTTTCTTCCAGACCCTGGTAAACTTTGATGGTTGCCTTTCCCCATTCCCAGCCTGAGATGCTGCCTCACAACCTCCTTTCTCTGCCCTTTCTGCCCACTTAGCAGGGAGCAGCTCTTGTCCTCACTCTCTCATTTGACTCAGATAAAACCAGACGGGTTAGATGCAGCAGCTTAACTTGGTGATCTGGTGACCTTCTTGTTGATGCTTTATGGTCAAAATGTAATAGCTTCACATATATCCTGAACATCTGACAGATGAGAGCTCATGACTAAATGCTTGTAAACACTATCTTTTGAAGCCCACCAAAAAAAGAGCTGAAGTAGTTAACATGAGGCATAATCAAAACATAACTGAAATTTCCAAAGGATCTGCAATTTTTAGGAGGCTGAAAGAAAAGTAGAAAAACTAAATAAAGAAGGAGGCAGACACATTTTGTCTCTGTGAAATACACTTCCGGGATTATATTTTTTGCTAGGGCTCAAATTTCTAACTAAGTTTGGAAAAAACCCCCAACACTCAACTCTAAAAGGCATAAATTCAATTTTGAAAGTATTTTACCAAAGTAAAACTGAATTTCGATGGAATTTAGTACTGCACTTGTATTAAACATAAAATCGGTGAAACATTCAGAGAGAAAGATCACCTTAGGGCCAGACATGAAGAATGAGAAATTAAATTGAAGACTCTCCAAATATAATTCAAATTGAGCAGAAGATTCCTAGAACAGAATGTCTAATGATAACAGATAACGTAGGCAATATAAGAAAATTAGAACCAAACACAGTTAGTAACTTTTGATTTAAAGAGTAAAAAGATTCAGGGCCAAATTCATAAATGGAGTTATTAGATACATGGATTTTGCTCAAGGTTTCAAAATTTGAACACACACAGAAACAACATAGCCCAAAGATTTGGAAAGATACATTAATAACCTGGCAAAATGCATACAAACATTGGAATTTACCTCTTCAGCTGGCTGTGCCTATGCATTTTCAAATTTGTCCTCTATTTATTCTCTACATTGGGGAAAACTTAGTCCAAAACAATAATAATAACAAAAAGTAGTGGTGCATATTCCCTTATTATAGCAGCAGGTAAGTATAACCAGGCCTTGCACATCTGGAATGCCCTCTGGCACCCTGGGCAGAAACAAAGTTAAGTAGGCCACTTAGTCAGAAACATCTGCCATTAAAACAAGACTGTGTCAGAGGTGCTTTAATCTCGAAATGGGCACCCCTTGCTTTTCGGTCAGTCTGAAGAAACACCTAAGTGATTAAACTAGAGCCAACACTATGTAGGTGCAAACCATCAGGCCAATGCAGCCACACTGTGCTACCATAAGTGGTAAAACAACTTCAGGGAAGGTAACATCCACCGGGTGTGATTTCACAGCAAGCTGTTATACCGGTGAGTGGCAAATTGTTGGGTATGGAAGTTTGCAGAAGAAAAGTATATCAAGCAGAGATAAATGCCCTTCTTTAAAAGAGAGGAAGAGCATGTAAATCCTTTTGGCTAATTAGGGCACTAAAGGGGTATTTAAGTATTCTCACAACCTGCTAATGGAGACTAATTAGTAGGTGTGTTACTTAGTGTGTTCAAGAAATATCTTGAACAGTAGAATCAGGCTAAGTAAAAATTGACCATGTCCTGTTGTCTCCAATAGTATTTTATCGTATTTTATTCATTAGTGCTCCTTTTGTCTAATTTTCACAGAGTTATGATTTCACAGGGGTTAAGCACTTAGACAGGAGTTTACTGAATATATATTTATTCTGAGAAATCTGTTCCTGCAGTCTTGCACTGCCTATCTATTGGGAATGTCATGAACTCTCAAAGCCAACACAAAAGTAATGAGACTTAAAAAAACTCCACAATTCCATGAAGCAAATATTTTTAGGAACAATGTGTGCTATTATGTATTTCTACATTTTTGGCATTTAGACCTTTTGCATAGTGTGCGGGCATCCTTTTGCCCTTGCCTCTTAGTGAATATAAAATGAAACAGCAGTTGCATGAATCAGGAATGATGGGGAAAATTACTCACAGAACATGAAATATGTCTGAGAGAGATTAAGACACATAAATACTTCCCTCCTACTCCTTTTTCTTTTTTTTTCCATTTTTCTTTTTCTTTTTTTTTTTATAAACACACATTTGATACACAGCTCTGTGCAGTGTGATAAGACATGGGACTTCTCTGAGGTCACACTTTTCTGTCTTTTGCATTCATTCTTTTGAATTTCTTTCAAACAAATACTTGTGCATATTGTAAAGGAGAAAGAATACAGAACCTTTAGAAATGTCTGTGAATTCAAGAAGCAGTTTGCTGGCCTTTGGTACTGATTCTTCCCACGTAGAAATGCCTTTCACTTGTCAATGGTGAATGGCTGTTTATGGCATGAATCTTTTACTATGCAGACAAGAAGACAACAGGTGCTGGAAAGAATGATGTGAGCCTTTTACTTGTGCCTAGAAGTTTAGAACTCTTTATCTCACTTGAGGAAAACTTGTATGTGTGTGTGTATGTATTTTTTTTCAATTGCATTTTTCTGTTCCTGTCCTTATTTCAGATTCTACCACCTACCTTGGCCTTTTGTGATCTTTATTTAAAAAGACTGGTTGACATTTCCCACCAAAGTACATGCAGAGGATCCCATTTAAGAGTTATAGGAGTTGGCATATGTCTCTGAAGACAGATTTTTGTCCTCATCTAGGATATACAATATGAAATATCAGCCTTTTTTCACTCTTTTGGCTGGAAGCAGAAGTCATACTTGTACTTCTAATCTTGCTTCTTCACCAGGGTGTGATTCTGTAATGCTGTGTGCACATCCTGGAATATTGCTTGTTGATGTCACTACAATAGGACAGTTTTTACCACCACACAGGCAGAAAGAGATGCAAGGTAATTATGGATTTTATTGAAAGCTGCTGTGATTATTTTATGGCCACTTTCCCTTCTTTTCCTATGACCTTTGAAGCAACTATAAGGCTTCTTGCAGTTTGCAGTACTGTAGCTGCTCTTGAACCAGCCTCTGACGTTGTAGACGTGAAGGTGAGGCTGCAAAGGCAGCACTAGAATTGTGATATCATTGAACTGATATACACTCTTCCCCCACAGGTATAGCAGCTGTAGTTTCACATGCAGCCTTAAGTGGTTTATGAGGTTACAACAAATAATAGGGAAAGCTGCACCAAATAATTTTGTGTTCTGCTCCGTTTGTCCTAGTTTATCTACACCACTCATAAGAGAAGTGAGCAGCCTTTCTTAAAGATCAGGATTAGGAAAAGGCAGGTGTGTGACTCTTCCACAGGTCAGACATCAGAACTGCTCTGTGGGTAGGTTTGTTGTTTTCCTGGACCCCAGATATAGAACACTGTGAAGAAGCTTCCAAGGTTCTTTGACCTCTTTGCAGTTCATCCACCTGGGCACCAGTGATGCTGTCAGAGAGAACGTCAGTGGGCAATTATAGGGCTTTTAAGGTGAGAGGTAAGGGCCCAGGACCCAGGTGATGATGATCTCAAACCTATTGCCCAAAGGGTAAAAGCTATACAAAAGTTGTTATACACTGTGCATCAGCTTTGTAGCAAGTGTCACAAGCAGGGCTTTGGCTTCTGTGACTACAGGACCCTCTTTGAGATATGAACATTTAAAATGAGGTGGGATGGTTGCAGTCTGCAGAAATAAATATCTTGAATGGATAGGGATCTTCTAAGTAAGAGGAGCTCATGTGTTAAGATCAACAAGTTGGATAAAAGGGTGCTGTCATGGTGAGCATCTGCTATAGGCCACCTAATGAAGAAGATAAAGTGGACTGGAAAAATAATTATGATTTCTAGTTCTCATGAGGGACTCGGCCACCCTAATATCTTCTAGAAAAGCAACATTGTAGAGAGCAAGCAATCCAGGAGGTAGGTAGCTGGACTGCATCAAGGAAAATTTTTTGAAAGAGCTGTGGAACAGACCAACTAAATGGAAGTGCTTTGCTGGATCTGCTACTCACAAATAAGAAAAAATGGGTCAGGAAGATGATAGATGGTGTTAGTTGTGGTTATAATGGCCATGGAATGGCAAAGTTTAGTGTCCTAGGAAGAACACAGAAGGTGAGTAAGAGATTAAAGACCCAGAACTTAGGAGAACAGACTTCAGTCTGTGTAGGGAACTGGTAGGCAGGATCCCAAGAGAGACTGCCCTGAAGGGCAAAGGATGCCAAGAAGAACCGGTTGCTCCTCGCAGGCAGCTTTCTTAAAGGACAAGAATGCTCCCTCTCAGTGTGCAAGAATTCAATGAGGTCTGACAAAAATAAAAATTAATCTCATACAGAGCCACATTAGCAAAAACACCATCATCAGGTTTGAAAATACTATTATTTCCCATTATTCAACAGTTGTGATATCGTATATGGAAAACTAGGTCCAGTTTAGGGACCCCTGGTGAAAGAGAGGTACTGATAAACTGAGGTGATGACTATCAGAATGGTTAGGGGGATGGAGAACAAGAAGAGGCTGTGAGCTGGGGAATTTTAAGTCTAGAGAAGAACCCAGTCTTCATCTTTCTAAATAAAGTTATAGAGAAGATGGGGACGGACTTTTCAGAGACTTGCAGACTTGAAAGGATGAGACACAATGGTCACAAACTGCATCAAGGACAATTTCAGGTGAAAACAAGGAAAAAAGAAAACATTTTTCACAATGAAGTTGATTAATCTAGGACAAGTGCCCAAAGGTGCTGTGGAAAGTCAGTTATTGGAGATTTTAAAATCTTGATTGGATAAGGCTCTGAGCTGCCTGATTTAACTTTGAAGCCAGCCCTGCTGTGAACGTGAGGTCAGACTTGATTGCCACAAGAGGTCCTTTCCAACCTAAATTTATTTGTATCACTTAGGATCTCTGTTTAGGCTTCTTCCATAGGTTCCTCTAAAAGGCAAGTCTACCTGCCTTATCACAGATAAGGTGAGGTGTCCTTCTGAGTGTTTCTTACTATTGACAATAGAAATTTAAGCAGTTGGTTCATACAAAACAGCTTTCAGATGGCTGAACAGTTGGCGTGAATCTCATTCCCAATAATATCTTCAGCTGCTTTCAGAACCCTAAGGCATCACAGCAGACCATGCTACAAGTACTCTTCAGTTGAGGCAGAGCTTTTATCTGCTGCCTAAGTTGCCAGTTAAGGTTGCAGAAGGATAAAGATATTTCAGTCCAACAACAGGTATTAAATTTATTTCATCTAACTTCTTTTAAAGATATGTAAGTAGGAAAATGAATGATCTTCCTATCATCTTCCTAACTTCCACAGAAAAACCGTCTTGCCTAGTTTCATTCTCAGAAGATTATTCTCTCCAGTATAACAGATGCTTGAACTTTGTGTAAAGACAGCATCCAGGCTCTTTCAAAACAATGTATATAATTCCTTTTTTCTTCAAATCAATCTGCTGGTTTCTGTCTTGGAAGAACTCTAACTTCACCTATAATCTAAATCACATTACATCTTTTCATTTTGCTGTTAGGTCTGTCTTTAAGTAGATGCATACCCTGGCTGCATCCTGATCACATGTTTGTATGAGTGGTAAATATGCACCACTTCTCATCACTCTCCCCTTCCATACCCTGTTTTTCTTTGGCAGGCAGTAAACAAACAGGCTTTCTAGTCCTGAAGGAGATGGGTAGAGGAAGAGGTCAGGGCAGCAGGGACACAGTAGAGCACACCATCCTGACTTCTAAAGGCAGGCTAAAACACTCCTCTTCTGCATCGTATTCTACCTTATCTTGCTCTGTCCCCATGTTATCCCAGATTTAAGATAATAACTATTCCTCCTATTGTGAGAAATTTTTACTGGGAGAGAAAGAGAGATAGCAATTTCATGCTGTCATACCTTCGGGTCTGAGAACCCCTGTTACTCTCCATTTCACATAATGGGCCGTTGAACAGTAACACCCCAGGAAAGTAAGTTGTTGCCAAAAACATCCCACAGGATATGGCTTTAACTACTGAAAATGCAAGTTATTTATAAGAACTTCTTATGTCAGTATGGTCACACCAACAAGCGTGATTTTTAATTCATGGTATAAATAAACTCTCTCCTTGGCTATGGGCAGTATCTGTGAGAAGAGATGAAAGCAACAAACTTCTTTTTAGTGTTTTTGTGGGTGATCTGAAGTGTTGGATAGGATAATGATATTTATAGTAAGTACCTTTCCCAAGCAGTTGTGCCCTACTGGTGGGACTGGGAGTAGGTGCAGAAGACCTTGGTTGGGAACCATATGCCCCTACCCAAGCCATAAGGCCTGGAGCAAGCTGAATAGGTCCTATATTCTGCTGCCACCACTACTTTTTACCAAATCATAGCAGGATTTTGCTAAAGATCTTTTCTTTTCAATAACAGCAATAGTAATGGTAACGGTAACAGTAAAAATAACGTAGCTCTTCTCTGAAGCTCTGATTGAAAACAGTCCTGAAGTTGAAAGATACTACATATAGAGAGAGTAAAAAATCAGGATTTCCCTTAAATAACATCTGCTCTACAGGGACAAAGGGTGAGGGGCAAAGACACAGACCCAAGGTCACACACTGGGATAATAAAGCTCACTTAACTTTACACACCTAAAGAAATAGTCTCTCCAGATTCCCTCAGTAAAGGGAAGAGGGGTGTAAGGGTTCCTCCATAGTGCATTCATCTGATCCAATTAGGCCCCTCTTTCAGTATGAAATGAATCCCCAGCTGGGGGAACTTCTTATACACCTGCTATTTTTACTGCCAATAAATGTTATTGCCTCTTGCAAGCCTCCTAGGGAAGCAGAGGGAGGCTACTGCAGACCTGGGGATCTAACTTTCCCCTACCTAAATGAGGGCAGATTAACTGACCCAGAGTGTTGAACACACATATCGTTTTGCACCTCTGCCCGTCAGTTCCTGACGTCTTTCAAGTGCCCTTTCCCCTCTCAAACAGCCTCTGCTACTTTCTAGTGACAGCTGAGGTTTTTTATGCATTACAAATGGAGAGAAAGAGCAGGACTCACATGGGCTCTTGCCCTGCAAATTAGTGACAAAATGCATTGAAATATCTTGGGATTTCCATCAGACTATGAATATTTTTGTATGTCTTTTAAAAGCATGGAGGAGTAATTCTCAAGGGATCAAATGCAAGTATGTAGGATTTTCTTCAGCTAAAATATTATAAAATACTTCCCACACTTCACTGAGAGTCCTTTAGAAAGGAATAATGATCACTAGCTGCGTATGAAGAGCTGTGAGGTGCAGTGGCCAAGCAAGGTCAGCAGGTCAGCAGAGAAGCAGAAAGAGAGCTCAGGCCTTTTGGTCCTGATATAGGTGGCTCTACCCTGTAACATACTGTGTTCTCACAGGGCTGCCTCTCACCAGGCTTTAAGCAAAGGAGAACACTGATGGAGTACGTACTATCATTTATATCCTATACAACTATATCTTACACACCAGTGTGACATCACAGACTTTTCAAGGTTAACCAAAAGCATGCCAGAGAGCTGCCCATATCAGCTGAATCCTGGGAGGGTGCGTCCTCCACAGTTCATGTGAGTTATGAGGAAGGAGGGAATTCACTTACTTGTTATCTTTCATTCAGAGAGGCTTAGAGCTCCTACTTACTCATACGACAACTGTTTTATTATCAACCACTTACAATAGGACAACTATTTTATTTACTTCTATCACAACCAAAACGTTTCTCTTATATTGGTCATGTGAATGTGCTCTGTCCCCCAACTTCCTCAGAATCCACTGTAATCATCTTTTGCATCACTGATAAAAGACAAACCCCTCTCTTTAGCTAAAGCCCTTGAGAATCCTATGAGGCAACATCCCTAAATATATATTCTTTTTCTTGATTGGAAAAAGTAGATTAAAATTGCAGTGTAATTTCATGATTTGTCCTGGATTTTTTTTTTAACCTTAACCCAAAAATAGCTTTTAGAATAGCTTCATGACTAAATAACTGTGGAAAGAATTGTCTCCGACATGGGCGCTCCACGAGCCAAAGGACAGAAGCACATGCTTTTTTTTCTTTTAACCATGATTAATATGATTTTTGGTCAAGGAAAAGGGAAGAAATAACTCATCCTTTCTATTCTTTAATTGACTGAGCAAACAGTATACCCACCAGCAATGATGAAAAAGCCTCCTCCTGCTTTGTATAGAACGTGACTGGCAAAAGGAGCTGCACAGATGATGAAGAAACTAGCCATCACAATAGTGAGCACTCCCAGGAGCATAAGAACTGTCCAGAAACCTCGATAAACTGGAGAAAAGGAGAAGGAAAAAAAATACAATGCTTTTTAGAACCTATCCAAATTGGCTAACAAAGATTTTTCTTTTCCCCTTGTCTTATCATTTGCTTTGTTAACAAATGAAACATTTTATTCTATTTTTCATAATCATTATATATCATGTGGCCCAAATTAGCTTTGAATGCCAGTCCTTATCTGATGATCATGGAAAATAGGTTGTAAGTTACCATGAAAGAAATCCATCTGATGATTATTTAACAGTATCTTGTAAGATAGCAACTTGACCAAATTTACACTCTTTCAAAAATGGTACACCAAAGCTGCAGCAGTGATTCTTTGGGATAAATGACTGGACTGATATTTCACAAAAATTGACTGAGAGAAGCAGAGAGCTGCAACATCTCAACATTCTTACTGTTCAGACTATATCACCAATAAGAATCTGTAAGTACTCTACAATTTACAACTGGATAATACTCCTTATGTATAGTCCTATTCGGTAGACAGAAACCTAAAGCAAGAGCAGGGAGAAACTAAAAAATGTAAACAGGATTTCTGAAAAACAGTTAAGTGTTTTAAACCAGCCTATTTCTGCTCTAAAGATCTTTGTATTTTATTAGATTTAAAATGTTATGTTTCAGAAGCCCCCATTAGACAGTGCCAAGCAGTGCTGAATTAATGAATGCAGCTGGTGATAAATGAGCTGAGAGTTTTGTGACATATTCTGGCCAAAAGAGTCTTTCTAACAATTAGTTTTTAGCTGGTTAATTGCACATCCATTTAACAAAGTCATCATTTTACAAATGCTACAAGAGTGACATAAATTTCTCCCATGAATTTAAAAATTGGTACATTAACACAACCCATTAGTAAAATTACAAGTTGTAAGGATCTTCATCGTCAGATCTGAAAATCTTGAAGCACTGACAATTCAGTCAGTGAAAAACATTTCCACCCAACTGAGGGAAAGTATGTAAGCCAGCTGGCAAGTCAGGAAAAGTGAATCACAAAAGAAACTGCCACTTATCATCTGACAGCACCTACTTACTGTTATGGCAAAACACAACCAAGCAGCTATTATACTGGTTCATATCCTGAAAGTTTCGAATTCATACAGCTTGTTAAAGACAGCTATTCTGGAATAATTTGGGTTTGCTCTCATCTGAAATCTGAAGGTACACTAGATATTAGCAGCTCACATTTCCCACTAATGAGTTCCAAAAAAAAAACCCCTACTGTTTTTAACTTGACCAGCTTAACTCTTGTTAAAGTACTCACCATCATCCTTGTAAATGTATTAGCTAGATCATGTTCACCACATTACATTAGCCATACTTTTCAAATAGCATCCTTTTTAATCCAGGCAAACATTCAGAGACATAATTTTCCGCCACATTGATGCCACAGCAGATTTGGGCATATAAAGGAGGAATGCATCTGAAAGTAGCTGGCAGAAGGGTTAAAATTGTGTTTTGGTTCATATCCAATACAAGTTTTCACTCCATATAAACAAAAAACTATGGGAATAGTAGGTAAGAAATAAGGCTATGGCTCAGCAAAGCAGTTAAGTGTGCATTTTACTTTAAGTACTCTACCTCTTATGGGGTTTAGGCACCTGTTTAAAGTTAAACACATAGTTAAATGATTCACTTAATGCAAATAGACAGTGAATGGAGACCTAGAGAGGTAAATCTCTCAAGTCCTTCAGTCTTGGGTTTCTGAAGCAATTTCATATTATTTTACTCATGGGGCTACTTTGATAAGCTTCACTGCAGTCCCCAAGTCCATGGGACATTACCTCCTCGTTTAAAGTCTAATATCACTAAATCAGTCTATAACCACCCAACTCTTTACATGGATGGCCCAAGGTACTTCAAAGTCATGCTATATAACAGGACACATTGGCCAAAATGGACCTTGAAAAAGCTTTCTTTGATATTATTATGGTCAGTCACTTAAGTCATGCAGCAGTGTTTCTATTTTCTGAATGGATGAGGACACAAGATTCTCCAGCATTACAAAATCAGCATCCACTTTCATTATCTGCTCTTCACACAAGAAGCTTTGAAGTCTGCTTTCAGTGAATTTTTATGAGAAAAGCTTGATTTGATAATCAAATGTTCTTAGAAACAGATCACAAAAGGAGTACAAATGTAACTGATGAAAATTTGTTTAAACCTCCCTGAAACTATGCAAGAGAGAAGCTGTTTTTCTGCTCCAACAGTGTAACTATTTTATGCATTATATGTGAAATACTGAGAGAAGCTTCCATTCTATTTCTCTAGAAATAATTATTTACTCTAGAGAATCATGGATAAATTCTGATTATCCTAATACTTGCTTATCAAGCAAATTGTCATTAAACATCAATTAAAAAATACAGTGTAGTTGACCTGCACAAAGTCTGATCAAAAATCTGTGACTTTTCAAGCAAAAGAGAGCCCCCTCTAATTTGAAAGGCAGTAAGCCATTTGAATAATTTGTGGCACAGTTCTGAAGAAACACCCTACGGGCATTTAGACTTTTCCTTTTGTAAGGGAGTTAAAAAGCAGCCATTTTTCTGCAAAGATGGCTTCACTTATTTTATACTCTGATCATTTTTGCTCAGATCAAATTTCCCATCTTCTCTGCCTAGATGGGCAAGATCATTTCCTAAAGGGTTAATCATGCAAAATTACGAGTCAGGCCTACTGCTGTCATTTTGCTTAGCTGGCATCTACAGACAAACACAAAAGAAGTGGTTGAAATTAAACCTTCCTAAGAATGAAATTACTCTTCAAGTCAAAGACTTTGCTGCTCTGAGATTGAGGTGAACTCTGACAGATAAAATGCAACAGAAGATGCTGCTTTGAATTATGCTTCTTTATATCCCATAAAGAGGGCTGACACCATGATCCAAACAGTTTGTTTCAAGAAATAATGGTTCAGTGGACCTATAAAAAGTGTTAATACAAGTTTGCACCATTTCAAGTCACACTGCAGTACTTCATAGGATAGCCCATGTTCTGGTCCAGATGACAAGGAGTACCCTTGTCTCTTCCAGGTACTTCACAGATATATTAGAGTCACCTACCTCAAATACATGAATTATTCCAAGTATTTCCTACAACAGAAGAAATAAAATACAAGCACTATTGCAGATTCCAAAGTAAACATATCCACAGTGTTTGAAATCTTAGATACCACTGCTCTGTGATGCAAGAGTGCTAAACAGAATGTTTTGTAACTTTTCTTGGTGACCTGCCCCTTTGTTGAGTACAACATTTGCCTTGGAAATGACACACAGGCCTACAAATAAAAAAAAAACACTTAGTAGAAAACAGGAATACACACAATATACTTTTTTTCTGAGCTCTGTACTATTGTACCTGTATGGGACCATTATGGTTGCAATATATTCCTCAAAAATTGCATGACCTGTAGTTTTCCCTTGCTACTTGCTTTTCTCACTAAAAATCCTAATTTAAGTCCCTCCAGAGACTTTTGCATTATTTGAAAACTAGAAGAAGTATCTGGGTTTGAGCTAGGGACCAAATTTCGGAGAAATTATTGAAAATTATCAAAAAAATTATCAAAAGCTTCCTTTTTTAGTATAGTAGATTCCAGAATTGGTTACAAACTGAAGTCACAGATTCATATTTTAAAATGTTACTGGTGCATGATATGAAAGAGAAGCAATAATATATTTGACAAAGTTACAGAGCTGTGTCACCCATAACACACACTTCTTGTGTAGCAGCCATGCACACCTCTGAAGCTCCATAATGGTTATTCAGAAACAGGATAGATAAAGACACAAAGCAACACCCTTCTACTATTGCAGATGCTAACACCTGCAGCCTCATGAAACCACATCAGGTATTTTATTGCCCTTGCTGGCTTCAAGTGTTTTCAAAACTCAGCTATCAGTCCATATATTTTCTGTGGCTTATCAAAAGAAAAAACAAAACAGCCACTTCATATTGAATTTAATATCAATACAGATTATTAAGCACTACAAAACCTTTTGAAGCATGTGTGACTACAGTGCCACATAGACATTACTAAGGATAGGCAAAATTACTTGGAAAAGTTGCCTTGAATTGTCACCCACAAGCTCACATCCCAAAGGGAACAATCTTGTGATCTGACTGTGGATTGTATTTTAGAATGTCTTCTTTTTTCCTCTCTATTTAATGTAACAGATATCAAAATGCTTTTGACAAGAGTATTGCCACCTAATATAAGGTACAGTGAAAGGTGAAACACCTGAACTGCCCTCAATCAGGAACATTGTCTCTGCAGATAAACAACTGTAATTGAGATCACAGATCTCAGCAGCACCACAAGAGACACACCTGGCAACACAGTAAACCTTGCAAGACCTTTCTCAGCTCCATTTAATACCCTTTACTATCCCTTAGTACTAACATTTGTTTCAATAACTTTAACAGTAAAACAAATACAATATTCACAATATGGATACAATGCTTTCTTAAATACTTCTTACTTTATTGATGCTCGGTGGCCAGAGAGCTCTCCTTTACTAAATGTACTGTATCTCTCACAAGCAATTATATGACTATTACATAACAGCATTTTTTCCCCATAGTGCTACATTTCACTTGTACAACTTTTTTTTTTTTAGATTTCATTGCTGATATTTTCTAGATTTCTTTATGTTAATTTCAAGCCATTAATAAACCTGCCAACAAATTTGATCTCACCATTTTAAATTTAAAAGCTGCCGAATCAGAATTTCTCTTTAGTCCCATAAACATTGTGTATTATACATTATATTAGGCACTACTTCAAATGCTGGCAATATCCCCAGTAATGGACAAAATAAGATACTAATAGTTAGGAAAAAAAGTATTAGCAGTTACAAATTAGAGGATTAAACTAATGTGTCAGTGCTGCCCCATTAAATTGCTTCCACTTTAGCTTCAGAAGGCGCTGGGGAGACTTACAACAGTTAAGAAACTATTGTTTATTTCCAAATTAAGTTGAAAAAAATAATCTCAAAAATAAAATTAATTGCCTAGTGACTAGGTGCTAGATTTTTCATTTCTTTTTCTTAGGAATAATCTCACAATAGGCCAATGGAACTATTTCCACGAGTAAGGACTTAGCACATTTTTCAAAAACAGGCCTAGTATTGCCCTATAGTAAAAGAGTTCTAGAAAGTGTGATAGTCTTCCGTATTAAGTAATCTAATTACATGATATCATGCATGAATCTAGTTAACAATGAATTAATATTTAAGTAGTATACTATTATGTTTTCAAAATAGCCTGATGGGGTAACTAATCTGGTTATGATTGTACAAATTTATGTTTATGTTAGAATGTAGAGGTTGCTACTGTGGCACTTTAATTGTACAGTCTAATTTAATTTTTTTATTCCTAGGTTGTAGTGTGTTGCCCTTAGGTTTGTGAATCATATAAATAAATCTGCTAGCAACACAATGAGGTGCTAAGTCAACTTAAGAACTGCACACTGTAATAGTTGTCACTATAAACCTCTGTACAATTACACAAAGTCACTAGTCAGGCTTCCCCTGAGTTCACTTAGATGCCTGTTTCAGGTTAAGATAAATGACACGGCCTACAAATTTCTTTAAGCACATTAACGATAAATGATGGTTCACACAGTTTTTGACCACACCTTATACGACAGCTAGGCGAAGTCCTCCCCACTCTGTCAAGATACTTAACAAAACCAGTAAATGAACAAAAACAATACCCATGATGAAAAGATATAGCAAGGTGCGATTTCAAAGCCATGCTATCTAACCCCTTGAAGGTGATCATGCATTAAACAGTAATAGTTAAAAGAAATCTGATACATTAAAGCATGCATGCAAATCTCCAATATAAGCATCACTGTAGGCTTTTCTGTCTTTACTTTTCCATTTAAGGCCACAATTCTTCACACCAAGAGCTCATAGTCTAGGTGTGTACATCAGGATGAACCAACCCTTTGTTCTAAAGATCTGTAAAACATACGCTATGCTGCGGTATGTTGAGTGTTACTAGCACACTGTAACACTAAAATTCAAGGTCCTCAGTCTTTTGGGAACTATCACACGAACGTCATAAATTGAACATAGAAACAGAGGCAGTTTTGAATTCTGGCCCAGAAAAGCTCTAAGCCAAATTCCTACTAATACTAAAGCCAAAGGAGTTATGTCAACAGAGAAATTGGTCCAGACACTGCACTCAACGATCATTAGAGATTTTATGTTCCTCAAGCAACTTATCTTTGCCTGAGCTCTTCTAACTGGATGGGGACATGGCACTCCAACAACAAGCCACGCTTGTGTTTCCACTAGGGAACTGCAGTTAAATTGAAATTCCTCTGAAAGGGTCCCAAAGTTTCTTAAGCCAAACAGTCTCTAAAAGAAGTCACACGCGTTTGATTGCTCAGAAACTAACAATCCTGTTAACAGAAAGTTAGAGATTTTTAGAAAATGTGTTGCATATACGTTTGATTTTTCTAATGAAGTTTAAAGCTCTTTATTCAGCTGTTTATTTTTCTATGAAAGAGCAGATTAATTATTTTTCATGATAGAATATTTCTTCTTATCCACTCCTAATTAAAATAGGACTTGATTAAAATAGGACTTGACTGAAAACACAATGATAAACTTGTGTGGGAGATTTGGGGTTTGTATCATCCCCAAAAGTGAATATGTCAAGAAAACTATGAGCCATGAAACATGTATCAAGAAACAGTAGTAGAACTGAAAAAAGGGACAATAACCTCAATCTTTTGGTAGTACCTTTTTATTCTATGTTTAGCTGGTGCAGACAATTGGATATACAAATCATTGATGAAATCTTCTTCTTCTTCATGAAACCAAACCAAGGCCTTTTGCCACTGGCTTTACAGAGAAGCATTTCCTCTACTGTGAGTCAAGAAGAAGATAACCTTCTAGGATTTCTTAATTTAGCCACTGCAGTTGCAGCAAGGTTTTAAAAACTTGTTTGCCAAATACCACATGCAGGACTGACTGTCAAACTAGACTAAAGGAGAAACAAGTTTTGACCAACAGAAGAGCTGATGAATAAACTTCTTCATAAAAAGTTGTGAAAGACTCTTGAATAAGCACACCTGGTCTAGTAAATAACTCAGCTTGGATGCTGAAAATTAACTGTAGGCATAAAAAACTCCAAACCCTCTTCAGTTTTAATGAGCTTGAAAGCAATCCAACTGTATCTATTTATATAGCAGGAATGGCTCTGAATATACTCTACCTGGGCCAGCATCTATAGTACAATTCTGCCTATTTTTAATCTTTTAATATGAAATATAGATAGGAAAATTATATTTGAGTAGTGGTTCTTCTGGTAAACATTAACGAAAATTAATTAAACTTTTGATGATATTCCTTCTCCTTTCCTTTTTCTTTGTTTGTCCACTTCTGTGTAATCACGCAATATAATTTGAGGAACCTTTGTGAATGTATGAGTGAACAGTGGAATACAAACTCTGTCTAGACTATTAGGAGCTGATGACTCTGTCACTTTCAAATGAAAAGATAAACTGTTCTAGATGTCCTGTAAAGTTACAGATTAGATCTCTGAATGGTGAGGTCTGAATTCTTCCTGGACAAACAGTTCACAGTTTTTTAAGACTAACAGAACAATTATAATTCCCATTTATTTTCTTTTCCATGTCTGCAGCATAAAAAATTGGATTCTAAAGACACATCAAAGTTATCAAAAGTATAATTACAGCTTCAGGACAGGAAGGGGTCACTTAGCAAGGTCAGAGACATGTAGCATCCACACAGAACAGATTGTTTAAAAAGTCATATGAAATAGGTATCAGAAGTGACTAACTTCAAATATATTTGCATAAAGCTCTCGATCTGATGAAATGTGCCCAATATTTTTAAGTAGCTCCTAAGTTTTGTAAAAACAGAGTTTTCCAGTCATTACTCAAACATAAGGTTTTCAATTATTGTATATCTTTCACATATATCTATTTATATGTTTCTCTGTTACAGCACTAGATTTTCTCAGTGAAGTATATTTGACTTAGTTGAATAAACTTAGCATGAAGGCCCTGTTCCTCCTTCCTCATACAGTAAAAATGCAATATATTTCCACATGTGATTATTTATTTAACAGAAAAAAACATCAAAACAGTTTTACTGAAATACAGGACAAGAAGTACTTGTTTAATGCATTCAGCCCAAGGAAGATACTTACTATGTCAGAGAAAAAAGCACTAGAAAAGAAATGGCTTTTTTTTAGAAATTAATCAATTCTGCCATCAAGCTAAGCATTCATTTAAGTGATTTGTTAAACAGTGGCTTAAATATGTATGTTGTAAAATTATGAGAAGTATGAAACACCAAAACTCTATTAATTAGACTGTGTGGAGTGATGGTTGTTTTATTCCAAAGCATCCAAACTGTTTTCTTGAAACTATAGACATTGTATCCATTTGCACCAAAAACAATACTTACTGATTGCAGAGTCATAGGAAGTTGAGTTGTGTTCATCTCGGAGAAGAGGAAATGGTGACAGGTAAGCATGTGTACAATTCTTAGAAGGTGACTGGTTAGCTAAAAATGAAAGAAAGCTGAAGATTAATATTTTACTGCCTCAACAATATTTTATGTCTGTTCTTCAAATGGGCAAACTGAGTTTCATAGGTTCTTTCCTAGGCAGCAGCTTACAGTGGATTTGATTTGGTAAGAGATATGAGCCTTGTTATCCAAACACGGATATTCCTTAAAGAGCAACACAGATTTGTACTATGGGAACGGTAAATTAGCCATGCTGAAGGTTACACTGCAATTTATATGTTCTGTGTATGTATGCTTTTGTAGCCATATGTACCTTTCTCTTTTGAGGGTTAATTATGTTCATCTCATTACCGCATGTCTCACCAAAAAAAAAATTCAGGAAATTACTGTTCTCTTGTGAAAGGACAATGAAAGTATCAAGCATCTTCAGAAAGTGTACAGTGTCCACAAATATGAGTTTGGTCTATGGAATCAATATCCCCCAGAAAAGGGTAATTTCACCCTTTATATTAAATATTTATAAAAACATCACCTTCTTTCTAGTTAAAGATAAAAGCTGATTAGAACTTAAACCACATTTAAATTTCAGATTTCTGACCACAGAATTCTCCAGATAAACAACAAGGGGAAATTAACTACAGTGAATATTACATTTTCCACCTAAGAACAAGCAATATATTTTACAAAATATGGTTTATTAAAATCAAATGTGTATGATGGCACCTGCTTTTCACAAGGATTATGGAAATCTTGCAATAAAGAGAGGGAGCTCTCTGTCTCAGAGGGAGTGCAAAAGACAGGAAGTTTTGCTTGATTTCTTCATGGGGGATTTTGGTTTTAAAATACTATCTGATCTTCCAGAATCTTGGCAGGTAGTGAAAGAAAGCAAAGGGTCATCTGGAGATGGTGTGTCCTACACCATTTTCACAGTAGAATTGCCCATTCCTTCCTTAACCCACTTGTAGAACCTGATGGAGAAATTCTCCAAGCAAAAATTCTTCATAGTTCCTGATAACCGCTAAGCTCTTTTTTCCCTACATAACAGAAAAAAACATCTGTTTAACAGTAAGTGGCAAGAGACTGTGTAGATAAGAATGGACTCAAGTTAACAGAGCAGCCATAACAATCACAGCGTAATTTGATAGTTAAACTTGTATCATTTGGTCCTGGGGTTTCCTTTAGTACAGATTACAAAAGTGTGTGTCAAGAATTTATTTTAGAGTAGCTGAAGAAACTGATCACCAAAGAAGCCATATGAAATCCGATGATTCACAATATAGAAAAAAAAAGTAACACCACCAAACCCCAACAATTTTGAGAACAAACTACTGTAGATAATGTAAAAAGAAAAATTTACTTACTATACCAGAAATTCCACATGCTGGCATTATTATCTCCTACATTTCCACTAAACCAGCACCTCCAGAAGAAACCTTCATGATGGAAAGTGGCCTTCACTCCCTACAGAGGAAGAAAAAAAAAAAAGAAAACCATTATCATGCAATTTTTGAATGGCTGAAAGAAGTTCAACCTGAATTAGATGTTGAGGTAACAAAACCCATCATAATGACACACATCTGTGTGCATGTAGATCAGCTATAGCATATCTAAACAGACATACTTTTTTGAAAGAATATCCTATTGCAAAAGCAGTATCACAAAAGAAAAATTCATTTTAGAGGTGATTACAACTGATTACAAGAGGTTTTAAAATAGGCTTGTAAGACTCCCAGTGGTCAAAATTGGTATATTCAAAAGTTCATACAGAAGTACATTCTTAGAAAATAAACACATACAAGAAACCTAAATATATAATTATTGTTATAAGTAAAAAAGTCCATACTAACCCCAGCATCTTCAGGTGCTTCTGAACACATTCCCATTTCCGTAGCAAGAAGCCAATAATCAGTTCCAAACGCCACCAAAAAAAGCAAAACCCCCAGAGCTGCAAAGAAGCCTCCAAAAAATATCCCCACACTCAGTTTCATTATCAAAGTTTGGGTTGGTTTGTTTTTTTTTTTATTAAAAAAAAAAAAAAAGCTTAATTACTTGAGAGATTGGCAGTAAAGTAAAAAATAAAATATCACGAAAATGACTAAAAAGCTGTTTGGAGAATACACCTCATATCAGAAAAAGTTTCTCTTCACTTGACTTTCTGTCTGTGCCCTTCTTCCCAATGCCCTGTGAGTCGATTTGTGTCTCCAAATTTGTGTTCCATGTGGCTGACTCAAGTCTGACAGATGAAAAGGGCCTTCTATTTTAGGACACTGATGGCAGAGCTTCACTCTGTTTCTCTGTCTGGGCGAGGCCAGTCAGAAATAGCTGACCTTCCCCTAACTAATCAGGGATTGACTTGAAATATTATTGCAGCTGGTGCACCAATATCAGCGGAGATGGAGTTGCAATGGCTCTGTCCATCTACATGAACTGCATTGCAGAGCACATAGTAGGAGCAAGGACTTCCAAAGCTCAGGCCTGGTGGTGAATGCTTCCTTAGCTGCTAGCAGAGAAGGAACACCTGCAACACTTTGGAAGTTACTAGAAGTCACATTACAAAATGAAGGCTGAGGTTTTTTTATAGAATTTTAAAACATGGAAGCCAAATTGCAGAGATGCCTTTGAAAAATCCTAACTATTTTTACAAAATAATTATCTTTAAAAAATTACATCTTATCTTTAAAGCAATAGCTTTAACAACACTAAACATGAAAGCATTTAAATGCTTTATTTATTCAGATGCACCTTATCAAAAATGTATGCAGTTAAAAATTTCTCCCAGCACCTAACAAAAAAACTTTCATCTTTTTTAAACAAGAAGACACTTTCCCATACACATGTTTTGGCCATTTTGGAAAGTGATGAGGCAGCACATTTAAATTCTAATACTCACTGCACAAGTAAAAAGGCTTTTTCAACAACTTTACTTCATGCCAAGCAGGCCTTCCCAATCTTCTCTAGTGGTTTACAGGGCATGCTACTACAGAGATTTATTGAGTTTATACTGTGCACCAGATCCTGCAGTCATTACCCAACAAAATTTCATTGGCATTCTCTATCATCAGAGTAGAAAGTATTCCACTGACATTGCATGCTGGTAAGTACTGGGATCAAGAGAAGAATGAAGCCAGTTTACTCTTGAAAACACTTGTCACAAATTGTATTGCAAAAGACTTAGGACTTCAGACGGACTTCTACTTCCAATATCCCAGTATTGTTTGGACAGTGCAGCAGCATGCTTAAGGAGAGCAAGGAAAATACTGCTTCTACCATCTCCTCTCATTTCTAGACAGATGAATAAGTGCCGTGTCCTCAGTGTTTTTATAACACTACATTATCTGCTTAACAGTGTATTCACATTTTTTACAAGTCATATTTTATTCAAACATGATACTATACTAATTCCATACACAAGCATATCTGACATTTTGTGGCCTTTTTGCATTTCAGAGTTTCAGTTCATTTGCAGAGAAGCAAATGAATACTCAAACAGACTCTTTTTGCCATATTTGCTTTTCCTGACAGCCACTGATGCAGTTCATTTTGCTATAGCAGAAAGAGATGTTTGCAAATATCATTTTGGAAAGGGATGTTCTATTGTTCTTTATTAAAGAAAACAGAAAAAAAGTCAGGAAAAAGAAGAAGACATAGAATATGCTATAAAAGAAAATAAAAAACGATTACTTGCAATTTAGAATAATACTTTAACTCTTAGTCAGCCCTGAAGTGGTCAGGCAGGTGGACTAGATGATTTTTGTAGGTCCCCTCCAATAGAAATATTCTATTCTATTCTATTCTGTTCTGTTCTGTTCAATTCTATTCTAATGTGTCCAAAGTAGCACCAAAAAAAAAAAAAAATCAGTTCAGCACTAACATGCCAAATTTAGACAATTTCATGTGAGCTACGTCTTTCCATTATAATCAATAGCAATCACACTCAGCTGAGCCAAAGGGCTGTTCATCACAACCTAGATTAGACTCACAGAGATCAGTTCGATCACTCAGGCAGACACCTTGCTTTAGCCAGTTTCCACAGTATCCTGCTGGCTCTCAGATGCCACTCCAGAAGGGCATATTTCCCTCCCTTTTTTAAAATATATGCTAGCCCCACACATGGATCTTATGTACCCTCTTTCACCTTGAACGACAGCAGGACTCCACACGATGGTGATAGAATCATGTCTGGAAAGAGGGATACAGTTGCCTTACTGTCATCTCCCACAAATGCTTCAGGATGTCAAA
Organism: Neopelma chrysocephalum; assembly: GCF_003984885.1. Lineage (NCBI taxonomy): Eukaryota > Metazoa > Chordata > Aves > Passeriformes > Pipridae > Neopelma > Neopelma chrysocephalum. The sequence goes on along the minus strand of NW_020897694.1, from coordinate 36,829,530 downwards.
GGCAGGCAGGTATGACAAAGGACTTAAGGGAGACCGACACTTTTCTTGAATGACAACTACAGTCCAGGTTCACACCACCTAAAAGTGATCCTAGTTACCTCTGTTTAGATGGCTAAAGCCAGTCTCCATTAGCTTGTCAGGTCATTCTGGAACCACTGCTGAGTATTTTAGCTGGACCTCCATCAACTCTAATGGCAACAAAGATCTGTATTTTACACAGAGACGTCTGAATGCACAGGTCTTAATCTGGAACTGAATCCCACTCAGTGAACTGGAGTTCCCAACCATTTTTTGTATGGGTACCCTAGAAAGCATTGGCCCAAAGTTCGAGAATTTTATTCTGTGAAGTCCAGAGATGTAAATAGTCACAACATAAAAAAAATCCATGATAAAAAGTTCTTCATGATATCCATTAAAAAAATAATTCTGATGCATTGTTTACCATAATGTCATTTAGCTCATCCTAAATAACAGGGGGTTTATAACTTCACAATGGTGAAATTACTTTTTCAATGTTACAACAGAAGTAAAAGGAGAACTCCAGTCACCTGACTCAGTCACCTAACCACAATTAATTAAAAAAAAATCAAACAGCGAGCTCCAGTCATATTGCACCTACCTGGCTTCAGGTCAGAAAAGTCAGTAACTATGTGAACCCACTTCTGCATGAGAGTAGCTTCACTGAAATCACTTTGCATGAAAAGTTTCACTGAATTCAAATGACAGCTGAATTACTGACTGTGTAGTGCAAGTATTTATTTTTAATATACTGTACATGCACTCTGGTCTCAGTTTAGCATGTTCATCCTGAGAGGATCTAATTTAATTATTCTCTTTTATATTTATGGCACATTCTCTGGCAGTGTTATCTTCCAAATACTCTAACATTGCCAGTATTATGCCCAGCTATGTCAGGAATGAATCAGAAGCCATGTTAAGACTTGTTATGTCAGCTTAAAAATTCATGTTATCCACTACTTGAATATTCACAGAAAGTCTCAGTGCACTTTTTCTTTAATTAAATTAAATTCTGAAGGTTTCTCACTAGAAGAGAGAATGTTTCAAGGCAGAGAAAATAGGGCCAGGCTTATCAAGTCAAAACAATCGTTATTCTGAATCCTATAAAGGACTTATACAATTTGGTCATTCCCCAAATCTTCCCAAAATTTCTAGAGAAATACTGCCATTTTTAACCAAAATGACTTAGCAAAATTTATTCCTACTATAATGACAATGAAATAATTAAATCAGTTTTAATAAACAATCAGTTTGGCCAATTAAGCCCAACATTCATTGATTTTGTTGATTTATAGAGTAAAGATTGAGGGCCCGAACATAATGGATGGATTCTGATCTCATTTAACAAAGCTCGCAAAAGTTTTGTGATTTTATTTCTGCTTATTCACTAGAAGACAGAGCTAAATTAACTCCTGAATCTGCATATTTTATTTATGTATCTAAATAGCTCCAGCTTCAATATAGTGTCTGAGCCCCTCCTTGTATTTAAAAACAGAAAGAAAAAAAAAACACAAAAAACCCAAACATGAAATCAAAACAATAGCAGGCTGTGTCTTTCTTCCTTTTGCATCTGAAGGGGAAAAAAGCTTGATTAGTTTATGGGAAGGGGAGGTTGTTTATTTGCTTGTTTATGTTTGTGTGTGATTGAGTAAATGTCGTGTGCGTATGTTTGGAATTGGCAGGCAGCTCCTTATCTGTGCTGGCAGATATGTCCATGATCTAAAAACAGCCTTTTAGAACTGGCTGCATGTCTTACTGAACACCAAGAAACAATTTCAGCAGCTGCCTCAGAGCTGAGTCCTTCTGAGATCTCAATGTCCATTTACTGCTGAAAGAAAACATTCTGAACAGCAATGGGAGTGTCTCACCCGCTGATACCGATCCTCATTCTGTCCATCTTCCCCAGCTGGGCAGTATGTTATCTATTGCACCTACATGATCCATTGTCAGCAAAGGGCAGACATACAGAATATAGTACACCTTGTCCACTAATTCTTTGGCTGGGATTCATCTTACCTAATGCTAGACAGCTGCGGGGAGGCTGTCTCCAACTAAGCTGGTCACCTCGGGTTTCCCCTACAGTCACATCACCACTTTTATAGCACAGTCCATCTGACCTATTTTCAGATGACTACTTCAATGTGCAAGGAATTGTGTCCTAAAAGCAGGATTACTTTTCTTATTGTTTGTTTTGTTTTGCTCACTGACTAAGAGAGGGTCTGGAATAACTAGTTTGAGATACAACCACTTAAATCTTAATACTATAGTAAATCAGAAAACAAATCACAGAATCACAGAATGATTGAGGTCATCTTGTCCAATTTCCCTGCTCAAGCAGGACCACCTGGACCTGGTTGCCCAGGACCATGTGGCTTTTGAATACCTCCAAGCTTGGAGACTCTAGAAACTGCCTTGGGCAATGTAAGTCAGTGCTTGGTCACCTTCACAGTAAAAAAGTGTTTCCTGATGTTCAGAGGGACCCTCCTATGTTTCCCTTTGTGCCCACTGTCTCTGGTCCTGTCACTGGCATCACTGAAAAGAGCCTGTCTCTTTATACCCTCCCTTCAGGCATTCATATAAAAATCCTCCTAAACCTTCTCTTCTCCAGGCAGAACAATTCCAGCTCTCTCAGCTTTTCCTCATAGGAGAGATGCTCCAGTCCCTTTATCCCCTTAGTTACCCTTCATTTCACTCTCTGCAGTATGTTCATGTGTCTCTTGTACTGGGAAGCCCAGAACTGTACCCAGCACTTCAAGTGTGGCCTTACCAGTGGTGAATAAAGAGGAAGGATCACCTCCCTCGACTTGCTGGCAGTGCTTTGCCTAATGCAGATCAGTATAACATCCATCAGCTTTGCAGCAAGGGTACGTTGTTGGCTCGTGTAAAACCTGGGCAGAGATTGTAGAGATGTGCTGAAGTCCCCTAGAAATGGATGAAATCAAGCCATTTTGAACACAGGTATCACCAAGTCAGTCATTTTGCATGAGCTATACTAAGAAAATAGGTAAGAATATGGTAAGAAAATAAGGGACATAAGCAGCATATATCCCGGCAACAGCTTCAACAGGAATCCTAATAAACCAAAAAGAAAAATGTTCTTTATGAGGCATTACATCTACACATTTTTATGTATCCAGGATCTATTGTTACACATCTGCAGCCACCACAATTAACAAATCTGAAAGGGGTATATCCCACCTGGACCCTGCCTCATACCCTCTCCATCCTCAAGACTTTGACAGTCTACAAAGAATCACAGATTCATTCAGCCGCAGAAGAGAAAACTTTAGTATGACTACGAGAGGGTCACTCTTTCATGTATTCCATTCTTCATTGTATCCTACGTTAAATCTACATTGGATACAATAGAAAAAATATAGAAAAGCACTTTTTATTTTTTTTTGTGTCATATTATTGATTCAACGCGTGGTGAATCCATGTCCCTGCATTGAGCAAGGTAACTAGAATCATCAGTGGTACAAGAGGGTGTATCTGAGTTCCTTTATCATATCACCATCCTTGATGAGTGCTCTAAATTTTTGTAATTTTTACAATTATAGAGAATCCAGGTCAACACCATTAATGTCTCCTGCACTGTTTTAAAGTCATGACACATCCTATGTGCAACTTTCATAGAAATGAATGAGTTCTCTAATTTTAGGAGATGTTCCAGGCAGTTTTCTATGGAAGCAGTTATCCACCTGCACCCTAGAAATAGTCAGAAATTAAGAGTTGGACCTTTCTTAACAATTTTTATTACTGTCCTGCATGGGTCCTTCCACAGCAAGAAGCTATTATAGATCTCACTCTGAGGCTGTAGCACCTTCCACTTACTGCAGATACTTTTTGGTACATATTTTTGGATCTTATTCAGGAAGCCTGAGGAACTAGACTCAAGTTCTTTCTGTACCCTTCCAGCTTTTACAGAGCTTCTGAGGAGAAAATAAATAAATAAATTTTTAAAAATCATAGACTAGGTGTGGGGCAATATAAGGGTACCATAATACAACAGGAAATAAACTGGAGTCAACAGGAGTCATCCAGGCAATTAATAATCCAGGATCAATAAAATCTAAACTAGTTCTGGTGTATTCACCTGTTAAACATTAATTGAAAAAAAAACATAGAAAGCTACATGGCCCTAGTTATGCTGCCATGGAATCTCCAGCAGGGAAGAATTACGCCCAATGCCTGAAATAATTCCTCCCTTTAATAAGTTGTTTTGGTTTTTTTTAATAAATACTTTCTAAGTTGCTCTGACATACTCACCAGCACTTAGAGCTTTGAGGGTGGAGTCAATTAAAAAGTTTCTTTCCACATTCCTTAAATCTGCAGGTCTTTTCAGACATATTACACTTTAAATGTCCTTAAGATTAACAACAGATTCCAAACTCAAGTTCACTTAAGTACCTCTTAAAACGTTCTGAACCACTGGATTGTCACTTTTTTTACTGGGCTCAATTCGTATACGAAAAGTTGAAATGACTGTTGAATGCTACCCTAATGATCTGAAGCAATAAACCCGAATGAAGTAAATCATTGTTAGATTCACTAAATTCGATGACAAATTGTACATTTGGGGGTCCTGACCTTACCCACTTGTAATGCAGGAATCCAAGAATATGTTCCATTTACTGGAATAAATTGCTGTAGTTATCTTAGGTCTGCCTTACAAAAGTATTTTACAGACTTCATTTAATAATTTATAAGATTTAAAATTTTCTCCCCTATTGAAGGAATGAAAGGATCTTTTTTAAAAAAAATTAATTAGATTTCATATGACTCCATCAGTGCTTTCACTTGTCATGGCTCGGAGCACACACAGCCACTGAGCTGGCTGAGGAAGGGCAGCTGCAGATTGCCTCAACCCTAGCTTGGCAGGTGACACCAAATGCCTACAGCAGACATTTTCAGTAAAAGGTTGCAGATCTCTCACTCCTTCCCCTCATGACCAAACTGAAGCTCAGACATTCTCCCCAGACTAGTTTTCCCCCCATTCATAATTTGAGGCAAGAACAGCCTACTAAGGCTGAGGATAGTCTGATCTCTGGTAGCCCAACACTGTAAGAAACATTCCTTCTGCCATTAGAGTCTCTCTCTCTATTTTTTATTATTATTATTTTTATTTTTTATTTTAAACCCTCTTCCATGTATTCAAAACTGATCATCAATTAGGACAGGAGACGTAGGCACAATGTTGTATTAGTATGCAGACTGAAGAACTGATACAAATGTAATGAAGTTTTCCTGCTTTTCTACTTACTTGCCATTTCTGAGTATGTACTGCCCTACTGTCTTTAAGAATCATTCAGTAACAAGTCAAACACCTTAAAGTAACGGAGTGTACCATATTGATGGTTGGTTGATTTTAATCAACCAACTATGTAAATCTGCCCCCAAAGATACCAGACTGGTTCTATTTTCTTTAAGATTCTTATAAATGGTCTTCTTTGTATTTAATTCCCTTAATTGCTAGTCAATCTCCTTATTGGTCACAAAATCACTTTATTTAGGGACCTTTATCTTAAGATGTCTTTATTTTGGGAACCTTTATCTTGAACTTTGTAATTGCAATGACAGAACATAAGTGGAAACTTTGAAGCAGCTGGGCTCACTGCCTTCAGCTCAAAGGCAAGAGAGATACTGGCCACATTACTATATATTAATGCCTTTTTCTTACATATTATGCAAAAGTAAGCATGTAATAAGCAAAATTCTTTTAACAATACGACCAAGTCTGCCAGGACAAAAGGAGTAAGAGATCTGTTAAAGGAAGAGACATCTAAAAATATTTTCTCCATGAACAGTTTGCATTGGCAATGTTATTGGAACGTCATAAAGTTTGGTTATTCTCTGCTTTAAAAGGCAGTCTGCATAGAGATAGCAGAACTAAGCTAAATCCTTAGCAAAACTAAGGATTGTCATTGTCAGAATTCCATATTCCTGCCTGCAATATTTTGTCCCCATTATATTAGATCATTCTGATCTTAAGAATCTGAGAAGAATGCAAAATAGCTAACTCTGGTTTCTCAGAGTTACAGAGACTAACATTTACATAAAAGCTCAAAAATTTCACTTGGGCTCAGTGTTTGCACAAAAGTCAATGTGCCTTAGACCCCAGGAAAAGTACCTAAATCCTTACAACATCTTTTAATCATTCACCTCTTTAATAGTTTCTTCTGATAAATTTTCAAGCATTTTACATTTCTTCTATCAGAGTTAAAATGAGTAAGGGTAAAATTAGCGCAATATTGAGCAGACAATGTAGTGGCAATTCCCATGGTGCTCTAATATTTAAGTATCCTGTCACCATTTTGCCCATTTCAGAGGAATTGTATGCAACTGGGAGATCCATTAATGTTATATCCAGAATTTTAAAAACCTCACTGAGAGGACTTTTTTTTCTAAGTGGCCTCAGAGAGATAAATTAACAGGATGTATTGGTTAACCCAATTATAAAACATCACAGTCACTAGGATATTAAACAACTGAGTTATTCTGGAGACTCTGATAACATCTTTGTCCCTATGCATATACTAGTCTAAGCTTTGCCTTGGTATCTTACAAATAAGCTGCATATCTAGAAATATGTCTTGCTTTACAGGTTTGGGTTTTTTTCAGCTTAATTCTTCATAACCATAAGGAAAATCACATTTCCCCCTCCTTTTTTGTGACCTAAATCTGTCAAAGAATCTCATCCCTGTGATATTTATTTCTTCTGAAAACACAAAGATAGAACTGAAGTCATGCTATTGTCAGTTATGGAATGATCACTCTCAAACTTTACCAATTGGTGCTAACTTTTAAAAGTCATCAAATTTTTCAAAAGTTTCTTCTTACTGATAATTCAAAACAAGTTACAGCACCTCCCGCTTCCTTTTGTGGTTTTTTGTAAGTATTTAAAACTGCAGCCCTTTCACTGATCCCTGGCCTAACAACTATATAAAAGAACACTTCTGCCTCCAACATAAAAGTATTTTGCCTGTGACAAAGGCTTCCACCTGTGTATCTTAGAAATTTAAGAATGGTGTTTCACTTCTCTGGGTGCAAATGCATTATAAAAATTATCAAGAATTATCAACAATTCCAGCTATCCCTGACTTTCAAGGAAGATACAGCACAGTGGTACGCATGCTAAGCAGAAAGAGGGACGCCCTTCTTCCCTGGGCAGTACCACTACCACGAGCCACATAACCAGGCAGGAAAACACTTTGCTGTCAGAAACACTTGGTGCTGGCACCGGGCTGAGCCCCTGAGAGGGCCAAGCACTAGCAGTGGCGGTGGGACACAGCCATTTTTCCCATGGATATTCCCCATGGAGCAGGCAGGCCCGGAGGTGCATAGGCTCAAAAGTCATCTTTCTGCAACGACCTCGAGAAAGGTCCAGGGGATCAAGCACCACGCTCCTACGGCATATTCTGCCTGCGGCTCCATCTCGCTCTTCCTGCCTTCCTTGGGGCCTCAGGCCCTGACGTGACGGGTTGCAAAACTCCCCTGCACAAACACGCAATAAGAGGCAAGAAGGGCAAAGTCCTGCGGGGTGGGAGCACAGATCTTTTTACTCTTCGTCCTCTTGGCCTGAAAAGGAGGAAACACGGAGAACACGCTGTCTAACGCAAACAAAAACACCGGACCCTGCCCCGCCACCCCCTCGCTTCCGCCGCGCCGCCGGCACTGCGCACGCCCCGCGCGGCTGCCGTGCCCGCATGGAGGAGGAGGAGGAGGAGGATGGAGGCCAGGGAGCCGCGGGGGCTTCGGAGCGGTCTGGGCGCTTCGTGCGCTGCCTCTACGCGGTGGGATTCCTGGTGAGCGGGGAGGCGGCGGGAGGGCCGCAGTGCCTTCCCGCGCGGCCTGGGGCGGGCGGCCGCGCCCGGAGAGGGGAGTCCTCTCCGCTCCAGATGAAGGCTGCTGGGTTCCGGGGTACATCGCTACAGCTGCTCCCCCGGGAATTGGGATGCTTGTAGCGATAGTGGCGTGTAGCGGCTGTGCTGTTTTATCCGAGCGAACAGCCCTGCAGTTTGATACAGGGGTCGTATTTTTAACTTGTGGGTGCCATGGAATAGCGCAGCGCCTTTAAAGGTGAGTCTTGCCTTGTGCTTATAAGAGAGCTGGTCCCTGTGAAATACCTGTGGTTGATGTAAACTTATATTAAAAAGAAAAATACTAAAAACATGGGCTTTTCTAGGGGAAAAATCTGAGAGAATATAGACTTTAGAGAATATAGACTTTAAAGATGGATCATATTCTGTAATGATTCACTAAGCCCAGGAAAGTGCCATTTGAAATTAAAAGGGATTACTTGGAAAGTGAATACAAAGTGAGTACGAATTTGCACTGTGAAACGTCGAGATACTGTCTTACCTACCCTTAGGCTGGGCAGTAGAAACAACCTAGTTAGTTTGTGTCCTGGACCAAATACTCCAGGTAAAGGTGTGTTAGAACAAGCTTTGCTTCTTAACTAACTTTTACACACTGTGGTTCTCCAGCCCTGTAATATCTTGCTGACACTGAGCTGGAGCACACACAGATGTCAACAAAGTGTCGTTTTAGAGGAGTGGAGTGTCGTGATATAATACGGAGCTGTTGCTTGTAAGGCAAGCTTCCTGTAGCCAGGCAAATACAGGGTATCTGTCATTCAACATAAGAAATTACACATGAAATGAGAAGTAACTACCCATGAGAGGATGGTGGTTAATGGGTCTTGGTCTACCTGCACACTTACGGCAAGTCCAGTACTGCCAGGGTATATTCTGAGCCTTGTTCTTTTTAATGTCTGTATTAATAACCTGGATGAGGTCATTGAACCTCCTTCAGGTTTGCAGATGACACCTAAGACTGTGTTACTGCGGGTGTTTGGAAGTCATGCGCTCTGTGTGTTAATGCTGATGTATTTAATGATGATTCTAACCTTGTAAGTCTCAATTTCAAGCATCAAAAGATAATTAATGACAGTCGGAATTTAGAGATACACATTGTTACAGTTAATCAGGCTTTGGAGTAGTCCAGTTCAAGCAGTCGCTGATGAAAAGTGATCTTGCTCTCCAAGGGACACTAGATGCTGTGCCAGATTGTAGTAGAAGTGGAAGAACTACTAGGTCAATGTGGTGAGCTTAACAAAAGGAAAAAAGGCAAAAGGAATGATCAGGAGATCCTTGTACTGTTCAGGATGGGCAGTGTCCTTTTCCCTCCTCTTACAAAATGTTTTCTGCAAATGTTTTTGGGGTTTTTTTCTTCATGTTTCTGTCTTTTCACTACATTTAAGCTATACACAAAGGTGTAAGTAGGTTTAGATCATAGCTTCTTCCCCATTGCAGTTGAGTTGAAATACTGTAGTTTTTCAAAATATACTTTCTTTGCACAAGTAAAAAGTATTTTTAGGTGATTGAAATTACAGACAACTTCAAATTTAAAATACTGACACCAAGTACTTTTCTTGTTAAATGGGTAAAGTTTAATATATATTAAAGAAATATTTAATGTTTAAATGTGTATCTTGAGAAGGATTGTATCTGGAGGGAGGGAGAGGACTGATGTTTTCATAAGTTTAACTCCTCTAAGAGGCAATCCTTTATCTTTCAGTTTATGTATTTTGTAATTTTGTACAATTGTAATTTTGATGCACTGTAGAGGTTACAACATACCATGTTGACCATGAAAAATTAATTTTCTTTTAACCTTGTGTTGATATGGAGGTAATTTACTTCTTTTTTTTTTTAAATGTTTCCATTATCTTTGTAGAAGTTATTAAAACTTTTCCTGCCTTCTTTTCAGGATTTATTTGGGGTAAGCATGGTTGTTCCTTTAATGAATCTTCATATCAAATCTCTAGGAGCAAGTCATACAGTGGCTGGAATAATAGGTGAGTTGTAGTACTTGGCAGATTTACCAAAGAATAAGATAAGGCCTGGATTATGCCTTACTGCAAGTTGGACATTGTAACATAATTCTTCCTTGCTAATAGCACAATTCAAAATAAGTAAGGACAATTTCCTAGTGAAATTGTAAGGGCAGCCATACTGTGTTAGACCCACAGACCTGTCCAAACTTGCATACTGACAGTAGCCAAAAGCACATGCGTGGGAAAGAGTACACTTGGAAAGAATAAGGAAGGCTTGCAGTAACGTTTGTACAGATGCTTTTCCAGCATCCAAGAATTCACATCTTAGCAATTTAGGGAGCTAGAGGTGTTGCTTCTAGTTTTATTGTTATTTACAGACTCTGCAAACAGTACTTCTGTGGCTGGTTCTCCAAAGGTTTCCAAAGCCCATGATTGCTCCCATTTTGATTAAAATCCTTGCAGCTGTCTTGGCAAAATATTTATTCCCTTTAAGGAGTTTTTACAAGTAAATTCTGAAGATTAGGGATTTTATCTTAACATATTAAGTCATAAGGTAAGTTCTGTGGGTTTAAAGTTCTTTGAAGTACATTTTATGGTACTGTTTATGATTTGGAGTGATACAAGTATGATATTCTTTATAGCTATGTGTGGTTGACATGGGCTCTGTTATTCAGTTTTTTATTGTATTGCTTTTCTATTTTAGCACTTTTCATGAAATAATTCTGGTTCTACACTGACTTGACAGTATTATTTTAAGCAAGAATTAGTTAGAAATATGTCTTCATTTCAACAGTTTGCTTTGATTTTTAACTTTAAAAAAACCTGGGATTTGAGATATATTCCTATAAATAAGAGAGTCTGGCAGATATTTCTCTCTGCTTCTCTTCATTCATTCTCTTCTGTCTCTAAGTGCTGATAAATTCCTAGCCTCCAAAATGACAAAGTACAGTCTGTGGTTCCTTCAAGGTATCTGTGGTGCCTTGCAGTAGGTTGAAGTGCCAAGTGGAAAATAATTAGTCCCTCCCGGTAATGAAATTCTCTCCCAGTTCTGAGAAAGCAACCATAAATGCCTGTATCTGTTTTGTTTATTACACCATACAAAGCAACATCGTTCTACCTTACATAGTTTTACAAGTTTTCAGCACTTTTGTTTTGTCATTCCTGAAACGCTACCTTTGGTTTGTCATGCTCCCTCTTCCCCTTTTTCCAGTAAATTATTCCCAGAATTTCTCTCATTTTTTATCATTTAAAATTTTGTGTATTTTTCATTAAATAAAAAGAGTTTAATTTTTAATACTGGTATTTTGTTTGGTTTAGGATCTCTCTATGGTGTAATGCAACTGTTTTCCAGCACATTTGTGGTGAGTTCTAACACTACATTCCAGAGCATGTTGGTATTTCTATGGATTGTAGGGGGGAAAAAGGATGAGGCTAGTAATGGTGTTTCTTGGCACTTTGAAAATGCATAAAGTGCTCTTATAAACATTTTTGGTTGGAGGAACCAGGTTTTAGTTGGCGTGAAAAATGTTTGTTTCATTTATAGTGAATTGCCAGATTTTTCAGAGTCAAACGGAATACAGCTTTTAGACAAAAATTAGAATACAGATTTAGGCTCAGATACGTTACTGAGCACGTCGCAGTCACACAGCGTTATCTTCAGCATTGGTGCTGGTAAAGCAGTTGCCTTCAGTGCAATAGCCTATCCAAAAACAGTCTCGTGAGTCAGCCCTTCATAAGCCTGTTATCTACTTTGCTTTCCATGCCTAGTGAGCAGTGTCTTGTAATTCAACATATGGTCTAAATTAATGCATTGTATCTTTGCTCTTTGTTTGGTTTTGTTTTCTGTTAGCTATTGTTTTTTTACATCCTAATATTACCCTGGTACTAGTTTTCTAGCTTTCAAGGGAGCAGATTTCGAAAATCTCATGAAAAAACTGTTTCAGGGTTTGTTACCCAGGCCATCTGTGATAATTTGCCAACCTTGTGGCATTTTCTTTGAACTGCAAGACGATTGTCTACTTCCTTAAAAAACTATTTCCTTTTTGGAATCGTGCTGATTTATAATCATGTTAAATGCAAGTTTTCTGTTTGCCCTTCTCATAACTACTTCTTACCTACGCACTCAGATGACGAACTCCTCATATCTAGGATCATTCCTTTTAGGATGTTCAACAGGTGTCTAGTACACATCAACCATCAATGCAAACAAATATTTGTAGTTGGTTATGATAAGATTTTCAGAAGACCCCTACTGCTAATATGTATTGCAGGACTATTTTTAAAAGGGAGAAATTGTTTTTCAAAAAGCTGGATACATAGTGTTTAGTGGAATCATAGTTTTGACAGGTGCACTGCCAACATGGCAGAACTCTGCTGGGGACTTCCAGATTTTGAGCACTTAGGAATGCTGTGCAATAAGCTTATTAAGCTTTCATTGACAGTCCTTTGATCTCTTTTCTCAATTTAATTTAGAAGTACTGATTGTTCACTGTACATAGCTTACTGTTATAAAAAGCTAATCTTTCTTTCTTCTTTGTAAAAGGGCTGCTGGAGTGATATAGTAGGAAGACAGTATTCCTTGCTTGCTTGTATTCTTCTCAGTGCACTGGGTTACTTCCTTCTTGGAACATCCACCACTGTGTTGCTGTTTGCCGTTTCTAGAGTCCCTGTAGGTGAGTAAACACTTGGCATTTTGCAGTTTGAATTCCCTGTAGTCTTAGCTTGAGAGTTACTACAGGAAAAATCATGATATGTGGGTGGCTACATCATCACCCAGCAGCACCAACTGAACCTTAGTAATGGAAAAATCTCTACAAATCAAGAATTCTCATGACTTTTTCCTGAAAATAATTTGAAATGTTATTGTGACCTAACCCACCAGGCAGCTAAACTCCACAAAGCCACTTACTCCCCCTCCCACAGCAGAATGTGGGAGACAATTGGAATTTAAGAAAGTAAAATTCATGGGTGGAATTAAAGACAGTTTAATGGGTCAGAAAATAATAAAAAAGAATTAGAATATACAAAGCAAGTGATGCACAATCAGTTTCTCACCACTCGCTGACCAGTGCCGAGGCTGTTTCTGAGCATCAGCCCCCACACATTTATATGCTGAGCACACCACCATATGGTGTGGAATCTCCCTTTGGCCAGTTGGGGTCAGCTGTCCTGACTCTGTGCCCTCCCACCTTCTTGTGCACCCCAGCATACACACTGGTGGGATGGGGCGAGAGGCAGAAGAGTCCTTGACTTAGGGTAAGCACTGCTCAGCAACAACTAAAACATCATTGTGTTATCAACATTATTCTCATCCTACATCCAAGAAGAAAATTAACTCTGTGCAGATGAAACCAGGATAAATGTATACTCAACAACTGTCACAACTTTTATGCTGCCTTAAATGGCTGAAATTTATGAGAACAGGAGTGCAGCAATATCTTGAAAGAGGCTATTGTAAAATTAGTCATAGCAGGTACACAATATACCAGGTGACTGCTGAAAATCTTGGCCTGCAATTGCAATGGAGAATGGAATGATATGTGTGTTGGGGTTTTTTTATGCTGAAAATATACCTCAAAGTGATACTAGAAAATTTGGCTGAAGTTTTAGGTCATTGCTTCAACCAAACATTTATGTTGTACAAAAGCATGTATGTTTGCAGCACAGAAGCGAAGTTTGTGCCAGGGTTTGTATCAGAGTTCTTAAAATAGCTGAACACCTACTAGATATATTCTGATACAATAAGCATTGCTATTACTAAAGGGCACTTTTATGGACCATAGTTTTAATTTAAGAACTTCTAATATTGTTTCTTAATTTAAAGACAACTTGCTAATTAATTGCTTGGTTGAAATTTGATTAGATGAGTAGTAGATGTAGTACTTTTTAATCCTGACATCACAGTGACTGTGACAGCATTGCCATGGTCAGAGGAAAGCCACATAAAAGATCGCATTATTAATATTCTTGCAGTATACCTAACCTTCTGTGCTCTTTTTTTGCCACTCCCCAGTTTCCCATATGAACTTGGTGTGTTACAGTCTTGGCACTCTTCATATTCAGCCAAGTTGGTAAAGTTATGTCCATAAACAGATAAGCCATTTCTACTTCATCAAATTTCCTGTTTTAGCAGCTGTTTTATTCCTAGAGTGCTTCAGCACATGACTTAGTTCTTCTTTCATCAGGGCTGCAGGAGCACTCTTTGACACCGATGCCTGAATAATTTTGATTCCTAAGTCCAAATCCTCAGTCAGGATTATGGTCATGGTCCAGTGTGCTGCATGGCTCTGGCATTGAAGAATTTGTGATTAATGGGATCTTAAAAATATAAATCGTGTAGATTTTGTCCATTGATATCTCTGATAGCTTCTATCATCTTTAATCTTTTGAACAATACATGTTTTGTTATTTTGTTTATATTGTGTTGCAGGTATTTTCAAACACACACTCTCTATCTCTAAAGCCCTGCTTTCTGACTTAGTTTCGGAGAGAGACCGCCCTTTGGTAATGGGACGCTTCAATGCAGCCTCTAGCGTGGGCTTCATTCTGGGGCCTGTGGTTGGTGGCTACCTTGCAGAGTTGGAAGGTGGCTTTTATCAAACATCTTTCATCTGTGCTTCTATCTTCCTTCTGAATGGTGGTAAGTTATATGTCACATTTTGCATCTTGGGTCCCTTCATTCAGTACTTTCGTGTTTTTATGCCATCTGTAATACCTTAAATTCATAGTGTGTTTATCATCTATGGCATAAATGTTCTGTATACCAATACTACTCTTTGAATTTGAACGTGAGTGGAAGGAATTTTGGGAATTTTGAAACAGTTAACCTCTAGGTGCTTCTCCTTTGTTTTGCATATATCCCCTTTACATTCAGACACAAATAGAAACTTTCGATGTGCCTAAAGATCAAGACTAGAACTCAGAATTTTTGCTTTAGTCTTTAGATTTGTTCATATGGTATGAGTATGGCATTTCATTGTTTTCCTTTGTTGCTTTCACTGCATTAAAAATTGAACTGATACTGTGAATAACACTAGCCTTAATGATTGCAGTTTTTTAAGTGAAATTATTGTTGAAGTCCTTTTTTGAATTGTTACAGTAAAACTAATGTCTTTTATGTAAAGTTGATGCAATTGAATGAAATAAAATGATTTCTTGATATACATAGGTCTTGTCTGGATGTTACCCTGGAATAAAGAAAACACTGGCAACCAGGAACATCATCAAGACAAAGGAACAAATAGTTTTGCAGCAAAAGCAAATCATGACCTGCACTTCAAATCAGCAGCTAATAGAGCTGTGACAAACAATAATGTTTTCCAGTCTCCGTGGATCCAAGTTGCAACAGTGTTGAAGAAGATTAAAGAGATTGCATGCTCTAACTTGTGGGATATATTTTTAGTACGGTTTCTGATGTCTGTGGCAATACTGCTGTACTATAGCAATTTCACTCTGGCCTTGGAGGAGAGATTTGGGGTGAAACCACTGTTCTCTGGATACTTAACAAGCTATAGCAGTGCACTTGGAG
Organism: Neopelma chrysocephalum; assembly: GCF_003984885.1. NCBI lineage: Eukaryota > Metazoa > Chordata > Aves > Passeriformes > Pipridae > Neopelma > Neopelma chrysocephalum. The sequence continues at coordinate 36,814,147 of NW_020897694.1, read as the reverse complement.
TCCTGGCTGGTTGTCTGCTCGGACCAATAACAAGGCTCTATCAGCACAACACTTACAGAATTCTGTTGCACTCCAGCACTTTCACCTGTGTGCTGATTCTCCTGTATGCATCAGCACTGAACATATGGATGGTCATTTTGTCTTCCACATTCTTAGCCTTTTCAACTACTATAGGTCGTACTTGTATCCTTGATCTTGAATTGACCATTGGTGGGAATGAGGCCAGTGGCACACTTCTAGGTGTTGGACAGTCTGTGACATCAGTGGGACGTATAATTGCCCCACTCCTTTCTGGAATTGCGCAGGAGTTCAGTCCTTGTGGCCCTCCAAGTCTAGCTGTTGGACTAGCTTTAGTAGCTATTCTGATAATGAATGCAAACAAACAAAAATACTGTAGTCATGGAAATGTGAAGTTAAAAAATCAGTAGGCACAATTTTGGATTGCATAGATGTATCTTCACCTGCCAGGCTTGTACAGTGGTTACATGATCTTTTAAGAGGGCACATTGTGTTCATGTGGAGGCAAGTATTTCTGCTGCAGGGATGTTAACTCTAGATAAATGTTATTCTAACTGGTACCACTAGAACATTTATAAGAGGGACCAATGTTGCTATATTGTACTGCCTGTGATTTTTTTTTTTAAATGGATTTTTAACCCTTTTTGAGGGGAAAAGAGAATATCATGAAATGCATGAATCCTGCTTGTAGCTCATATTTGAAGCAGTGTTTAGATTGAGAGACTGTTAAAATACAAAAATTGATTCTTATTATTTAATCAAAGGTGGATATTTGTTATTTAATCAGAAGGAGAATTTGCAATATGCTTGTTGGCCTTAATTTCTTATGCTATGGTCAATTGCCATTTGTCTGCTGTGACAGTAGCTCAGTTAATAAGGTGTTTGCTTATGTGATTTTTTTTTAAGCATACTTTGTCTACAAAACTTGCTGCACACCATGATCAGGCACTTTGGGATAGTCATCCAACCCCTGCTGATTCCTGGTCCTTCCCAGGTAACAGAATTGGGTATATGCGAACTTCGTGTATTAGAAGACCTAAAGTGGAAAATTTTAAAGTTATACAAGCCGATTCAGACTGAAACTGAGGCTGAATGTAAATTTTATTGAAATTTGAATTGGTGGTTTCTGTTTAGTAATAACTTCTACTGCTCAATTTTGTCATAAAATATTTGTTATTATTTCCTGTGCAATTTTTCAACCTTCATTTTAAGAATAAATTTCCCTCTTAATGCTTTTGAATGACTGTAAAGATGTGCTGGAGCAACTAGCAGTAGTTCATGGATCTTGAGTAATGCATCCTCTCTTATCTCAGGCATAAGTGACACTTCAGTGACGAGAAAAATTTTTGTTTGTATTTTAGTCATTGTTTGAGTGCATGGCTTAACTAATGAGAGGTTACTCTCAGAGCTATACTGGAAGTTGTAGCAGTCCTCTGTTATTTATTGTTCAAGCTCATATTACTTGCCACTCACCAGTGTTTGTATTTCATTTGAAACATAGGAAAAATGTATTTTTCACCTATAAGGTTCCATATGCGCTTCCTAATAATACTTGAAGAAAGTACAAAGTCAACTATATGAAATTGTTGGGTTGAGGGAGGGTTGGTTGAAAAACAATTTAGTTATCTTCTTGAACACATCTGCTGAACAAAGACTGTTGCTTGCTTCAGGTGAGTCATAGATGGTGTTTTGCGGTTTTTATTTTCATTTTCTTCTTTACCTTTTCCAGTGCCTGCTAGTGTTCAGATATTTGTTGAAATATTCCAGTAGCAGCACCATGGGAATATATATATATACACACACACACACATATATATATATAAAAAACTGAATTGTTTTAATTTTATATATTGGCACTATATTTATATATAGTGTCTTATTAGTGCTATGATTTCAGTACATATCCTCAGAATTCTTTATTACAATAATCTTCTCCCTAGGAACTTGAGGCATTTTCAAGTATCTTATCTTTTCTTGCCTTATTTGGTAGATGCCCCAAAACATTGTTGCCCTAATTTTCCTGTTTTCTTTCTTTTCATCTTTTTTTTTTTTCTTTACCTAAAACTTTTCAGGGACTTCTGTTTTTCATCTCTAGCAAGGGGTGAAGGAAAAGAGTAGGAAAAAAGCTTCAAAAATTAATATATATGAATGATTTAGTAATTTTTCCAATACTTGTTGGTTATATGAGGTAACATTTACCTTTCTAAGGTGGTATACTGAATAAGTCTGACTTCTGTAAACACTTATACTAACACATACAGCTGTCTGAATATTTTTTACAAAATCTTTGCAACTTCACTGGTTTATACATAAGTGAAAAATGTGCTTTCCCTGTAAGCAGATATTTTTGTTTTATTTTGAAAAATGGTGCTCCATATGAGCTAAATAAAAATGAAATTAAATACTAAAATTGAGAAATCTATGAAAGCCTATGGTCTTGGGGGCATGTTGCAATACATGTTACATGTTTTAACTTGTAGGCCAAAATGATTTCTGAGGTGCCACAGAAACACATCTTCTTTATACAGCCCCAGGTTCAGAAAAGTTGCGCTAATTTTTTTTTTAAGGATTAAAAATGAAGTGACATTCCACATGCATCATTTTGTCATTGTGCTTTTTCCCCTCTTCCTCTGCTGAAACTACAGCACAATACAGAACTGTTCAACTCAATATGAAGTGCAGATTTTTTTTTCTTCTAGCTGTGATTCATATGATCATTTGAATCTGCCTACTTTTCACATAAAAAGCACAGAAACCAAGGATTCAACCAAGAAGAACTTAGCAATTTTGAGATGAAGTGCTTAAAGCTACCGTTCCTAGTGCCTGGAGAGCACATTTGTGTCCCTTGTGTTGCCTCTTAGTTGCCATAACTGTGCGAGTTCAAAGAATGATGATTCAGTGATGTTCCCAGAGATGAGATGTGACTCCCCCTTTCAAGTTGAGGGAGGAGCAGCTGCAGCTATTTTTGGCTAGTCTAGTGGGCAAACTACTGAATTACTAAGGAGTTTCTTGAATCCAGTTGTACTATCTGAAGACTGTAACAAAACAGATCTGAATATGGACTAAAGGAAAAGAGTTTCTACCAGCAGATCACTGCAAATTAAGATTTTTCTCTTACTTGCTGTTACTTTATTTTGGCTTGGTTTCCTTGGGCATGTAGAAAGGGTAGGGGCATGATTTGGTTTTGGTTGTTTGGGGGGTTTTTTGCTTTTTGCCTTTCAAAATTTTCACTTTGGTAAAAGTGACTTTTCTGACAGTTTTGATCAGGCCATGTTGAAGACACTACATATATAGGATAGTAATTTATATCTGTAAAACAGCTGGTAGCATATGATATGCACTGATTTTGTTGCTTTTAAATGATGAAGCAAATGTAAGATTTTTTTTCATGCTGGTGTAGGCTGTATACATTTGAAGAGATCCTTTATAAACATACCAGTTGTGGTGGGTTGACCCTGGCTGGACACCAGGTACCCACCAAAGGCACTGCATCACTCCCCTCCACAACTGGACAGGGGAGAGAAAATATAACAAAAGGCTCGTGAGTTTAGATAAGGACAGAGAGAGATCACAAACTGATTACTGTCATGAGCAAAACAGACTTGACTTGGGGAAATGAATTAAATTTATTATCAATCAAATCAGAGCAGGATAATGAGAAGTAAAATAAATCTTAAAAACACCTTCTCCACACACACACCCCCTCCCTTCTTCCTGCGCTCTACCTTGTCCCCTGCCACAGTGCAGGGAGCTGAGCAAGAGGGGGTTACAGTCAGTTCATCATGTTTCTGCCGCTGCTTCTTCCTCAGGAGAGGAGTCCTTCCTCTGCTCCAGCATGGAGTCCCTTCCACAGGAGACAGTCGTCCGCAACTTCTTCCAACATGAGTCCTTCCCACAGACTACAGCACATGAACTGCTCCAGCGTGGGTCCATTCCACATGGTGTAGTCCTTCAGGAAGAGGCTACTCCAGCATGGGTTCTTCATAGGGTCAGAAGCACAGTCAGTAAACCTGTTCAAGCATGGGCTCCTCTCTCTCTGGGTCCACAGGTCCCTGCCTGGAGCCCTCTCCAGTGTAGGTTTCTCACAGGGTCATAGCCTTCTTTTGAGCATCCATGTGCTCCAGCACAGGGCTCCTTCACAGGCTGCACGTGGATATCTGCTCCCCTGTGGACCTCCATGGGCTGCAGGGGGACAGCTGCTTCACCATGATCTTCACCATGATCTTCACCATGGGCTGCAGGGGAATCTCAGCTCTGGTGCCTGCAGCCCCTCTTCCCTCTCCTTCACTGACCTCGAGGTCTGCAGAATGGTTTCACATATTCTCACTCCTCTCTGGCCACAATTACTTCTGCACAATAAACTTTTCTTTTTCTGTCTTAAATGTGTTATGCCAGAGTCATTACTATCATCACTGATTGATGGCCTTGGCCAGCAGCGAGTCCATCTTGGACCCAGCTGGCATTGGCTCTGTTGGACATAGGGGAAGCTGGCAGTTTCTCAGAGAAGCACCTCTATAGCTACTCTGGTACTAGAACCTTGCAATGCAAACCCAATACACCAATTCTGCAGAATTCAGTTTCTTGTCTAGTTTTCTTTCCTCTAAATTTACTCAACACAGCACTATCACAAGGGTCACCACCATTCTCATTTTCTGAGAACAGGTTGATTATTGAGCAGATAATGCAGCAACAAAACAGGACAAGGGTTGCTTATGAACTGGCGTGCTTACTTCAACCACTCTGTAGTGCCATCACATCCCTGCTGTTGGAAACCTCTGTGGGTATGTGGAGGTGCTGCCAGTCCCCATTTGGTTATGGGTGTTGCGGGATACCGTGAAGTAAATGATCCTTTATAGCTTGGCAATTTGGCGTTTGAAAACCCAAGACTTGCCGGTGCTGTTATTGCTGTAATATTGAAGATTCATTCACAAAGAGCTGATCATGAATCTTGTAAGGGAGTATATTGGAGCCTGAACTTTAAGAATCAAATTATTGTGAATGGAGGTCAGACTGCTTTTAAAAACGAAAGAGTGTAGAGCTTGCTTTAAAGGGAAGTCCTGAAAAATTTATGTGTTCTTACAAAGAGAAATTAATCCAAATTTCTAATTATTTTAAGTCCCAGCATCAAAGAACTATTTTCTGAAACGTGTTTCACAATAGGAAACAGTCTTCCATCCTTTCAAATGTGTAATAGATGAAAAATAAATTAAGTAAACTGGAGTATTTAAAATTACTTTTCCTTTTTGTGGCAAAAAAAAATTACTTTTTGAAACAAAACCTGTGGCAATAAGGGTGCTGTTGTAACAAACAACAAATTTAAACCTGAGCACATGAACCACTGAAGGTCACCAGAGCAGCCATCTAACTACTGCTTTCCCTTCTGCATTTTTTGTCCCCCATATTCTGCCATGTCTCACAGGATGAAAAGATTTCCAAAGCATGTCAGTGCTGTGTGGGAACCATATCAGGGTTTGCCATCTTGGGAAAGGAATAATGCTAAACCAATCTCCCCCTGTTTGTTAGATTGTCTGGTCATTTAATAGATAGGCCAGGAGGGAGATGAAACTCTTTGACTTGAAAGTTTGAAGAGAGCCTTCATAGCCATTCATACAACAGACAATGTCAAGCACAGCTGCAGGTTTTATCTTGAAAGTGTAAGTTATATCATAATCTGCTAAAAAAAGGGCTAAAAAAAAAGAACTGTTAGTCCTTCTACTAATCTGGATTTAAAAAGCACCTGATTTAGGTAGTCCACGATTTCTCTCTACACTGTGTCCTAAAGTGGCTCCTCCTTCTCATGCTTGGACTTGATACCCCCTCCTTCATTGTTTTCTGACCTGAGCCTCTGATCTATTGTTGGCATGGCTGGGACTGTGTATTGCAGATGCCATGTTTTATGCATATTTACAAGGATATTTTTATAGGATCAGAGCTCTTGTAGTACAAAAAGCATTGCTCCAGCTAATTTCACAATCCTTTATCTTTTCTTCAGAGGCTGGGAGATGTCAGAACTTGGACAGTTTTGGAAATGGCGCATTTCTTGCAGCATCAGCTGATATCTGGAATTGGTGGACTTGGCAACTCTTCAAAAAGTTGGTGGAGGGTGAAGTGTGTTTGCTCCCAGAGAGTCAAAGATACTCTTCACAACAACAGGCATATTATTTTGGCAATTTTTTAAACTATGTTTTTCCATGTGATTTCTGTGTGGCATTAGTGGAGAAGGATATTCTAAAGTTTCTAAATTGTTAGGCAGCACAGTTTTCTTTTGATGAACTGGTTTCAGTGAAGTTTGCATTATACTTTAGTACCAAGTAGGACAGCCCTTAAAATTTTGCCTTTCATGGCAAAATATTGTTTTTTCTTTCATATATCTACCTAAAACAGATAACTGGATGTCTGTCTACTCTAGCCCTTGCTATACCTACTTTCTGATCTATTTACTTTCAATTTATAGGCCTCTCAGCAGCTGAAGGAGGAAAGAAATTCTCAGAAAACCCTAATTCAGAGTGGAACATATATATTTTCCCTAAAACTGTAAAACTGAACTTGCTTCATCGAAAACACACTAAAATATTTATACTACAGAGTGTACTGGGTAGTCCACCTGGAAACAAAACATTTGTATGGGGCTTTGGCACGTTTCCCCATCACTGCTGAAGATGTGGTTTCCTGAAAAAGTGAGAAACATGTCCCCAGTCAATACATGACTTTCCCCATCAGATGGTGCTCGAGGACAGATTTATTGGGCATTTCATCTCCAGCAGACAAGCTCTCATTGACACAAGATGAAGGAAGCGACTCCTCTGCAAGCTCAAAAAGTGCTATCTAACTTGTTTTGACTTTGCAGGAAAAGAAAAAAAAAGATATAAAAAGGTAAACCTCTGACCCGAACCACAGCAAGAGTTGAATGAGAAGGGTTACCTGGGACACTGACTCTGTCACCTGCTGCTGTCATTGCTACTAAGAGAACACCCAGGAAATCAGTTCCCAGAGATGACAAGGGTCTCATTCAGCAGTAGCAGAACAGAGCCTGAAAAGGGTGGGAGGAGCAGGAGTGAGGAAGGCAGAGAGTACTTGCAAGGACACAGAGTCCCAGGAGATTTGCAATTCTGCTTCACAGTGTAACCATGCTGGAGATGTGCCTTGATGCTTGTATTCTGTGGATTCTAAAGTGATTTGGAAAGGTAACAACATGCTATGATGTTTTGAAGCACCAAGAGTTTAAGACTATATTTCATAAAAATGACCTTCAATTTGATGTGCTTATACTATGGGGCACCCACTTTAAGTACCAAGATCTGAGCATGCACGGCACTAATGGGCAACAAGCATAGCAGTAAGGTTCCTGAAAGCTGCATTCATTATTTAAAATTGTGCCATAAAAAATAACAACCATTTGAAAAACAATAAAAGGCAGCTTTCCCCAGATAGAAGCCAAATGCTTGGTCATTACCAGCACATGGATGAGAAAACTCCACAGAGAGTAAACTAAATGTTGATGTGCAGCATTTCACATTTATTTATTTTGGCAGATTTCAGATGGGCCTAATATAAAACACCTGATATAAGCATTCTGATCTGCAAGGAGGATGTCTCAAAACTGAAATCCAAACTCGAGGCTTTTTTCTTACTTAAACATGATCCAAATAATGCAGTGACAGAGCATTCACTGACAATTTTACTGATGAAACATACTTTCCTATTGAAAGACAAATTTAAATTTGTTTTTAAAACTTGCTGGCTTTGTTTGAACCCAATTTTATTTCCAAACAAGAGATGATCATTAAAGGACAGGTAAGTATTGATTTCCACAAAAATCATTTGTTGAGAATAGCCATGAGCTTTTGACTGAGATTATAGCATTCACACAGCCATCCCTCTGCAGCTTAGACTTCGCATTTGCCACACAGCAGAAACTTCCATAGCTGGAACAGAGGAAAAAAGAATAAAAGACCTGTGCCAAGCAATGAGCTTAGGAAGGTTTGATATTTCAAATACATACATGAAATAAATATTCTGGAAAAGCTGTTAGAAGAAGCAAAGACTTAAATACCCATTTATCAATCCCACCCACAATCATTTGAAAGAAATCTACCCTGTGATTTTAAAAGAAAACTCTGATTTTTAATAGTTCTTTCAAAACAAGCTTAAATAATAAAAAAAATTAATCTTATTGCCCACAGATTTAGAAATGTGCTAATGAAAGAGAACAGTTATGATTTCACAGTGTACATTCTTCAACGACAGTTATCAATGTTGTAACAAGTAGAATGAAAATGATTTCTGCATTGTGCTGAAATGTGTATCTGTGCTAATGCAAGCTTAGTACTTAGATTAAGTGGGACAGAAAGTGCAAATTCCTGAGAGCTACAGTTGAGTATCATTTATTTTAATGCACCCTCCCTTCCCATATGCCTTCAAATGACAGCCATTGACACTAGGATCAAGAAGTCCATGTTATTAAGGTGCACAGTGACTTCATCAGATTCCAGGGCCCCTCTCTGCTACTTTTCTGTAAAAACAAATTAGACAGAACATTTCTGTTCCTTGGAGTGCATAGCTTAGACAAAGAAAAGATTATCTTTCCCCTTTTATATATGAGGAAACAAAAAGTAAAACAAGTTGACCAGGGTCACAAGCATGAGTGAGCAAGCTTTCTTGAGTCTCAGTGGTCCCTGACTCAAACAGGAGACTGCTCGCTTTGTCTACGTGCAGTGCTCTGTAACTATTCTACTGCTGTATTTGCATTGCAACCAAGAAACTAAGGTGCAAAAAGCAATTTTGGTTAAGAACATTATTTATCCACTTGAAGTTTTCTTTTTTTTAGGCCTTCTGGTGTCCCACTAGTTGCTCTCAGCTCTTGCTGACATTAGTGAAAGCCAAGGTAATTCAGTTTTTCTTTGGTGATCCTTAGTACCTTTCAAAGGTAACATATTGCCAAAAATTCAGAAAGTAAAAATTCAAGCTATTCAGGTCTTGTCTCTGTTGCGAGTCCTTTTTATAAGCCGTATTTGCAATTCTGCCCCTACAGCTTGTTCCTTCTCTTCTTCCTCTTTTTCTGCATCACAGGTCCTCAAACAAACTAGGCTTCAGGAATATATTTATGCTTCTTTAGAAGTCTATATGATAGGTGCATTGTGCAATTTTCAGTGTTACTCATACTAAAGCTCTGGTTAAAACAAGTATTATTGGTTATAAATAAAATATGAAATGATACACTTTTTTTAAGAATCCATTCATCACTGGACTTTCAACAATGATTTTCAATGGATAACTAGGTATTGAACTTCCATGACTTGGTTCCATAAGGCGTAAGGCACATTTCCGTACTATCTTAATAGTGGAAATAATGTAATTAAATTAAAGCATTGCTGTAAGTTACTTATAAAAGAGATGATTCTTTTTAATGTCTTCAGCTTTGCAATTGTTCCAGTATTCCTTTCACTTAGTTAAAGCCATTGACTTTACTCAAATGGAAGTGGTTAGACCCAAATTGAGGCTTGTTTGGTTATTTTAATGGATCCTGCAGTCTGATCAGATAGTGTAGAATTCTAATTCAGAATGTTCATGATTTATTAGCAATAGTTCTCTTTTGGCTATGTTCAGTATGGCTGGTTCTCAGGCTTATTTCTCTGCCTTTCCCCTTGCGACGCCTGCCTAACTAACCGTGGTGGTGGCATAGGTCTTGCTGGCCCATGGTCTGCAGTCAGATCTTCCCTGCTCAAAGTGCCAAATCTTGGTCTTGTGAGCAGTGGCTGCCTGAACCCAATGGACGGCTGAGGCAAGGTGCTTGGTTCCTGCTGCTCTCCTCGTCCATCCTGGCTTCCATCAACTTCATTCTTCCACTCCACCCTAAACTCAGGCAGTGGCCTCTGCTGTCTCAGTCTCTGGTCTCTCAAGATTTTGCCTGCTCTGGGTCTTAGATTGAGCACTGTAGTAGCAGCATCCAACTCAGAGTCACTGCTGTCACCCACTGTTAATTGAAAACAAAATTAAAATTTTAAGTGCAGAATATAACTGTTCCAGGAATATTCAAATAACAGCATACTGAGCACTAGTAGCCACAGAAAAAAGTTTCCCTCTATTTCCTAAATTTGGTGCTTTCTGATTAGACCCAGTAACAACAGCCTCTTAACTCCACCAGTATAGAGGACAGATTTGACTTACAAACACCTCTCCCCTCAAAACTGTGATTTTTAGAAAGGCCTCACTCAGCTGCTCCTTGATTGCCAAGTGCCTCCTTGTTTAAATTGACATTACCCAGTTCTGGCTCTGAACATGGAAAACCTGTCTTTTTCTGAGGTACTTGGGGTCTATTCCTTGCTTACATCCAAGCAGGATACAAAAATTAGATTTCTTACCCTCATATCCCATGAAATCTAAACCATCTGGCATTTCCAGACCATAACATGTACAGGGGCTCTAGAAATGTGACTGGAAAAGGAGCATCAATACTCTACCAAGCAAAGGATCTTTCAAGGTCAATGTATAGGTGGGAGGAAACATCCTATCCTTAATATGCCTGAATGTCAGACATGAAAGAAAATCCACAGGGCAAATCTCACGGGTTGCAAGTGGTGCAGACTATTTCTCCTGCTCACAGCAGGGTAGAAAATGGCCAAAGGAAAGCTGGCATGATTGTTTAGGGAATGCTCATAGATGATCACTACCAGGTAAACCAAGCTGGAGATTGCCTGGATGTGCACATATGCACACACTTCTCCTCAGCAGATTTCTTTAAAATGAATTAACACCTTCATCAAAACTTACACAATTGAGTAATTTGATAATTATTTTAACAATAAGTTATGAATGCCTCTGATTTGTTCTTACGCTTAAGTCAGAAATGATATTTTAAATATATCAAAGTAAAGAACTGTGTATTGTGCAACTGTCATAATAACAACTTCCATTAGGAGCCTTCGTGTTATTTCTTTTAAAAAGGTGAAGAAGTCAACAAAATATATGACCATGTAATTGTCCATTCACCCAGATAATTATATATCAAGGAAGGTCTTCATCAGACTGTGTTTTCAGGCTTTTCCCCTCCTAAATATGTCAAATAATATATTTTTTGACAACTGAATAATCTGGAGGCACATTTCCTCTCTAATTCTAGATGACGGTAGGTGACCTCTGCAGACATAACTACAGAATAAAAGGCATCCTACATAGAGGAGAGCAAAGATGTAATTATTAAAAGACAAAACCATGCTCTATTGCTAAATTAAGCGGGAAGAGTGGAAAACTAATTAGGGTGGAGATCAAGACATTTAGTAACTTTGCAGAGATTTAATCTTCCCAGCAAGAGATCCTGATGGTAGCTTGTCATGAAAGGAAATGCTCCTGAGCACGGTATAAGCATGGTAATGCAACCAGTAATAATCAAAAGTAATATACAGAATTGGGCAAAGTTTTCACATCTAATAGCTGTCTTCCTCCAGATTTTGGGTTTAGGGTTTTTTTGTTAGAATTCAAGAACACCAATATAAAACATTCGTGAGTTTACGCAGGAGGAAAAAATTAACAAGTTGTTTGTAACCCAGAGCACTTTGAGAAGTTCTTCACGAGAACAATAAACCAGACCTCATGTTCTCATTCTCCTCTCTGGTTTGGTTCTCAGAGCAGTGTCCTCTACCCTGACCCCAGTGAGAAAAGAAACCATATAGCCTCACAATCCAAGAGGGATATTTGGACATTATGGAATAAACACAAGGAGAATGAGCCATAGCAGTGTTCCTGGTGCAGAAGTGTTTCAGGCTGCTGCTTGCTCACATGAGATGTCCTGGGAGGACTATGCCACTACAGAGAAAGCACCACAAAATGCTGCTGTCCAGGGCATTCCTCTACACTCAGATTCCTGCTTTAGGACCCACTGCTTTTAATGCTCTAATATAATGATTTCTCTAAATCATTCCTGGAAAAACTTTCCTTCTATGTATGCAAAATGACTATAGCACAGTAAGAGACAGGAGAAAATTTTTCATTACCTCTGGAAGACGTTTTATTTCTCACTCGTAGTTTCTCTGGGAGTTTAGTATTTTTAGGAAGTGAAAGGAATCTTTTTGTATTTGCAGCAGCCTGCGTGTGAAGAAATACAAAAAATGTTAAGTTACTGCAGACTAGTGTACCTGCATAATGTGTGTTAAGATACACATCTGAGGCTTGAACGGGTTTATGTAGCTAAAGGGCTGGGGAGTAGTTTGGGATTAGCTAATATGTGATCTTTTACTACATACTCAATGCTGATTGCTGTGCTAACTAAGGCAAAGACTGAGTAATCTCAAATAGCTTAATCAAATGAAAGCCTAGTGATATGCCCTCTGAGATCAGAGTTAATAAATATATGGTCTCTAACTTCAACCATGTCTGTACAGGTTTTCCTAAGGAAGGCAAACACTGCAAGCACGGCAATTCATGCAGCTCCATGTTAGAAACTTTTTATTAGTCAGCTGCAAACATTTGGTTGAGACTGAGGCTTGGGCACAAGAACTAATCTGTATTCTGATTCTGCAAGTGCTTTATACATATAAATGACTTTATACAGTTGACTAGTCACACTGAAGTTGATGGGGAAGTTAGGAACTAGCGTGATCATTTACCAGTTCAGGGCATAAAATCCTTGTTTTCCTCAGAATAAGCTTTAAAGACTCAGGGAGCAGAGAACATACTTCCTGAAACATGAGAGGTACTTTCCAGGACAAGTTGCTTTTTTTAAAATTCAAGTTTCTCAAGGACATCCTTTCTTAAATTTGTTACAAAGATTTTTTAAAAACTTTATAGTCTACTAGCTCTCCTCTGCTTGTACCATTCATTGTGGCACACTCAAAGCGAACCTGATAGGAAATGTATTTTCTGTGAGATATTTTTCCTCTTCGGGTTTTTCTTCTTTTCCTCTCTTTTCTCTTTTTCCTCTTCCCTCTGTGGTGGATTTATGTATGAATAATTATTTTTAAAATTACAGCCTCTGCGTTTTAAAAAGTTGTAAGTCACCCTGTTTCTCTCCCTGACACAAAAATCATGATGAGTGTCCTCATTATTCCACCTAGAAATCATATATTTGTATGACAAAGACAACATACATAATTGTGGTTGAGAGGGAAGAAATCATTCATAAACAGTCTTATTGTCACAATTAACACCACAGTAGTCCTGGCAATGAGATACAGCAATTTTGGAGGCATTATTCCAGCCTCAGCTGACGGACAACTGTATCCATTAAGACAACAGTCACTAAGTATTCCTGTAACATGAAAATATATATTTATAGGATGGTTAATTTCCTTGATACCTGATATGATTTGGAGGATCAGCTTCCCTGCTGATTCAGCGTGCTCCATTCAAATATGGTCAGAAGTTTACAGTGGGAGTATTGGAGGATTGCCTCAGAGAGCCAAATATTATCATGCCACAGCAGTTCTTGTAGGTAGAAGGGGTGTCCCTATTCTGTGTCAAAACCTGAAGTCCTGACTATATTTTACGAATACTACACCACTTTTCAAGTGAAGAGTTCACTCTGATTGACTCAATTAAAAGCTCTTTCCCATATTTTGGACCATACTGTAAATAGTTTTTCTATTTTAAAGTCATTTTTACCTCAGCTATCCACACACCATCAAAACACTCATAGAGAATACTGACCTTAGAAGTACATTGTGTACAGAGCCTGTTCAGCTTCTCTAAGATAAAATCATGTCATCAGATCCCATTTTCATATCACACTCTACAAGACAATCTTTGCTAAAGTGGTCAACACAAATAAGGGACCCATGTGTGCAACTCAAGGTGGAAGGGTGACATTATATGTATAGTTGTCTTCCAAATTCAGGATTTTTTTTCTGCATGTCAGAAGATTTTTTTTCTCTGCATGACAATTAGCTACAAAGAACTGCTTTCTACATAAAAAAAAAAAATGCAAGTACCGGTCTTTCTCTTGACAGGCTGTTTGTTTTCCTCAGGCTCTCCCTAAGGCTGTGCCGGCGACGGATCAGAATTTCTTTGGCCTGCTTTTCGTTTGCATCTGCAGCCAGGCTATGTCGGTTGTAGGACATTGTCTGAAATACAAAAGCAGTGATCACAGCCTGAAAAGCATGATGACAAATGTGTTGAACTATATGAACAGGGCAAAACAGGTTTTTTGCTTTTAATGTTTTCATAAGCATCATAAGTCCTTGTGAACAAAATCATATTACAGATGATTAGGAACAAGAAGAGTAATTATGCCAGCACTTTTTTAGTCATCTGCTTCACCATCACTTGTTTCATTTACTGCTTTGTTTTTTATTTAACCTGCTGATATTTATAATGAAAGAGAAAATGGAAAAAGCTGGCTTAATACAGTGGTCACCCCCACACTGTAGTAGCTCGGTCAGTATGTCAAGGACGCATATTTGAAAGTGATGAGTCACCTAGGGGGAAGTCATTTTTACCTCCAGCAAGCTGAAGCTTGCTCCATTTTTGAATGTTTTCCAAGGGCTCAGGCATTCAAACTATTTAGCCACAGGAGGGTAAATGTGAAACGTCCTTTCGCTTTTAGTTCACTATTTTTCCAGCTCATCACCTCTGCTCTTAATACAAACAACTTCACAACTGTAGGCAAATAGGAAATCTAATCCCATATCAAGGAGTGACCAAAATATTGATATAAGTAGACAGTGTTGGGTTGAATTTGCACCTATGATCCTATTTTAATACTATACGTATATTGGAGGTAATATGACAAAAACACTAAGCTTTATCAGTAGTATAAGATCAAGTAAGCTATTTACACTAAGGAGTATGGATATGCTACTGTACATATGATAGGACATGGATTCAAGGCAACAGAGGTAAATAAGAGCATTAATTATTATTCTGTGGTAGAGCAGATGTACTAGCCCAAAGATATGTTAGGAAGATAATCAGCATATTCAAAGATCAGTAGGATATTTAAGAATGCAAAACTTCATCCTTACTCGATGTCGTATTTGGTAGAGATTCTTTGTTAATATTTCCCGCATGTTTTCCATTTCAGTGGGAGAAAGTGGCTTTATCTTTCCTTCATGATATTCACTGTTGTAGGATGAAAAAAAAAAGTATAGGAAAGAAAGAGAGAAAAAGATTGTTTTTGTATTTATGACCGGGAGTTACATTTTAACTATTTCCTTTGTTAGAGTTGGAAACAACAGTTCAAAACAACCGAGGAACAGGTGAAAACATTAACATGGAGAAATGAAATCTTGATTTGAGTCAGTGGTAAGATGCAAAACTGAGTCTCCAAAATGTGATATAAATTATATTAAATTGTAAGTGTGATTTAGGTACTTTTCAAAATGCTCCTCAGGCTTCCCCTGTAGCTATTCTGAGCAGATGGGCAGGCACATGTTCAAGACCAGCTCCGTTCTAAACGGCAAATCAATGTTCCAGTGAGCAGCTATCCTGGTAAAACTACAGATTCCGGAAGAGTAGAGCTCACCAAGCGAGCTACAGAGAAAATGGTCTTGTTTCACATCTGCTCTGGTGACATTCAGACACAAAGTGTCTTATGTCAAAGTGATTATACTGCCTACAGACCGGGCTGTGAAATAACTTATGTGACCCAGAGGAAACGCTTGGTCACCATGGTATCTCTTGCTTACCTGAGAGACCCCGATGAAGGGACCTTGCTTATCATTCCACTCTCTGCCATCTCGATGGCATGCTTGATTTCTAGCTTCTTGTATAAAGAAACAATGCTGGATTTAGGCTGGTTCTCGCGGATTAGAAGTCTTCGCAGGTATTTATTGTCAAACTTTTTAAACCTGTACATGAGGCAAACCAGCCCAATCAGTTAATTTTTACTGTGCATAGTTAAGGAAAGCCAGTATACTTTACATAATGCAACTTTAAAGGAGTTTATTCTCTGGGAATGTGTCTGTTCATATTAACAACCCACGCTAAGTAACATAAGAAAGCATTAATTTCATGTTTACTTCAGATAGATAGTTTTAACATGTGTTTTTGTTAATATGGCAATGGACAGTCTCCATAGCAGCAACTTTTAACTTTAAGGTATTCTGTGTTATTAGAAAATATTATTTTTAATTCTCCATTTTCCTCAAGACAAAGAGAACATTAAATATTTACTGTAATAACAAATAAAAGGTCTAAATTTGCACCGACTGCTTTTTCTTTGAAATTTTAGCCTGTTCCTGTAAAACTTTGGAAGTTCTCCCTTCCTTTAAAGTAACTGCGACCTTCTTGGTTGCTTACTGAAAAAATATTGGTTACAGAAGGGGGAATTTTGTTTGTCAGAAAATATTTTGCCCTCCAACCACTCTGAAATTATTCTTGAATTTGGGTTTGAAGGTCATGAAGAGGTGGGACTCTCCTTTGCTCTGTAATCTTTTAATTAAAGATCTCACACAGGTTGGAGGAGAATCAGGCTGAGTAAAGAAAAGTTGTATCCATGTCACACATCTGTCTGAGTTTCCCCCAAGTCTTTTGGAGAGAGCTCTCCTCAGCTCTTCCTCCTAGTGACATTCCTCTTTGTATAAAACACTTGAATTCTTCTTGGACCAGTGACTAGAAGGTGGGTGAGTGATGCCAATGCTTTGGGTCTAAAGAATTTGTGTCTTTTTAAAAGAGTGTGTTTCTGAGGAAAGGGAATTAGATCCAAACCAATGATGATGATGACTCAGCAGCTAAAGTATGAATTATTCAGGTATTGCCAGGGGTAATCTTCTTCACTGACACTAAGTCTTAAATAATACCATCAAGAACTGTGGAGCTGCCTGACATTAGGCACCTCATGCCTGCTACTGCCTTGATCTTTCTAGAGGAAGTCCAATAGCTTTTGTATGGTTATCATCAAATAGGGAACTAACCTCTCACTTAACACTGTTAAGCCATACAGTTTGCAGGAGGAGAGCTGGATGGGATGAAAGGCTCATCAGACACACAGGAAATGCTCTGAAATAGTCAGAAACAGGGAGAGGACATGCACACTCAGAAGTTACCATACTTTACTCTGGGATCAGAGGGCTGCCTTTCTTCCCAGCTGGAGGTTTTGTTCTACTTGCTTGTGGTTTAGTAAAAAGACATTGTTCTGCTGCTTTTCCTCTGAAACCCACATGTTCTAAAAACAACCATCCGCTTTCAAGAATAAATGCTGAAAATTAAATATGATGCCCAAGAGCATTTGTTTGTTGCTACTGAGTCATTTCAGCCTCTCCTATATAACAAAGAGTTTTAAATGCCACTCTTACTTATCTCTCCAAAAGTTGTGACCCCAGTGTCCACACACATCTTCAATTCCAGTCTTCACATGGTCAAAGAACTAAAGGAAAACATTGGTTCATTACATAAACTTATAGACATCACTATGCCCTTAGATATTACTAGTTTCCAATTTCTTTTAAAATGGAAACATCTTTCCATTTTACCAAATGCAGTTCAACCAAGCACAGAGACAGAATCTGTTTTGTTCTCCTGGAGTTTCCTTAGCTCACAGCCCCAGACAGACAGAAGTTACATGCTAAGTTCCTCAATGTCAATCTTGCTCAGCTTCTGCATGAAACTAAAGTTTTTTACCATATTTTCACTTATTTGAAATTCCTTAACCACTCTGTGCTATGCCTGGGAGACTTCCCCAGGCCTGACAGTGAAGCAGGTATGATTTTGTGGAGAAGAGAGTCTGAGTAGGAAGAAGCTTCCCATGTCAGCACCAGCCCTTCGGGATGCACAGGACAGAACTGATAGAGCCAACATTAGGTCCTGAGCTCCTTTTTTAGGTAACTGTGGTCTAGCCTCAACTTAAAGCATCCTGTTCACCTAACATCAGAAATATATTTTTCCTCAGTCTATTATGAATGATAAAAACTGAATCAGTTCAGCTAAGATCTCACTTGATCCCAGAGGCAGCATGTTTGCTCTTAATTCAAGAACCATAGTAGAGGTCTCTCAGTAGGCATCTCTCTAGATGCCTAGACTGACTTCTTTCCTAAATGTGGGCCTCATTTTTGAAATTTCAAACTGCTTGCCATAGGCATGCTGCAAGGAGGAATACATTCAAGTACATGCATGGCTAATAATCTGCAACAATTGGAGACACATACATAGCAAACACAAATCCATAAAAAGGCTGATGATGTAAGAGTTCAGTAAGTTTAAGCATGTGTTTAAGAGAAGTTTGCCTTTGTTTAATTAGATTAACTCAAATGCAATACAATTAAATTGCCAAGGGTTTCCCAATGTAGCTAAATTATAAAATAACATGTATCTCATGTGTGAAACAAACTACAGAAAATTAATTTACTTCAAGAGCTGAACTATTAAGAAAGTGAAGATTCCAAAATAATAATATGTAACAATAATTTTGGTAAATGCCAAAGGTTAAGTATAAGCTTTACGATTATTGTTCTTATAACAGCTATCAAAAAGAAATCTAGTACAGCACATGCCTCTCCATAATATTGTATGCTGAATCCTTGTCTTTCTGAAGGTGACTACAAATTTCATCTACACAAGGGTTTCATCTATGATACTTAAGCTGCAACATACCCTATTATAAATTTCTTCACTGACAGCAGGCTGCTTTTTGTTTGACCTTTTGACATCAAGAAACTCCACCAGTGGGCGAATTGTTATTCCCTGTGAAGAAAAAGAGAACAGAATAACTCTAAACATGAATTCACTCTTTTGACTAGCAGGTATTGCACTTAGCTATGAAGCCCTTGTCAATACAGACTCCATTGATGCAAGAGAAGGAAGGAAGGAAGAGGCTCCCTAGAGCTAAGAAGTCCTAGAGGGTCAACCTAACAAACCCTATCAGGAATACACCATCTATCCCATCCATATGATTTTTAAACTTTTTTTTCCAGTTCTACGTTAGAAAAACACTCACTTGTTTTCCGAATTAATAAACAGATTCCCCATAATTTCAAAATGGACATATAAAGTCCTCTTTTTTAGTGACTACTTCCAAAACAGGTAGTCAAAGATACTTCAACAGTAATACTAAAATTGCTCTTTAAGAGCATGACATTGAGGCTTTTTATAAACATGCCTTGCCTGACTATTCTCAGAGAAATAACAAAAAGTTTTGGCTATCACAGAATGATATAATGGTTTTGAATAATTATTTGTGGAAGAATTGACATAATTTGTTTACTTGTATAGGCATACACTGGCACAGGGGAGAGGAATTAATCTTTTGTGGTGTTGAGATCAGTCCCCACTATCCCGGACAACCAGGTCACATTTCTTTTTGTAAATGAATCAAGTTTTATCTTAAAAGTAATTAGGTTTCTTTGCCCCATTGCTCATAATGGAACACTCATCCTGAACCTTATTGTTCTGATAATTAGAAAGCTGCATCTTAATTGCATCATAGTCACTGTGTACCACTTTGTTCTTGTGCCAACATTTGTCTTTTTAGTTTAAACAGTGTTCACTCCCTCGTATAAACAGTAATTATAGTCCCTCTTCTCCTTCATTTTGCTAAGGCCAAGGCATCCTGGTCTCCTTTCACGTGACAGACTTACCAGTCCTGTGGTCACTCCAGAACACAACACTATGCTCTGTTGGAAACACCTGTATCAGTATGTCTTAAGATTAGATTTGCCTTTCTTCTGTTCCCACTGCAGTGTTGACTTAAAATCTAGCCCATTACCAACTAGTACATCTGTGTCTTCTTCCCTTTCTAATTTTTTCCAAAGGTTCCCATTTCATAAGAGAAATTCCTAGTAAGAAAGTCCTAGCAAGAACATGTTTGCACTTTATTACTGTTCAATTTCATCCTGTTTCTATCATATTGGCCCTCAGTTCTTTCCACAGGATATTTTTATCTCACTGTCACCCTAAGAACACTTTTTAAAGTCTGTCATCAAGAAACAATCAGCAACAAAAACTCCTACACTTATGTGCCGTGGTCAATAACAAGAATATTAAAGAAAACCATCCTCAGGAACCATCCTCGAGGAACTCCATTAATATCATCTCATCATCCTATTATCTGGCCAGGGTGGTTGAAAACTTGAGTAGGCACCCAGAGAGGCTGGGGTATCTCAGTCCACAGAGATATTCAGAACTCAACTTGACATGGCCCTGAGTAACATGATCTAGCTTTGAAGGTGGCCTTGCTTTGGGCACAGTGTTGGACTAGAGACCTCCAGAGGTCCTTTCTGACCCAAAGGACCATAAGCTTCTATTTCCATGTATAGGAGAAACCGTCAGCTCCTTCCTCATTCACTTTACAGTCATCCTAATGTCAATCTAAACCTCACGTTAATGAGTAGTTACACTAACAATCTTCTGTGTAGCCCCCTCCCCAATGATTTGCAATAATCCAGTCAGATGAGCTTACTCTAGAAAATAAATTGCCTTATCAAAGAATAACATCAGGTTTTCCTTTGGTAACACATTCCATTTGTCTACAAATTTTGAATTATTCTACCCTTCAAAATCAGTTTTCACAGCTAAAGTCAACTAATGGACCTCCACCTTTTCCTGTTTCCCAAGCATCAACACAGATACTTGCTACTTCCCACAGCACCTTTATCCACGTCAAAAGCAGGGTAAAAAAAAATAAATATATTTTTCCTACAGATATGAAATTTCATTAATAGCCATTCACATCTCTCTCACTGCTCTGTCTAATGACTAGTTTGACATGCTTATTTGACAGACTTGGCTGCCTCTACACTTTCCAGGTTTCAGTCTCTTCCCCGTCTCTTGGCCACTCTTGATCAGGCCTCCAAGGCCAGTTGGTCACCAGAGACAAGTTCACATTCGTCTGCACACCTGGTGCTTTTGTAGGGATGTCCAGCTGGTTTGCAGCATCACTTTCCAACACCTAGACTCCAGTTCACCTGTCCAGGCCCTCAGTGTCTTCCTTTCCCTGTTCACTGTGCACTGTATCCAACACTGAACTCCCAAGTAAATGCACAAATTTAAACATTCTAAAAAAAAGAATTAGTGCTGGAGCTGTACCCAGAATATCTTTTATCTCTCTTCCAACCTCACGAGGTCTTAAATACTTAATACTACTTATATGTTAGCATAAGTACTTAATATCAAGCATACTTTTGCTACCTGCCTGTGGTATGGATAGAATTTTTTTTAAACCATGACTATGGAGAGTACCTTCAAATATGTTCCTTCCAGTAAGTTAGAACATTTGTTTGTCTACCCATTGCTTATTTGTAACCTGTCTGAGAAAGAAGAAGTCCAGAAGATGAGAGGTACTACCTGAATGAAAACAGTAAAGAATATCACCACAATAACAGCAGTGATGAACAATTTCTTCCTTGGAAACACAGCAGGAGGAAGTAGAAATACAAGCGAAAAACAAATAGCTCCTCGGAGGCCTCCATAGGCAATAATAAATTGGTCCTTAAAAGTGAGAGGTATTGTCCGGAATACATTAATGATCTGAGTCAGAACAAAAACACCTGAGGGAAAAGAACATAAATACAAGGAGGAGGGAAAAAAAGGGAACTTAAATTACACAGAAATAGCCCATGATGATAATATTAGTTCAAAAATACTTTTATGTGCTTCTTACCTTTTATTTGCTTCTCCAATATATAATATTGGAGAAATGAAATATTACTTACCAACTTGAGAACACCATGGAAGAATAATCACAAAAGCCTAGGGAGCATCATCTTAAACAGCTAACCACCTCAGGTCAGCTGAATTTATGACCTGAAGCAGCTAATTGATCTCCACAAGACAGCTATCTGCTAGATTCTGCACTTCTAGAACAGCAATAATTCTCTGTGTCAGTATAGACCAAGACTGCTAGTTGCTTTTTAATAGGATTTGAGGTGATTTTGAACATTTTGGCTTGTCACCTCCATTAATCTGTGCTTTGAACCCTGCAAACTCCTATTCACTCAATTTTACTCACACAGACAGGAAGGATGCAGGAGTGGGGATGGGGAAAGAAGATGCCAGTGCATGCTGCTGTACTGTAGACAAAAGCTCCAGGGATGCGGCAGACTGGAGTAAAGGTATAAAGGCAGGTGAAGGGAGCAAGCATGGGGGGCAGGAGCTGGGCAGCAGTCAGGCTGCTTGGCTGCTTTTCAGCATAAGGTATTAATTGTGGGGTTGCAGGTGCAGTAGAAAAATAGCCCAGATTTCTGCTCTGGGAAGGAGACTTGGGAGCTGGAAATAAGGGTGCAGAGGCAGATCAGAGCATGGGCAACCTTTACATGTGGAAGGACTGAATCATTACAGAGGAAGCTTGGGAGAAGAGCAGGCTTGAGACCCACAAGCGTGCCCTGCACTTAGGTCACCAGGTAAAAGAAAAACAGCTAGTACTGTAAACTCAGGAGGGATCAAGCAGTTTCATATATATATACATATATATATATATACACACACACACACATATATATACACACACATTTATTTATTTATATATACCCCTCAACTTATATGTATATACATACACTTAAACTACAGCATTTCCTGTTTTGGTACTAATTATGCCAATGACTGGGAAAATCCTAAAGCTAGTAAATATAAATTTAAAAAAAACCATAACCCTCAGCCTGTTTAGTTGCTGTACTACACCTAATTCTTTTAAGCAGAATTTGCTTATTTGTAAATAAATGTTTACTTAAATACATGTATTCTCATTAACAAGCAGAGTGCCTCTCACTTTAGACGGGCAGGATCAGGGCAAAACTGATTTTTAGGTTCCATTTTGGGAGAAGGTGGAAACTGGCCCTGCAATATAGGACATACTACAAATATTAATTCCATTCTACCATTCATGATGGGACTCTAAGTTCTGGCATTCTCTATTTGACAAAAGGTAAAACATTTCACTTGCAAAAAATACAGATCCATAGTCTGAGACTTGCTTACCCAGTGCCCTCCAGATTAAACAGAAAAGGAGGGTGAAGCTAACAAAGGCCCAGTTCCACTCATGGTTCTTTCCAACTGTAGACACTCCCATGAAGATGAAGATTAAGGTCTCACTGACACTGCTTAGCATCTTCATGAAATATTTTATTGTTGTATAGGATTTTTGAGAAACATTTTCCTCCACATATTTATTCATGGTCATGGCACAAGCTGTGATCCTGAAAGGCAAACATTATCCCATATTTCACTGGCTTTATTTTTTTTTAGCATCTTTCATATCTACATAATATTATTCACTTTTCCATAGTTCCCTTTAAAATGCAAAGCATAACTTACCCCGTAACCAATCTCAAATATATAGGCTTGGTGAACCTACAGTTTTGGGTACATGATTATTTTTTCTGCACTGTGGAGTTTTCTGAGAAGACATCAGTACATGGATACTTCTGTCATATACTAAATGCACATAATCTGTTCAGTGGTCACTCAGACTCTGTGTTTTGAAAGAGGCAGGGATGAGGAGAGACAGGGACAGCCCTAAAAAACAGGATTTGCTACATCTATTGCTGCTGAGGGATATCAGACAGGATGGCAACTGCAGGGGCAGGGCATGACTTCCCTCCTTTCCTACCAGCAGTTGTCCCACCTCAGTGGCAGTGAGAGTAGCCAGCTACTCTTTCCAGGCAAAGCAAGCAGCAAGGCTACTATTTGTTACCCTTCACCACTTTAGGCCACTGCTTGCCTTGCCTGCACAAAGGGCTGAATAGGAGAAAAACACCACCAGAAATCATACAGGCACTGTTGCACATTTAAAGCACCTACAAATGAATAAAATGGGCATCTCAGCTGAAACATGAGAGAAGAGAAAAGGCTTACTGTAAGTACTCCTACATGTCCATTTTCTGTGTTAGTAAACAGAGTTTGTTAATCAGCAAAAAGAGCGAAGAATGGTATCACTTGCTCAGTATGGTTGTTCATGGTATAGGGATGGCTGAGAACCACTCAGATACAAATTTACAAGTTTAAGGGTAGTTAGCAGAGTTGGCTGGAGGATAACCTCAAGGTGGTGTCTCAGTGTAGGGAAGCACAGTCTGAACAGTAATTATCAGGGTGGCAACTAAGGCCAGATACGTTGTGAAACAGCTGTCATTCCTGGTTCTACTGTCTAGGGCAAAAACATGTCTTCTCTGATTTCCCAGTTAAAAAACATTATACATACCCATGTGTGGGTTCTCAGTCAAACCCTGTACCCTAAATCTACTAAACAGAGAGAGTGATGTGTATTTACATTGTCTTTCTGAATACAGCCCATGAGGACTTGTCCTAGTTATTTATCCCAGTTCAACCAAGTTTTCAGTTTACAATTATTTGCCAACACAGGGGATATTTCTTCCCACTGAGGTCTCTACACTTCTCTCTTTTGTGGAGGAGGATGGCAGGTTTGCTAGCATCTCTTTGGAAAAACGTGAACTCTCCCACATTTTGTACAGATCCCACTGCAGATCTCTGCACCCTCTCTACAGAGAGGGTTTGCTAGCATAACAGTACACCTAACCTGGCTTTCACCCTTCGTTTTTGTCCACCTATACTTGCTGACAGAGAAGCCAATCTAGTCAGCACAAAATAATATGTCCACTGCCGTGCAAAAACTAGCTCCAACCCTAAGCAAGGAAAGTCTCACTAAGACTATCCTAGACTCCCATCTGTATTTAGTACTGAAATAAATGCCTGCTCTCTCCTCATTGTCAGCTGATTTCACCATGGTCTTGAAGAGAAAGATCCTCTATAGTCCACAGCATGCTGCCTGGGAAGTAGAGCTCATCCTGGTTACACAGGATCCACTGTGGAAGATATAATGTGGATTTCAGAAGCATGCAAGCTTCCTCCCTGAAACACCCAGTGGTTTAGGTAACGTTTCCAGTTTGAGCATGTGGCTGGGACAAGAGAAGTCCTGCATTTTTTGCCAGTACTCACAAACTGATGATGCTCTTCACAGCAGTTTTCCCTGTTCTAATCTTCCAGTTGTCCTGAAGACTAGGGACTTAGATCCCACAAACATATGAGCCTGAGTATCTTGGGAAGAAAATGGAGAGGACCTGGACCATGCATGGATTTTGTCCTGACAAGAAGCAGTGACTTGATCAGGACATTTACTCAAACCCAGAAGCTGTCAAAACACTCCCAGGTTCCTCGGTTTGCACATAGTTCCAGTGACCAACCTCTAAAGTACACGTGCAAATCTTCTCAAATATACTCTCAAATGTACTTAACACTTTGACCCTCCGTAAGTCTCATACTCAGTAGTAAACCAGCTCTCTACAAGCCACAGGCTGCACTAACAGACCTCAAAATATCTCAGGTTATGCCATGGGTTGTGACAGCTCTCCTGTGTGTGCACTGCTTATCTACAGAAGCATAAGAAGTCTGATTCATCCTGGCTACCTCCCGCTGATGGTACACACAGTGGAGCTGGCAAGTGCAGGGGCAGCAAATGCAAAATAGCAAGAAGGCAGTGGGTGGGCTGCAAAAGAGCCACTTCCAAACCCACAGTCATTTCGGAGTCTCAAAGCAGCAGCTCAGCGCCTGGAAGCATTAGGGCTGTCAGGTCTGCATCAAAGGCACAACGAAACACTCAGTACTATTTATTACCTTCTTAAAATAAATAATTTTTATGATTATAGTAATTTAGGAAAGCCCTGCAGCATGGAGAGCAGGGAAACATGCTCTGGACAGGGTTTGTTTTTGGATCCTGAGGTAATGGAGACACTGTAAATAGATGTCTGATAAGAATCTGTCACCAGATTAATCAGGATCTTTGCAAGCTGTAACTTAAAACACCTACCACGCTTAAACACCAGAATTTAAAGGGACAACACTCTTATAATATTATTTTCAGTTACACTACGCATTCATTCAATTAGTGTCAAGTAACTGAGGAGATGGATCAATGTTAAAACAAATAGTGCTGTACACTATTTGTTACTCTTCAGGCAAGTAATATTCCACAGCTAATCACTGCTCACTTTGAATCTCTTCAGAGTACTTATTTACATTAGAAAAAACACCTATTGAAGTCTCTTTTGTTTGAAAATTATAGTGGGATATAATGTTAGAATTTAATACAAAATCAATGTCTTTATGCAAAACTTTATGTACATTATTATACTATGTTCTTCACAAACTAAAATTTTACTGTCATGATAATCGAAACCAAAACTTAGATGAGTTTTATTTTATATTTCTCATCCACATACATTAATTCTGGCCTCCAATTCTGTGACCTTAAGCAGTTGCCTTGGTCAAGAAGGGGAAGGGAAAAGCATTTAATTGAAATTAACCTGCAACATTCTGTACTTCCGAAGAATAAAAGTCTCCCTGTATAAATAGTACAGTTTCTGTCAGGACTGCAATAAACTAGGCCACCGGGTTCAATCCTCAAGTTTCCTTGACCTACTAAATTTAGTTTCAATGTTTGTTCCTTTC
The DNA here is from genome assembly GCF_003984885.1 of Neopelma chrysocephalum. Lineage (NCBI taxonomy): Eukaryota > Metazoa > Chordata > Aves > Passeriformes > Pipridae > Neopelma > Neopelma chrysocephalum. The sequence goes on along the minus strand of NW_020897694.1, from coordinate 36,787,810 downwards.
AGCCTGCTAATTGTTGCAAAAAAAAAAAAAAGGAAAAGAAAGAAAGAAACCTATAGTAATAGTCCTGCTGCTTCACAGCCTTTATAAAAAATTAGTAAGCAGAAAATGCAGCATTATAATTAGAGATGGAACCAAGCAAATAAAGTTCAGATTCACATCTGTATGTTTTACACCTATGATCCTCATTCATGCTCAGCTCTAATTACAGTAGAAGCTCTTCCCTCTTCTTCTGAAGAGGATTTTCTCACTGCAGTTCTTAGGGACATGGTTCAGTCCCTTCACTATTTCAGCCAAGTAACCTGGAGCAGGGGTTACACAGACGATTCAAGAATCGTTTGTCCTTAGAACGAGTTATCAGAAGAGTGACAAGCACCTTTTATTCCTTTGCCAGTGAATTCCTACTTGCCCAGGAATGAAGCAATCTGTGTAAGTATCTTATTTACTTGATAACACTGTACATTCCTGCTCATGTCCTTCCCCTAAAATACGGTACAGCATGTAACCACAAGGTCTGACTATCTTTACGAACCTGGTTATGAAAGAAGTGGGAATCAGTAGGTTAACAGACTCACATGGATATTGGTGAAAAAGGGGAGATCAGGCAATTATTCCCCACAGGCTAAACTATAAATGGCCACAGAAGCAAATAATGCATAAACAATCTGGGTTGTAAGGGACATTCCAAGGTCATTTGGTCCAACTACATGTTGGAGCTGACTTTTAAGTCAGATCCAAGCAATTCTGCCGTGAGTCAGTCGCTGCAGAAAACGACAGGGAACTCAGTACTGGTGCGTGTTTTTGCACTGTGACACAGAGCAAATTACTCTCTGCAGTTCAAAGGCCAATTAAATGTGAAAATCACGGGGTAGATTTACTCCAAGGAGATGCAGAGATTGCAGGAGCTCAGCAGCACTGCTAGGAGGGGACACACTTTGTGGCTTATGGCAGCTGAGATCCTACATGGCTGCAGAGAGCCCTTGCATCTTGCTTGGGGGGGTACTGAGGTACCCAGGCCTGTTAGCTATTACAAAGTATGCTTACAGTAAAAAACATGCAAGACATTTCAAAGATAATTTATTTTCTCTTTTGCTGTTCAAGGGAAAAAATACTTTTTGTTTCCTCTTTTGTTTTGAACTCACTCAGGGGCCACTGTTACAAAGGAAAATGAACTAGGTTGTTAGTGCTGTGGGAAGCACTGGTGTGCTGATTGCAGGCACTGGCATGTGGTGGGTCCACTGACCCACCAGCAGACCAGCCATGCCCTTTCTGTTGTGTCCTGGATGCAGCAGGTCCAAATCAGTATTTTCATGAAAACTGCCACAATTTTTTCCATGTATAGTTTAGCCACAAGTTTTTGGTTTAGAAACCCTTTAAGTATTTGATCATAGAATGTCAAGGACATTTGGCTTAAGAGGTGGAGGAAACTAAAAACCACACAAACGCTATGAATAGAAGCTATGGAAAGAGATGGCACATTTATGAACTCGGTCAAAGTGGATGCATATGCTGCTTTATTTAGGCTCATATCAGAGAAGGAAACACATGCAATCTTTAGCTCTTTACTTACATTAAAGTACCAACCCCTCTTGCTTCATGGCATATTTCTATTTTTATACTACTGAAATCATCAGCTCTAAGTTTCCTTGTAAATTTCTTCCCAGCCCCAGAAAACCTTATCCTGGTGTTACTATGATATTAAACCTACCTTCACTTGCCTAAAAGATAATAATCATATAAGGTATTATTGAGTATTAGTGATCCTAAGAAGTAACATCTGAGCTTAAACAAAAAGCTATGTTCCTTATGCCTGAATGGCTCATATTTGCCACTAGAACAATACAAAGTCATTAAAGAAGGTTGGCCTTTAAAAATATTACTTGGAACCAGAGCAAAACCTTTAAGTATATTAAATGTCATAAAGGCTCTTTCTAAAGTTGAGGTTGTTACAGTATAAACAGAATGAAGAGAGAGGCTGTGCTCTTTTTTTACTGAAGCCCAGGAGTGAAAAAACACTAGTAAAAATATTTTTATCTGCTGGAAGTGGGAAGAATAATATTATTTTATATAGGGCATATACAGAATATTGTAACACACAAGCACACATATCAAAATACTAAATTAACAGATTATATCACCATAGGACTGCAAATTTTACATTCAACAAGTCCTTATGGTGCTTATAATCCAGCAGGAGTTTGCCTTAATGATACATATCTTGTGTTCATTGAATAGTACTTACTGGCTGCTCACATGACTAACTGTTAGACATAGTTTCACAATATACTGGCATCGAAAGTGAAGCCAGTTCACAAAGTCCCTACCACTTCCACTCCCTCCCTGCCACCACTGCCCCTACATCACTGTGGGCCACTCCTCATCCATGCCCTTATGTATAGTTCTAGGGTCACATGAGGACACAGGTCACCAAAGTGATCTGGGTTAAAAATAAGCCCACCGAAAATACAAGTGAATATTTTTAACTTGGAACATTTCAAAGATATGGTTTATGATGTGATGCCATGAGCAGTTTTAGTGACACAGCTGGTGTGGTGGCAAGCTGAGAGAATGGGGTGGAAGCTGGAGGGAAGAGGCCGGAAATCCTCAAGCCAGCATCTCTGCCATGCACTATGGAACAATGCCATATGGCAAGGTCTGCAAAATCTGATCCTCTCTCAAATTTCTTTTGGCATTCTTACTTGAGTGCTATAATTACTGAAGTTTGGGGTACTTACGCCATGATGCCCGAGAGATGAAACATTTCAGCTGTTATGTATGACAAGTAACTGTACAGGAAGACAAAGAGTGGCTCAATCACTCGGATTTTATGGGTGAAACGGGTGGTAAAGGCTGCTACAAATCCCAAAAGGATTCCAATCAATACTCCACCGATCCCCACTATAAAGAAGTTAGCAATCCCAGCGAATATGTCAATAACCTTAATTGTGCGCATCTGGCAGAAAGACTTGAACAAATTGTACAGGACCTAAGAAGAAAAAGAAAGCACATTATGTTTTTGAACTCTTCTTAATTTCCCTTCATGTCATTATGTTCCTCTGCTTAAATGCTGAAGTTTGAATTTCTGTGTCTCCCTTGAATTCACTTTTGAGATATGCTGTTGTTTATCTATGGCATATTATTCATCATCCATATACATCAGAGAGATATACAAAGATGGGTAAAAATCAATACTCCCATTTTTGCAAATGGGACAGGGTTTCTTAACCTATGCCATTCCAGGAGCCAGGAACATAGATCTATCTAATTCTTCTTTCAATTCATTTATTTGCATAGCTTCTAATTTCTCCACAAATGTCAGTTTCAGATTTCCCCCAGATAAAAGAAATAAAACAGAAAGAGGAAAAAAGGACTGTTTCATAATCAGTGAAGAATCAGGTTATTTTCCAGTGTGTTTGATCTACATGATACTGAGAGATGCGGTACTGAATCAGACCATAGATTCATCTAGCATGGGGGAGTAGGGGGGTCGCAGGTGGGTAGGGACAGTGACCACCTCAAGGAGTAAAAGAAACGTGGTATCCATTAAGTGAGTGCTCTTTCTCTAACTTATTAACCATTAGGAATCCAATGGTTTAGAGACATCTAAAGTCCACATTTCTCTAATATCCAGTATTTTAATTACTCCAAAACAGACAACAATGGAATCAGTTACTCTTAAAGAAACCTTAAAGGGTTGCCCCATCTGCAGACTTACATGGGAGATTTAAGCATTCCATGGTGCTGCATGTATGCTCCCAGCCCTGCAATACCATGACAGCTACACTGTCCTCCTGTACAGATCTAAGTTGGGTCACAGGTACCTATTCCTATCCCAGAGGGTTCACAGGCTAAGCCAGTGAAGACCAGTCATCTTAGACAGCTTGCAGGAGTTAAATCTCTGCTTTCTTTCTGGACTTCTTAGTGAACCAAACAGGTTTCTCTATCAGGAATGCTATTTGAGAGAACAATGTTTTATCAGCACTTGCATAGTGCCAACAATGTAGGTGTTTGAGTAGTGGCTGGGAAGGATTTCTCATGTTTGCAGTCTTGTTCTCTCTCACATGACAGAACATAAGTTGTTCAGCCCTTTTTAGCCAAAACTGGATAGGTCTTACAGAGATAGAAGTTTAACACAAAGTCATGGCTTATTATGGGTCCTTTGAGCTAAGTGAAAGGAAACAACTGAAACAAAAAAGAAAAAATATTCCAGAGCAAGCATGAAAATAGAAGATTAAATCAAACCTAGAATGGTCACCAGTAATTTTCATTACAAAGCAACAAATACAACAAGAGCAGGATCATGAACTATTCATTTGATAAAAATGATGTTCTCAGGATGAGTCCACTTGGGAGAAGTGTCCCTTTTCACCTGGACTAACCCCTTCAACTTGCTGCTCTGAGGCAGACTCCCAGCCTTTTTGCCCCATTCCTTGTTACTATGTCCTGTGCAGGACAGGAAAGCATTGTCATAAGATTGACTGGTTTTCTACCTGTTTTAATTTGTGGACTCTATGGATTTGAATGAAGAGAAGAATACCAGAATTAAACCCATTGACAGTAGGAGCACCTTTGTTGGTCACTTTATAAGGGTTTCTCAGTTCACAGTCTCCCAGAACTCTGTGAATCACAGACTGAAGAAAAAATACTATTGATTTGTGTAGGTTGCAAGGAGCAAGTTGTTGAAAGTCAACTTGTTGAAACTTGGGATGATCCTAGAGTAGTGTTTTTCTCTAAGAAACTACAGAATTTCACCTGGCACAATACTCTACTGGAATGTATTAGAGAAGATGACTATTTTCTTTAATTGGAGTTTTAAATAGCCTTTTTTATGTTTTAAAAAGTAACTATATAAATATATACGAGGCAAGTCTCCAAAGTAAGGGCAGTGCACGGTGCTTGTAAAGAAGCAGAGAATTTTAATCTACTTGAGCAATAGCTTTCCCACAACATCACCTCATCCTCACAGCAAGGAATACACCCTGCAAAGAGAATGGAGCCTGCTGCTGCATATACAGACATCCCCATAAATCTCAAGTCTGTTGC